>NC_135786.1:224280000-224580000 GCF_051106095.1 Pogona vitticeps | reverse complement strand
AACACTATTTTTAGCATTACCCCTCCAAAGTTAAAATGGCCACGATGACAGACCACAATGGAAGTGTACAGACAGGTAGCAAAGAAGTGCAGGGATGTCATTAGGGAGGCAAAAGCTGAGAATGAGCTGAGGTCAACAAGGGATGTTAAAAGCAGCAAAAAGGCATTCATATATGTGCATAGCAAAAAGACAGAGAAAAGAAACACTGGCTCAACTACCCAATGGGGACTAGAAAATGGTAACAGATGACAAAGAAAAAGCAGAAGTGTTAAATTCCTACTTCAGCTTGGTCTTTCCCCAAAACACAGTGTATGACCCTCCAGGCAAATGTGAAGTGCAAAGCGAGGGGATGGGATTGAAGCTTGAGGTTGCTAGCCGCCTAGAGTGGTCGAAATGACTAGATAGGCGGGGTATAAATACAATAAATAAATAAATAAATAAATAAATAAATAAACAAACAAACAAACAAACAAACAAACAAACAAACAAACAAACAAACAAACAAACAAATGAGTTCAAATCCTTGGGGCCAGATGAACTGCATTCAATAATATTGAAGGAACTGACTGAAGAGAACCAGTGTCTATTATTTTCTTCAAATAGGGAGGGTGGGTGAAGTGCCAGATAAATAGAGGAGGGATTACTTTGTCCCTGTCTTCAAAAGGGGCAAAAGGGACGAACGAGGGGGCTAAAGACCAGTCAGCCTGATATCAGTTCCAGGGAAAATTCTGGACCAGATTATAAAACATAACACCATTAGCTGCAGAAGTGAGTGGCAGTGAGAGGCAGTCAGCATAAGAACGGGCAAATGTGTGTAGGGCAAAGCCTCAAATGCAATGATTTTAAAAACCGGCATACCCCCCTCAACCTATATATAACACAGATTAAAAACAGATTAAAAGTTGTTCCAAGAGGATGCACAAATTGATCTAAAATCCATGTGATTTTAAACCAACTTCAAAAACTCTGATTCATCATCCACTTTATCTCAATAGTGTAACCATGCCCTAATCTAGAATATACATCAGACAAGGTGCCCATTTCCTCATTCCTGTACCTGCTTCTGGGTGTTAACAAATGAGTCTTTTTTGGACAATGCTGTTGTTCTTGTTGATATAGTTGCATTAAGCCATGGAGCCATTTCTGGCCTCTTTCTTTCAACACCCTCTCCAGTGTTGCTGATTTGGTTGAATGATGCTAGCTATAGAACACCCATCCAGGATGCTGGTGACTCAAGTGGTATCTCCCAAATTAACTTGTGATTCCAGCTTGTCAGCTTATTTTACTCTCCAACGTGACCACATAAATTGTTCTTTGTAAGAAGTACTGAGGGCCATAGCATAAAAACAACTCAGGATTGGGTGGGTGAGAATTTGGCAATGGTTGCTTTGAAAAACTGGCTGGATAGCTCAGTGGTTTAAGTATCTAGCTGTGGAGCTGGAGGTTCAGAGTTTGCCTCTTGTGAATCAAGCCAGCCTGTGTGGCCCTGGACAGGCTGTATAATCCTAGGGCGCCCCCAGAAGAAGGGAATGGGAAACCGTTTCTGAGTATTCTATACCTGGAAAACTCTGAATTGGGTTGCTGTAAGTGAAAAGGGATTTGACAGCACATGATGATGATGATGATGATGATGATGATGATGATGATGATGATGATGATGATGATGATGATGATTGGAAATCAAGTTACTAAACAGAAGACCAAACATAATTTAAGATATCTTACTGTTTATATTACAACAAAAGTATTAACACAGCTTACTGGTTAGATTTATATTATATTACAATATTCCATACTGTGGTGTGCATTCTAGACTGCATGGTGCTGTATCCTCACAATTTGGTGAGGTTAGATAGCTTATTTATTTATTTATTGGTAAAGTATATGACACATTTTATTAGTTATATCTTGACTGAGCTTCAGGTGATGCCTCTCCTCCCCGCTTTATGCGTACAATGACTCTGTGAGATAAGCCAAATGGAAATAGTGTGACTGGCCCAAGGTCGCCAGTGGTTTTCACGGCTCAGTGGAAACATGAACCTGGATTTCGCAAGTTTCGATCCGATAATCTAATCTAAAACACCATGTACACCTATGCAGATAGGAGCCTTGGAAAGTAATGCCACTCACAATTGATCGATCAAAGGGATGTGTCAGCTTAAAAATACTACTACTAATAAAAGGTGATGCTGATTGCTGGTACAGTGGCACCTCGACTTGCGAACGTCTCTAGTTGTGAATGATTCGAGTTACAAACGGCTCTGTTCGCAAAAAGTTGCTTCGACTTGCGAATGGAGCCTCGACTTGCGAACCAAAAAAAGAAAGAAAGAAAAGAAACCCCTTTCCTGCCCTTTTTTTGACCTAAGTTCACCTTAGGTCAAAAGAAGAAGAAAAATTCACCCCCTAGTGGTGGAGTACGGATTAACCAGCTTTG
The DNA here is from genome assembly GCF_051106095.1 of Pogona vitticeps. Classification (NCBI taxonomy): domain Eukaryota; kingdom Metazoa; phylum Chordata; class Lepidosauria; order Squamata; family Agamidae; genus Pogona; species Pogona vitticeps. The sequence goes on along the minus strand of NC_135786.1, from coordinate 224,577,566 downwards.
CATTAGTACTTATGGGAACTAATGCTTCGACTTAAGAACGAAAAATAGCAGGTACAGATTAAATGGTTTTCAATGCATTCCTATGGAAAAGTTTGCCTCGACTTACGAACTTTTTGACGTACGAATGCTGTTCCAGTACGGATCAAGTTCATAAGTTGAGGTACCACTGTATTTTGGAAAATGTTTCCAGGCTCTGAAATAAGACAACTTGGTGACCAGGGAGGGGCACCCCAGGAGTTTCTATGGGCACCCTATGAGAGATTCTTCTCCTAGATTCTCAGATCTGAGGGGGACCATAAGAAAGTGAGCTTAGGATGCACTGTCCATGCCTTCTGGTGCCTACTTTCTCTTCTTTGGGAATTCGCAGATAAAATACATAGTGAGGTGGCATTCTGTGTCGTTCCATTTCCCAGTGCTGAGCATTTCCACACAGTCTTCCTCCCCTGACTCATCCTGAGGTTCTCCCTCCTTCCAGTTGCTGTAGTTCTGCAGTGGGGTACGGTCAGCATACATAAACTGTCCTTCAGTCTCCATGTCATTCAACCCAATAAAGACTCGGAAAAGGCCACTCTGAGTGATGTAGTCAGAGATCACTGCATTGGCGGCCTCGTCCTTTGGCATTGCCAGGATCCCGTCCCGAATCCGGCAGTGAGTGAGGGCTTCCTTGTAGCTCTTTTCTTCCTGTACAATGTAGTAGTATTTCTCCTCCGTTTCCCGGATTCCAGCTAATACTTGGGGGGAAAAAAACAAAACAATGTGTTTCATTAAATTGTCTTTTTATGATATCTGTGATACTCTCCTTCATTTTAAAGAAAATAGCTTGTTAGGAACATGCACTATAGAGTGGAGGTTTAAGAATGCCTCACAGTCAATTTATGGGGTGCCTATGACCTTGACCTCTGAATTCTATCTATGTGGCTAGAATATCCTCAAATTCTTGGTTAAGGTTTATTTTTATCTTTAGTGCAAAGAAAGTAGACTATGTCTAGATGGGCAGCATATAAATGCAATAAATAAATAAATAAATAAATAAATAAATAAATAAATAAATAAATAAATAAAAACAGTTCCTTAAGCCACACACATTATTTGTACTGCTAAATTGTTCTTCTACATAGGGAGTTTGCCTAATGTTTGGGGCTGACTGAGATATTTTGCTGCCTGAACTGAGAAACAAGATGGTACCCTGTTTCCATGTACAGAAGCCGTCTGGATGGGCATTGTCACATGTGATAGGAGAGCGCTGAGCACCGCACATGAGGCAGCAATCTAAGTGATTCTAGGCAACCTAATGAGTGACACATGGAGGTCCAAAAGGACCTCCATCCAAACAGTTGGTAATAACAGCCCAACCTGCTATTTTCCCTTCCGCTACAAGATCTGCTTCATGAGGTGTTTGCCATACTGTCTAATGATAGGGCTGGCCCCACAATAGTCCACCCACATTAACTTCCTTTTGGTAGCATACACCCAACCCTCTTAATTCTGTAAGGCATTCCTTTTCTGTCGGACATCATTCTGTGGCCAAATTGTGTGATTAATTTTGTACATGGGTGCAGAAATCAGATTTGTACACGGGTGCAGAACCACACACATGTTGTGTCACTTGTGCCTCATGGATGTGTATTCATCCTAATCTGTTCCTGCTTCACCCTCCCCCTCACCTCCTGCTTCTCATTTTGTTCCTACTGGGTGTTGAACATTGTCATGCTGACTCTGGAGATACAGGATATCTTAATAATGGTGTTGTGCTGCATTTAACCTAATCTGCATTTATCAGAATCTATAAATCCTGGTTTATTGATTCTTGCTTTCTCCTCCATGACTACTTTTATCTCCTGAAGCTTTTCCTGAATTCCCTTCCCCACGTGTATGGTGAGTGGGATAAAAAAGAGGTCATCAGACCTTTAACAATTGCTTAGATGAGGAAATCTCAGCCGGTGCAATTTTTGCTGCAACCCGCATCTGCCGAAATTCTCCACACAATTGTTAAAGGTACAAAAATCCTTGTCCTCTTTTGCATCTGGTCACCCTACTTAGCACTCATTCAGTGATCTTATACATCTTCCTTTCAGATTGTTAGTTTATTGTTTCTGTATTATCTGCTCTACTCTACCTTTTTCTCCAGTAAACTGAAGCCAGTATATATATGTTTCTCCTGCTTCTTACTTTTATCATCACAGCAGTCTAATGAGGTGAGTCAGTTTAAGAGAGTGTGAGAGGCTGCAGGTCACATGATAAATTTACTATCCAGATGATAAAACCTGGATCTTCTGAATCACAGTGCAATGCTCTAATGGCTGCATCACACCGGCATTCACCTTTCCAGTGTGATTCCTCCAAAGTGAAACCATTTCTCCCTCACAGATTCCACCAGAGCTCTGAGGTGACTGATGGAATGACATTCCTGATCTTAGAAATGTTTACTTCCCTGCAACGGGCCTGAAACATATTATTAAATTTTCTTACTGATCAGGATAGAAGATGGCATGCCGGAAGAATCAAATGACAGTTACGGATCATGGGATACAACACGTACCGTTTTTTACAAATTTGATGGAACTCTTGAGTCGAGCCACGTTAATATCCAGTTGTCCCACAACTTTGCGATATTTCCCACAGTCACAGACGGAACCTGATTTGATAGAGGTATATCACTAACAAGAGTTACCAAGGTGGGTAAGAATACAATAGCCATTGAGAATACATCCTTATAATAAAGGCAATAAGAACCTTACTAGAGGTATGCAGCTGCCTCGGGAACTTTTGAGATCTGTAGTCCAAAACCCAAATCAACACACTTATGATAATCCTATATGGTCAACATGCCTAACACAGTTGATGATAGATATCACTTTCAGGATAATAAACTTAAAACCCATTTTGTTAAACTACCTAGACATCATCAAACCACTTTTAAAGACGCAGTGAGACCAAGAAGTTGGCAGAATTCAATTCTTGCCTTTCTCAATATTGTTTTCTGCTTTTATAACTTTTTCTTCCAAGGAGCCCCATTTGGTGTCTATAGCTATTCCCCCTTCACACTTTTTCTTCTCATTACCACCCTGTAAAGTAGATTAGTCTGAGGCTCACCATTGTTTCCAAGTGGGGATTTGAATCTGATTCTCTCCAATGTTAATCTGATACTCTGATCACTACATTACCTCTTTGGAACAAATATTTTCCCACCATTCTACTTTCCTTTCACTCGTGGATCCAGGGGAATTCCCTAGAACCATAAAAGGATGCTTCCTTAGGCCCAGTGTTCTTGTGTCTAGGTACCTCAAAACATTTACATCCATAGATAGTACAATCATTTATTTATTATAGCTTTAAAAATCATACACTGCTTTTTCTTGATTTAGAAAAAAATCCCAATGTATTTTTTTTTAAAAATGGAAATAATGAAATACAATAACACCAATCAATAAAATAATAAAACAGTAGAATATCTGATCCAAAATAAGAATGAGCAGTTGGCATCACTGGTAGATGGAAAAATATGCAGCTAAAGAAAAATAATCTAATTTGCTGGCGGAAGCACTTCACAGTAGAAGCCCACCTGATCTCTGTGGAGAGATCACTCCACAGAATCGGCACCATACTGCAATAGACAAGATCACACTGCATGTGAGGACCAAGTGAACATCAGCAAACAACAGAGAGGCTTTGGTCTGTAGAACAGGTTACACTGAACTTCAGTAAATGGAGAATCAAGCTAAGGAGAATGTGTACTTCCAAGAGTTAACACATTTTCTCTCCAGCAATGGGTTTGCTCAGAGGTGATCCCTCGACAACTTAGCTTTCAATGACCAATCGCAAAGCAAATCATGCAAAATACAGAGGAGGTAAAGCATGCATTATGATAGGTATATTTCACTCCTTGAGGGAGCATTGCATCTACGTACATGCTAAGTACATAGTTTAGTTTCAGCTTGAAACAATTGAAGACCAAAAATTCAGTCACAGATCTACAAAAGGGACTTCACATTTAAGCTTATTTCCAGAACTTGAGAAAGTGAAAGTACAGCTCCAGAAATCCCCCAACCAACACGGCTGCTGCTAATTCCAGGAGCTCTAGTTCAAAAAAGTACCGGTAACTGTTCACAGTTCTGTTCTGTTCTCAGTGCCACCACAACTTGATGTGTTCGCCATTTCAGCCTGCCAGTCAGGGCTCGCATACCTGGACATTTTCTCATTTAAAAAGTAAATCCCTTCTTAAAGAAAATTAGATATCAGAAAGAAGGCGTCTAACCTGATTAGCCTCTCAAATAGCGTAATGTTTGGATGTAAATTGCCCTAAGTTAAGAAATCTCCTCAGACATTCTCTGTTGTATAGGGAGTCCCGTGACTTGATAAGGCCTGCGGAGATTTCTGAACTTGCAGCAATTAATGTCTAAAAGTGACATAATCTGTTTACGTGTAACAGGATTCCAGCCAATGAGTAATGATTTTTACTTATTCCAAAGTGTAAGTTTTAAAGGGCATTAAGACATTTTTAGAGGGATGTAGGCAGGAATTTTTCAAATTTCATGCCATTCTCTTTCCCATTCTTGTTTTGCCTTTTTATTTTTGTTATATATTTTCAAGCAAAAGCATCAGAATTGGGCACTCAAAGGATCCAGATTAAAGCAGCATTTTGCTATATTTTTTCAGGACACTCAACAACACCTCAACTGTGCTAATGTCACAAAACACAATACATTGCTTTGTGGGGGGCAGCAATAACAATAAAAATAATCTGGCTATTGCAAAGTAATGAGTAATTCAGTTATTTATTTATTTAACTTATATGCCGCCCACTCTACCCAAAGGTCCCTGGGTGGCTTACAACAATTAGCGGCTTTTAGAAAAAGTTTCAGATTCTGATTTGAACAAATCCCATTTCTCCTTTATGTTTCCATATGAAGAGCTATGATTTGTTTAAATTGGTTAGTAAATAAATCAGAATCAGATGAAAGCCTTGTATTGATCATGGTTTGTTCTCACTAGTTTAAATTAACCATGTTTCCCTTCGTTTGGAAAAGTCTGGGAACTGTGGTTTGTTTCAAATAGGAAGCAGAAACTTAGAAATTTTTATATTTTTCTAATACACGAAACAGAAAGTACAAGCCCAGGGCAAATTTATAGAGCAGGAAATGGTAGTCTTCCCATTTGAAACACAGCAGAATTATAAGGATTCCAAAACAGGCATGATTCGCATAGCAGTCAGCAGGATTACAGAGTGCTCTCTGGGGCAAAAGCATATTTATAACTACTGCAACCTTTGTATTGCACTGCTCGGTGTTGTTTTATAGTTTCAACCTCATTATTTTACAGTGATGCTTTGAATTCAAGCTTCCTCAAGCTGTTGTGGGAGTAGGATGGATAAAAATAACCTTTTTGTAGGCTGGGGAAATTGGCAAAATGTTATGGAGGAAAATTCAGAAAGCTTTTTTGCTTATAGCAAATTGTAATTCCGTGCAATTTCATCGAACTGTTGTCTGCAAGGTACTGCAGGGGGACAAATCTCTTCCTAAAGGAAGGGAAAGTTTGTCCTATGTTTGTGACCTATTTTTAAACATTGGGTCACCATCATCTCCACCCAATCCCAGTTGGCACCAGAGCTCACCACTAGCTCAGTGTGAAGGTAAAGGCATCTGTACATGTGTTGAGTTTTCTTTTCTCCCAACTCTTCCTTTTATGACATCATACATTCTTCCCCTGTGACAGCAAATGACACACCTCCTGGTCCCAGGTGGTAACCTTGAAATATCATTATGCTTCTGACCTCGCAATCCTAGGAGTGTGCAAGCTTTAGCGGAGAGAATATTTGTCTACTGCTTCTCTCTCAACTCTATGATTTTAGGTGCACGGTTATTTTAACTGTTGCAGTTTGAGTGTATTTGTATACTCTAATTTTAAATGCATGCATGTCATCATGACCTTTGAGTAGGAATTTATTTTTGTAATCCAGTTCCTGCTTCTAATGAATTTAAATACCGTATTTTTTGCACCATAAGACGCACTTTTCCCCCACAAAACAGGGGGGGTGGAAAGTCTGTGTGTCTTATGGAGCGAAGAAAACAGATTATATTTTCCTGATTTCTTCTCCTAAAAAATTGGTGCGTCTTATAGAAAGGTGCGTCTTATGGAGAGAAAAATACGGTAATTCTATATGGTCACAGAAACAATAGAATCATAGAAAAATGAAATTGGAGGGGGCCTACTCCCTGTCCAACTCCCTGCTCAATGCAGGAATACAATCAATGCATAATACTGGTTCTTATCCCTACTAGTTACTAGTTACTGTTACTATATCTCTGCAACTACTTATTACCTTAATTGTTATTGTGATATTAACTAGTTACAGGTAACCACCTTACTTGTAACTAGTTATTTCCAAGCTCTGCTTTGGCCCAGTCCCAACCTTTACACATACATCTCACAGCTATACAAGGGGGAGCACCTCACTGTGTGAGGGATGGTCAGGGTACAAAGCCAGAAGAACATGCATTGGTAAGGGCATGGCATTCATAGAGGACACATATGGGAAGTGAAGGAAGTGAGAGTGGCACTATATTTGTAAGCAACACTACACCTTAGTCCCTGATGCAGAAAATGTGCATATTTTCCACTACTCCAGTGGTTCCCAACTGTGGGTCACCAGATGTTTGTGGACTATGACTCCCAAAAATCCTGGCTAGCACAATTAGTGATGAAAGCTTCTGGGAGTTTTATTCCAAAAACATCTGGGGACCAAAGGTTGGGAACCACTGCCCTACACAGTAATCACATAATGCCACTTTGCTATCATGGCGTCATCTTATGGAATGCTGTGACTTGACATCTGGTGAGGAATTTAGAATTCTGTGATACCAAACTGCAGTACTGAAGTTCAGGGGAGTACCGTTAGATTTTCTAGCAGGGAATTTAAAAATAAGTATGCCATGATTCATATCTCACGATTCTGTAAGAAGAAGTCACGACACTGGAAGTGGTATAAAACTATTGTAATGGTGTATTGTAGACATACTCTGCAAGACAGCACCAGATATCGGAAAGCTGTTAATTCAGCTATTGCTTTCAGTGTAATTTGAACAAGTGGCCTGAGGGTTTCTCCTCCCTCCCTCTGCCCCGTCTGCCCTTCCTGCCCCAGTTTGCAATCAAAAAGTAACAAAACAAAATGACCTCACCCCGCTGTGTAAAGTTTATAAGAAGGTGCTTCATAGAGTAAGTCAGTATAAACATTTGAAAGCATTCATAAATACTAAATATTATCATGCACCTAGTCGCTTGGCAACACGGAGGGGAAATCCTTTTCATACAAAGCTCTGCATTGCTTCGGTCAAAACCTGCCGGGCTCCACATTCTGGCTGGATCCAGAACCAAAGCCAGGTGGAGCCAGGATTGGAACTCTTGCCTGGGTTCAATGAACAACAGGAAGAAAAGCTGTATGCATGCAGGAATTGTCCTTCCCCCATGTCTGCAGAATTCCCTGTGTCATTGCTTCAGCTGGGGAACCAGAGAGGATAGACTAAATAAGGATCAAGATTGAGGGTGGGGCCTGAGAGGGGGCGTGACCTAGGGTGAACCAAGGGCTGAAGGTTCACCACAATTTCCTTCCACCTAGATCAGTGGTTGCCAACCTTGGGTAACCCTGGTGTTCTTGGACTACAATTCCCAGAAGACTTCACCACCAACTGTGCTGGTTGGGGTTTCTGGGCTAGATTAAGCCAGTGTATTATACAAGCATTTTTTTTACAAGAGAAGGTCAACTGGAATGATAAAATGCAAGTCAGCAGTATCCCATTTCTTGATATTTCAGGGCCAAAGCCTGAGATCTATGGTTGGACCCTTTACACCCATTCCAAAAACGTGTGTGTGTGTGTGTGTGTGTGTGTGTGTGTGTGTGTGTGTGTGTGTGTGTGTGTGTGTGTGTGTGTGTGTGTGTGTGTGTGTGTGTGTGTGTGTGTGTGAGAGAGAGAGAGAGAGAGAGAGAGAGAGAGAGAGAGAGAGAGAGAGAGAGAGAGAATATAGGATCTCTAATGGGTATATATGCCAATATATGAATGCCACCAGCAGTAGCGCTCATTAAAAAAAGAAAAGAAAAAAGGCAAGAGTGCTTCTGAATAAATCCAAAGGACATATTCCAAAGTCATGAGAATGAGCCTCCAAATCTAGGTTTCCTAGGTTGGCTGCAAGTTTGCAGTTTTAGAAGCTAAAGATGTTAGGCCCAGAGCCTGCGATGCAGAAAAGGGACTAAAAAATCCTGAGTCTTCAAGCCAAAGACTTGGCCATTTCTCTCCTCCCCACCTGCTGGTACCACCATCTGGAGGGAACTTTGGTTATCCTTCACACAAAGGACAGAAAACATGAAGTTATGATGGGAAACAAACTACATTACCTGCTTTCCCCTTTCCTCCAGATCCACCTGGTAAACCTTTAAATCCTTTCTCACCTGAACAAAGGAGAAAATAGATGTTCTTACTCCTAGAGATACACAAACAAGCTCAACGGAGTAATATTCATTGAATGGATTTTGCGGAATAGGCAAGACTGCCCAAGGGGCTGGGCCAAATTAAACACTTCATCCAACCTTGGGAATGCTCACATGGGAGGACATTCCACTGAATGCCCACAGTGCAATTGATTTCCCAGTAAATGTACACAGAGCTTGCCTCGGGATGCTTTTGTTTTGGTCTGAATTTTTCTGTCTAGAAACATAGTGGCTGGACGGTTCCTGTAGGGAAGAAACGCGAATCCTGGAGAAAGATCATGGTTTGTAAGAGAGTTGATGGCAGTAGCAAGGGAATGAGAAGCATATGCGCTTGCTTTAGTTTCTGCCCAAATAGCTATTTCACATTTTGAAAACAATGGAGGCCAAATGTCATGAGAAGCCATATCTGCATTTCTTTTAATGAACAGGTGGTACATATTACGTATGCTGTCCAATGCCTATGCCCTCCAGAATGTACTGTCTATCTACAGTGGATAAATCATCCAGTCATTATGCCATGGGTAGAGAGCCAAGCCTGTTCCATTCGCTACCATTCTATATTCCAGGCAGCTGCACCTGCCTATTTTTCTGAAATCAAGTCCCTCCATAAAGAAGGGTGTGAGATGGGGCTTGAAGGGCACACTGCATCACATTCTGGTTGCATCCAACCTGTCTAAGGCTACACAATCACCATCTGTGCTCTGTACTGCAGACACAAACCTGATATCAAAATGATAGCATTCGGAAACTGGTTGGAGAATATTCTAGTCTCCCACAAGATAGAATATTCAAGGTTACTATTTTCCAAGGGAGACTCCAGCATGAATTTCTTGAAGTAGAATAATTGGCAAGTTTGCTTCAGATCCTGGGAAAGTGACTTTTTTAGACAAGACCACTTGGATAACTAGTGACTTCATTAAGTATTTGTTACATCAGTTTTATTGCATTTTTGTCATTATTGTTATAGTGCTCACTACTCTGGAAAAGTAACTTCTCGCTTCTAAGAAATGACTATGTACAAAACATGTTCTCCTCTACTATGGAACTTTTGTGATGAAGGCTACAGATAGGGTGAAAAAATTGTCTCTATTTATTTTGCTTCCCCCCACCCCCCAAATTCACATATTGCTTCATATTTGGTATGGATGCAACCTGAAATTTACAAAATTCAAATATGGGAGAAAGCAAAATACTGTAGAGTGATTTTTTCTCATGTAGGCCTAGGGTGTTGCTTTACTTTTGAAAAAGTCGGCAGCGAATTCCAGGGTCCCCACCTGTTTTTAATCTTCTTTTTTTTCTCAAGCGACTGGTCTTTAACAAACATAACAGACATGTGCCATATGACTCTACCCATGCATAGCTCCACCAACTGGATTCTGCCAGTGCATTACAGTTCATTTTTGGGGCATGGACCAAAATTGGCAAACTTCTCATGCATGAAACATGCATGACTAAGGAGCTGTCAGAATTCTCCTTATATGACATCAAATTTTGGTCCCATCCCCCATCAGGCTAAGATTGTCCAGACATGAAAAAATTGGCTGCAGTTCACCAAGCTTTATGCCATCTTTTCATTTCTAAAGTTTTTTTTTAAGTCTTAGACTTTAGGGTTGTGATGATGTTTTTGAAAACTTGTAGGCAACATCTTGTCAGTCGCAGGGCTTCACCTCGGCTTGCCATGGATAGGAGGTATATGATCCCATCTAATCTCAATATTTTTATTTTGTTTTTAATTTTTGCTCTGGAAATAAAAGCCATCTGCTTAATTTGGAAGCACAAATAGCAGCTGTTTCATGTTGGGTACTGTGCCTTACAACACATCCAAAAAGCTTGATGGCAGATGAAAAGAAAACTTACCCTTTCTGCCAATTGGTCCAATTTTACCCATCATTCCCTGATCACCCATATGGCCAACTGTTCCTTTGTCTCCTGGAAAGAAACCACACAGTGTCCTTTTTAATCTGGCTCAGAGCACTTGGGTTATGTACATTACATGCTGGCTCTCCAAACACCTGATGTTTTTCTTTCTTATTTCAAGCAGGGAAAGGAAAGGAGGGAGCCTGAATACAGGCCATGATGGGAGAGTTAGTCATTCTCATAATTATTTTTTATATAGCTCCAAGAGCAAGGGAGTGTGTGGATATTGTTATGGTTCTAGGAAGAAACAATATTGGCTGTTTAATTATCCACTGCAAAAACAGCTGGGACTAAGATGTAGCTGCTGAAGAATAAGGTTACAAGTATTGTTATTAAGGCAAATATTTCTATGACCTGGAAATGTCAGAAATATGTAAGCATTTATGACCGTAAAATGCTTAAATATAACCAATTAAACCAAAAAACATGACTTCACTTAAAAAAAAATTTGCACACAATTTTCAATCTGTGGTTATACACACACACAAAAATTGGAAGTTTATTCTTCTTCACATCCAGTGCAGAACTGCTAGTACTGAAGGAATCAAGTGAACAATTTGAGAATAAAATGGTCATGTCTGGATTAGCTTTTAGCAGCAGAATTGCATTGGATGATCACATGCATCTTGAGGTTATAAAACTCAAAACTCCTTCTGTTGACCATCAGTATGTTCTTGTATCTGGAGAAACAGTTCAACATCACAAGAGGTTATAGGAACAAACTTGAAAACAGCCAGCTCATTTGGAGAAAATTCTGGCTTGAACTTATCAAATTTTCCCTCAAGTCCATTTAGAATGTTACTTATTTTACAAAGTTTTGAGTCACTCAAAATTACATTGCAGCACTTTTTGCAGTTTATCATTTTTTCCCCAGCCACTTTCCCCTTTGCTTGCTCTAAATTACCCTCTGTTTGTTTCACAATTTTCAGTGCATCACTAAGTTCCATTCCTACAGTTTCAAGGTGGGTGATTGCTCTTGATAATCCATTGAAGTTAGATTTTTATATATGCCAAGTTTCCAACCAAGGATTTAGAAAAGTAATCTTGAGCAGTGTTGATGGAAGAACATTCAGAACAGTCAAATTCTTTAACTATCTGCTGTTAGGAATCATTATTTGTCAAATAATATCCAGCCAAGTCCCCCAACATTTCATGACAAGTTGGGGAGGGAGAGCCAAAGTACCCCTCACAGTCCTGCAGAAAATGCTATTGCTTGGAATTCATTATTTCCAAACCTGGTAAAGGCTTCCTCTGCTACATTGCTGATTGTCGGACAAACCACAGGAACATTGCTTTCCCCTGTTCTCAACTATGGGCAACCGAAAACTGCTACCATGAAGATACGAAGATACCATCTGCATGATTGAAGCTGTTAACAGTGTGCACTTCTTCCCCTCTCTTCCTTGCATAACCCAGACTGGGTTCACGTTGTGGAGTGGAACCATCTTTGATTTGCTGCCACCGGAGATACTATGTTGACTGGTGGCAGATGGCTGCACACACACACACGCACCAGTGCTGCAGAAGGAAACTAACATTCAATTTCAAAGCTTATTCACCTAATGAAAAGTTCCCAGTGGAGGCGCCTGGAGGCGTTGTACTTTTTGTTTCAAAAAAGCACTCTTTGAGGATGTTTCATTCAGAAATGGGAATGTGATTGAATTAACTCCCAATTTACTTTATGCTCTTCTCTGTTCCTGCTGATCACTATCACAATGACTGTCAAAATCAGGAGAAGGGTGGAAAAGACTTTTTCTGTGTGTAAATATATATGTAGTGGGGGTGCAATGTGCTTTTGAATGTTCGCAGAGGCTTAGTGTGCAGTTTGATAGTTGCGAAGGCATGGGGCTGATTGCATTGGAAAGGGTTGCTTTAACAGGAGTGATCTCACTTAAAATGACCCTTCTGTCTTTCAGGGGACCCCCTCCCCAAAGCAGAAGCTCCACAGATGGACCAAAAAGGGCCAGTTTGGGCATGTATCAGGGTTGGGCTGGAGCACATGTCCCCATGTGTCATGGGATTGCTGGGAACTAGATTGCCCTGGACTGCTGCACAAATTGCCATATCTATTTCCCCATGGGATCACAGTGCGCTCAGCATAGGAATCCTTGGCTGCAAGAGCAAAGCCATTTCAGTGAGGGGTGGGAAGCCCATTATGCCTTCCCTGAAACAGGAAGGGCATTTGATCCCCCCCCCCCGAGGGATGGGGACTCTAGTTGTGGGACTTGCTGTCAAGTCCAGCTTGGGTTGCACCCATGATTTGATGTGGAGTTGAGTCAGGTTTGGGTTTTTCTTTTCAATCACTTGGACTTGACTTGCAACTTGGAACTCACCCATCCCTCCCCTTTTCTTGTGTAAAGTGCTTGCTTTTAATAGGGACTCTGACTTGGGGCTTGGGAGTCGGGACTTGGCACCAAAGACTCAGACCCAGAGTTGGGACATGGTGCCAAAGATTCGGACTTGGGCTCAAAGACTTGCCAACATCAGGCAGATGAAATGTTCGATCCAGATGTTGTTGGACTGCAGCTCCCAGCATTCTTGCACATTAATCATCATCGTCGTCATCATCTTAGAACTGCTGAGCTGGAAGGGAGCCTATAGATCATCAAGTCCAGCCCCTCTCAATGGGGCACAGTGGGAATCAAACTCCCAACCCTATGGCTCCACAGCCAGAGACCTAAATTACTCAACTGCAATGCTGGCTGATGGTCCTGAAGGCCAAGAAATAGCAACACTGCAGGCTAAAGTGTGCAGCAGTTTTAATTTTGCAGAGGCTTCCATTTATGTCCTCTTAAGAGCCAATAAATGTATACATGGCAGCCCATCTATCTTCTCTTCCATTTGAGTCCAACCCTGTTTTTATAATAGGAAGCAACCTCACATCAGAGAATTTTTATTACAGCTAGGTATTGAATGCACTTCAGTCATAAAAATCTTATTGATTGAAAGCATAAAGTGTTTAGGCCATTGTAAATGTGTGGACAGAGTTTATACAGCCATTATTTGTGTGCTACTTCTGTCTAAATAATGAAGCCTTTTGCTGTGAAATTTTGCTGTGAAATCTACAGTCAGCTAGTGCTGCTGTCTTTCAGGCTATCGGTATGGTGTACAAAATGTTTAAGGAATATTTTAACCTCTCCTGTCTCTTTATTCCATCTCGCTCTGATGAAAAGCAGACTGTTTAATTGTTAGAAGGACTCTTTTTCCTTCCCATCTCTTGATGTGGATGGAACTTGGAAAAGCTCTATGAATCTGCCATCCAGCATAGCTGCTGACTCAAGGATTCAGAGAGTCACAAGAAAAGAAAAGAACAGAATAGAAAAAAAGAAAAAATGTTTCTTAGCTTTGGAGATGATCCATCCACCATCAGTTAACCCAGGAAAATGATGAAGGATAGATGAGAATATTGGTAAAAATCCAGTTGTTAATGTCCACTAAAGTAGAGCTTTTCAATCAGTGGAACTTGTCATCCACACTTATACAATTTCTGATTCAATGGGTCTGTTGTTGGGACTTAAGAGTTTGATTTATGCCTATGGATATTTTCAATAAGTTTTTTGCTGAGGTAAAAGGACAAGTTGGCACCATTCCAATTCCCTGTGTGGAATCTGGCTGGATTAGCTATTGAAACTTTTTTTAAAATTTACCAGCAATGAGACAGTGTCCTCTACACACCTGAGGACAGCAGGTGAACTTAGGGAGTGTGGGACCCATTGTTGGAAGATATACGTTATACCACTGTCTCCTCCAACAAGGGAATAGACAAGAAGTCAAGGAAGAACAGCGGTGGGCGGAGGAAGAGGTGCAGTAGCACCAGTTTCATTCTATCTGATGGTAGTGCTGGCCCTAGGTTGATATATGAACATACATTTGAATCTGGAATTTTATGAATGCCTTTTAACAGTGAACTATGATTGTAACGGAAGCTAAGCAAATATTCAGTGATAAATAGCAATCTTTGATGTTGTTGTTTAGTTGTTAAGTCGTGTCCGACTCTTCGTGACCCCATGGACCAGAATACGCCAGACCTTCCTGTCTTCTACGGCCTCCCAGAGTTGGGCCAAATTCATGTTGGTCGCTTCAATGACACTGTCCACCCATTCCATCCTCTGTCATCCCCTTCTCCTCTTGCCTTCACACTTTCCTAACATCAAGGTCTCTTCCAAGGAGTCTTCTCTTCTCATGAGATGGCCAAAGTATTGGAGCCTCAGCTTCAGGATCCGTCCTTCCAGTGAGCACTCAGGGTTGATTTCCTTCAGGATGGATAGGTTTGTTCTCCTTGCAGTCTAGGGAACTCTCAAGAGTCTCCTCCAGCACCACAATTCAAAAGCATCAATTCTTTAGTGGTCAGCCTTCTTTATGGTCCAGCTCTCACTTCCATACATCACTACAGGAAAAACCATAGCTTTGACTATGCGGACCTTTGTCAGCAAGGAGATGTCTCTGCTTTTTAAGATGCTTTCTAGGTTTGTCATCGCTTTCCTCCCAGCTTCCATCTTTACTACAAAGCTTCCGTGTTTACTACAAAGCAAATTGCTCAGTAAACCAGAAGTTATACAAATGAACAACAACTGACACTTCTACAGTATTTCAGGACCAAGAAGTTCCCAGGTTGATTTATAGAGCACAGTGGATAACTACATATTCTTTTACCTTTGGTGCCCATTGGGCCAGCTTTTCCTTGTTTCCCCATTTCTCCAGAGTCACCCTTTTCACCTTGATCTCCTTCACAAAGAAATGCAAAGAAAGAAAGAGAACAGAAAGAAAGTTAAACCAACATTTGCCAAAAAGAGACAGCAAACATTTTTTGTAAAGTCCAATTCTAAAGACCAACAGCCTGTCTGAAGCACCATCATTTGGGCTGCCTGGCAGAAGCGTAGAAGAGCGATGTCTGACTCTCCATGGGAAGGACTTCCATAAACAAAGTTCTACTATAGAGGAAGCCCTGGGTTCACCAACCTCACCAGCCAGACCTATGGGACATGGGACTGGGCCTCTGTTGAAGATCTCAGATGCTAGGAAGATTAGTACGGAAGGAGACAGTCTTTCTTTTATCCTTGCCCCCAAACCATGTAGAGCTTGGTAGGTGAAAGTCAGCACTTTGGGTGGAACTTGGAAACCAACTGGATGGCAGTGCAATTTATTCAAGACATGATGTTTGACTTCTAAAGCACAAATCACATCATGTTCTGGATGACATATTTTGTGCTAGCTGTTGATTTGAAAATTTTTCTCTCTCAAGGATGGCTACACATAGAGTACAGTGGTGCCTCGCAGAACGGGCACCTCGTAGAGCGATGAATTGCGATCGCAAAACGGTGCCCGTATAGGCGGGAAATCGCAGAGCGAAGGTCAGTAAGCTACTCGCTTACCGACCTTCGCTTTGCGACCCGACAATCAGCTGTCCGGCGGGTCCAAAATGACCACCGGAACAGCCGAAAGGGGCCGGGGCGCAGCGTTTTTGCACCCTTGGTAAGCAAGGGGAGGGTGCAAAAACGCTGCGCGCAGCCATTTCGGGGCTTCCGGCAGCGTTTTCGCGCCCTCCCCTTGCTTACCAAGGGTGCAAAAACGCTGCGCCCCGGCCCCTTTCAGCTGTTCCGGTGGCCATTTTGAAGCCGCGGAACAGCTGATCACAGCCATTTTCGCGCCCTCGTTCTGCGAGGGGAGGGCGCGGAAATGGCTGCCGGCATTGCTGTACGGTAAGTAAACGTGCCGATTCAATGGCTTTTTTACTTCCGTACAGCGATGTTTCACACAGCGAGGGATAATCCGGAATGGATTAACCTCGCTGTGCGAGGCACCACTGTATATTATTGTAATTGGGAGGTAACTGAGGCATGGATAAAGGTAAAGGTAAAGGTTCCCCTTGACTTTTGGTCCAGTTATGTCCGACTGTAGGGCGCGGTGCTCATCCCTGTCTCCAAGCCGTAGAGCCAGCTTTTGTCCGAAGACAGTTTCCGTGGTCACGTGGCCAGCGTGGCTAGACACGGAATGCCGTCACCTTCCCACTGAGGTGGTACCTATTTATCTACTGCTATTTTTACATGCTTTCGAACTGCTAGGTTTGCAGGAGCTGGGAGAAGCGACGGGAGCTCACTCCGTCGCGTGGGTTCGATCTTACAACTGCTGGTCTTCTGACCTTGCAGCACAGAGGCTTCTGCGGTTTAACCCTCAGTGCCACCACGTCCCTTGGATAACTATGCCTTAATAGAAAACCTTCCAACATTTTACAGCAGACAATCTGGACACACTTCAGTAGCTGGCACACCCCTATTTCTACACCAAGGATTGTTACAAATTCCCCATACATCCCATGGCATTAGGACAAGTTAACAAAAGACAAAATAAGGAGTCAAAGAAGTTGATGATGACAACAGTGAGGTGGGGGCCTCTAAAGGATGTTGCTAGTTTTCAGGGTTGCTGCAAGAATGTGTGTGCATGAAGGGAAGGCAGTATGCCCTTGGCAGAGTTGAGAAGTAATGAGTTACAGTTATCTATAATAGGTTAACTGGTGGCAAGAAAATGTGACCACCAAGATATGTTTTAAAAGAGGGAGCTGTGTGAGTCTGTGCTAGCATATCAGGCAAAACCAAAATAAAATAAAGAAGACAAAAACATTTCCTAAACTCTGATGTGTTTTTCTGTTGTTAATCTGATCCACAGGAACATAAGAATTGCCTTCTTAGAGGTTGTCCTGGGCCATTATCCTGTCGTGTAGCTCCGCTGGCTCAAGAGGAGTGACATCACCAGCACTGGCAAGTTGCCATTGATTAAGGAATATGACAGCCAACAATCAGGAGTTGGAAATGTTATGAGCATTTGAGATTGTAAATATTGCCTTCTTACAGGAAGAAGCCGATCTCATGCACTACTCTTTTTTTTTTTAACAGAGGGCAATTACATTTTAACTCAAACATGGGAATTTCTCTCTCTCTCTCTCTCTCTCTCTCTCTCTAGCAGCCGGTGTGATATAATGCATAGAATGGGAGACCTAGAAACAGCTGTAAAGGCATTGGGCCCACTGTTTGGGGACAGGCTGTTTGTCTCACAACATATGTGCCATCCTGAACCAACCTATCCTTGATGCATGCCAGCCCATACCTTTTGGGGTTCCTGTGAAGGTGTTGTGTTCTTTTGCTGTGGGTAGGATTGCTCCTTTTGGGTTCAGTTCCAGCATGTGTGATTGCTGGGCTCATACCAAAGCTGATGGTTGGATTCCAAAGGATCTCCTGTATGGAGAATTAGTGCAGGAAAATCGCCCCAGAGGGAGACCACAGCTGCAATACAAGGATATCTGCAAGCGGGATCTGAAGGCCTTAGGAATAGACCTCAACAGATGGGAAACCCTGACATCTGAGCGTTCAGCCTGGAGGCAGGCGTTGCATCACGGCCTCTCCCAATTTGAAGAGACCCTTGTCCAGCAGGCCGAGGCAAAGAGGAAGTCACAAAAGCAGCAAAACCAGGGAGCTGGACAGGGGACAGATTGCATTTGTCTTCAGTGTGGAAGGGATTGTCACTCTCGTATTGGCCTTCTCAGCCACACTAGACGCTGTTCCAAGTCCTCCATACAGAGCACGTTACCATAGTCTTTTGAGACTGAAGGATGCCTAACTAACTAACTAACCAAAGTAGATATCCGGAAATTGAAAGCTTCTTCCTTCTCCATGGAGGAGGAAAGAGAGGAAACAAAGTTTTTTAAAAAGAAAGAACGAAAAGTCTTGTAAGGCTGGTGCAGTATGCCTTTTGATTTTTTTTCTTTAAAATTGAAAGCTTCCTCCCGGAAGAAGGAGTAGACAGGATAGGACAAGGATAGGGATCTGTTCTTGTTTTGTTACCTTTTTTCTTTTCTTTTATTCCTATTTCCATATAAAGGGAAGAAGGGCCAAACAGAGTTGATTAAGGTGTGGTGTAGCTTCCTGACCTGGAACCACCTGATCCTTGGATCACACCAAGGTGTCTGAGCCACACCTTGGATCACACTAAATGGCATACCTCCTTTGTATATGATCTTAAGTGACCCTATTTAGCCCATTCCAGCCTGCTCCAATTTGGCTGTCTTGTTGCAACCTAAGGCTTAGGAAACCTAGCTTGAGATCTCCTTGGAAACTCACCAGGGGCATGGCAGTGTTAAACCACTCCTATGAATATCTCATGTACCTTGAAAAATGAATTAGAGTTGCCATAAGTAGAAAGAAACTTGACAGCACAGAACAAGAGCATCTACCTATGTATATAGCTGAGGTTTGGTAAGATTTTCTGAAGCCAGTCATTTCAGAAGGGGGCATCTGACAATCCTTGCCTCTGTGCGTTTGTCTCACTTCAAAGGCATGTAAGCTGTTAGCTGCCATCACATCTTGGGGCAAGGAATTCCACAGGCCTCTCCACAGCTTTTGTTCAACTTGTGTTGGTTTTACCACATCAAAGAAACTTCGCGGGAAAACCAGATGCCTTGTGTGTGATCTGTGATATTCTGTTTGTTTAAGCAGAGTATCAATCGTAGGGTAAGAATAATTATAACTGAGTGGTAGTATGAAACTGGCCCACTTACACATTGCACAAAAATGCATCACGCATTAAGAAAAGCACACAAGAGGGCACCATTTTGCAAATTGCATGCTCTAATTTTTATGTGGAGATGCAAAATTAGAATTTCTTTTTTCCTAATGTGAAGGAGTTACAGTAAAGGTCACCCCCAATTGAAGACGAAAGTCACCAGATGACCTGTGTGCCTCTTGAGTCTGGTGCACAGGTGCTGTTAAATGCGGATGGGCAACTTCAAGACCCCTGACATCTCTCTTTTGACCTTTACATCAGACTGGACTACCCTTCAAACAGAGGATAATTTGTAAAAGCTGACTGTCCTCTGGCAGGCCTTCAGACAGAGGATTGCCTGCTACTTTTATGGCTGGGAAAGAGATTGCTGAAGAGCACCGGACATTCCGTATTCATGCTATGCAGCTCCATCTTATTCAAGCCATCCTATCTAGCCTCCATTCTCAGCAAATCTCTGCTGTGCAAAGCAGCATTGTGGTTGGTGGGAACTCCCCTTCAAGTACAGATGCATCTGGTGTGGGGAAGAAGGGGACAGAGGGGACCCAGGCCAGCACTATTTCAGAAGCACATGACACTGGAACCACCCCTGCCCTTTCAGCTGCATTTGCCCCACCCATTGTCAGAATTAGTAATGATGACAAGTTAGCAATCCCTGTTGAGAACGTGTCATCAAAAACTGGAGCTTCCCTCAATAATCTGGATGCATTTTCAATGGTGTGCAACAGATGTTCACATGGCTCAGTGCATGCATTGTAAGAAGATGCACAAGAAGGTGTACGACTTGGGCCACCTCTCTAATATGTTCAGCCACCTGAAGATTCAGTACAGGGCATTGCTGCTGGCAAATGAAGTGGGTACTGTAGGAGGGGGCAAGGGACCTCCTTATTGTGAAGGGTCAAGAGTCATCCGAAGGAAGAGGTTGAGCTACCAGCCCAAGGAAGCAGGGGGTAGGTGGGCGTCAGCAAATGCCAGACCCCCATCTCAAAAATAAATTCCAGGCTGCCCTGGAAGAGCTTGGATGGATGCACAAAGAGGCTTTCTGCAAACATAAAAAATGCTGGGGTTACTCATCACCTAGGGGAGATGATAGCCTTGGAGAGTAGTCATCCTCTCTGGTGGAGGACACTGGCTTTTGTAGGTTTGTGGCAGAACTGACATCCCACTACCAATTGCTATCCCGATAACCCTTAGCTACAGAGCGGTGCCAGATTTCTGTTGGGGTGCCAGGCAGCTGGTACAGCAGCAGTTGGCTAGGCACAGGTGGTGCCTTTTGCAGGTGACATTTGGAGCAACAATGGTGCAAAACAGGCCCATCTCTCCCTGGCAAGACACTGGTGGGAGGTAGAGGCATCAGGCATAGGGCAACACACAAGTACAGGAGGGGCCCCCCAGCTCAAGGCAGGAATCCAAATCAAAGCAGATCGGACAATATATGTATATTTTTAGACATTTCGATTCTGATAGAAAAAAATATATTTTTATCTTAGCATGAAAAAAGTTGCAGAAGAGAAGGCAGTTTTTTGCGTGTGAAAAGTGAGCATGCCACATTGCAGATTTCTCAGAAATCCTCCATGTCCTCTGGAGATTCTGGGCATGTGGTACAAAAAGTAACTTTTACATCCATGGATATATTTTTACACTGGAATCTCTCTCTCTCTCTCTCTCTCTCTCTCTCTCTCTCTCTCTCTCTCTCTCTCTCCATTATGCTCTGAAGAACAGGCCTCAGGTAGGCCAGCAGGGGGCAGTCTTGCACATCTATTAAGCAAACGATCCCTTCAATATTTTTTTTTTGAACTCTAATTCATCTACTATCAAGAGCAGACTTTTATCGCCACTGTGAGCCACAGAGATGGGCAGTGCTGACCCGTTTAATCCTTGCCAATATGATCTCAACCACTGCTTTTCTTTTTAAAATGACAGCTCTGTCTTTGAACACATGGAACCTAGGGCTTGTCTTGTGTGAGTTAGAAATATAAATGCTCGTTTCTGATGTGTATGTTTCACAAGCCCGGTGTGCCACTTAACAACATCAAGAAACAGATGTTGCCATGTCCACAAGGACTCATAATCTGAAACTGACAATGCACTGCAGCCCTAAGTATCCCATTTAGTGAGTGTTCCTATAGTTAATCTCAAGTGGAGGAAGGTGGTGATGGGTTAAGGAAAAGGTGTAACTGCCGATCTCAGACATTCTGGACCCAGCTGGGGAGTAACTACAGTTTAGGGCATGCACAAGATCTCCATTCTAGTCCCTGACATCAAATCAGGGATAACAACATCCAGAATCTCACTGGTTATTGGGAACTGTAGTCCAGAAAAGTAACTTCTTCAAGATGAGATCCCATTGTGATTTGTCTTTTTTTTTTTTTTTTTTGGCCTACTTTTGCCACCTTCAGCGATAACTGCCTGCATAACCATCCAGCAACATCAACAGGTCCCACACTGTAGCCAAGAAGATCTTGAAGGCTTTTGTAGTGCTTAATTATGCAAAGCAAGGCAATACTTCTTGACATATTTTTCCTCTTCACCAGAACTTGGGCAAGGTGTTTTCCTGAACTACCACTCCCAGAGGCTATGCTGGGGGGTGGGCAGCTCTGTAGAAACTGTGGTCCAAAACAGAATATTTCCAAGCTATACCTGGGAGTCGGGAGAGGTGGCACCAGGAGGAAGGGGGAGACAGTGAGCTGATTAAAAATGTGCTCAGACAGAGAAATAACATCTGTTCTGGACTGCTTGTTGGCCCAGCAGCAAGACTAATGCTTTTGAAGCTGAGCTGGAGAAAATCTGGTACACACGGAAGAGTCACTTTAAGGGATATCTCTTCCAGGGAAACAGGCCTTTTCCCATGGGATAAGACACAACAGCACCCTAAGTAAACAGCAGTCTCATATCACTGCCTCTGTTGGGGAAGAGAATCTCTCTTTGGAAAGCTGTATGTGCTTTTCCTCTGCTGACAGGAGTAACTTCCAAAATTTACTAGCCCCTCCTGCACAACTCCAAACACATTTCCTTCACCAGCTTCCAAAGAAGGTAAACAATTCGGTTCAAATTCAGTCTAAGGTCAGGGGCAGGCAATTCAACTGATATCTCTTATTTTTTGCTTGTCCAATTAGTAGACTCTGGAGGTTATTGGGACAACTCCTAAATAACAATTGTGAGGTTGGCAGGCGTAGGGAAGCGACAGGGAAAAACGATCCAGTCTAGGCTGAAACTAAGCTTGAAACAGCAACAGGGCTGAACTGTTGGTTGTGGCAGCCCAAGAGGGAAACAATTATTAAAATTATTTTAAAAGCTAAAAACACTATTTAAAAAAAAAAGTAAAAGATTAGAACCCATTTCTTCACCAGGGTAGATGGGAAAGATTTTATTTCTGTGGTGGTTGCCCAAGGGACGCAATCTTATCTGCCAACACGACTCTGTGATTTCATGTTCTTTGTCTTTGAACTATGTATACTTCAGCTCATTCATGTGTACACATGAACACACTGCACAAACAGGTAGTCCTTTTTTGTGAGGGGATCGTGACCATGCCGACAAACAAACTCACAAACACGCAACCAGAGAATTAGGCTTGCTCGTGAGGGGATTCGACAAAATGGCAGGAGAACCATGAAACTGTCTGCTGTTTCTTCTAAGGAAGAGCAACTCCATGTGGTTTTGGACTGCAACGTCCGCAACTCTCCATCATTTGCTATGTCTGATGGGAGTGGGAATTAAAAATACACCTGGACAACAGCCAAGCTCTACTCAGTTTTAAGGAGCAAATTCAATTACAGGGAAATGAACAAACATTTAGATGGCAGTACCAGGCACACTTCCTTGAGAGTGAATCCAACTGAACTCAGTGGCATTGACTTCTGAGCAGGTATATTAAAGAATGTGCGGTTGGATTGAGGCCATGGCATTACAAGAGGAAAGGTCTGCTCATTTCCCAAGAGAACATACCAGCAGCTGTAGTGCAGGGCTTGCTCTACCTGGCTCCAGTCTGAATTCCCACCCATAGATGCATTAATCATTGTGAGAGCTACTCATCAGCCTATGTTATCTGGTGGCATCCTTACTCATAGCTTGGAAGTGACCAGTTACAAATTCCATAATTGGTAACCACTTACTTTTGTGAGGAACAAGGGTGTAATGGATACTTTTCAAAACTAATTAGCAAGCCAGAACAAAGAGACTTTATTTGTGAAATGAGTAACGTTGTCTAATTATTTCCAAATGTTCCTTTCAAAGGGCTTTTGAAAACATTTTAAAGAGGCAATTTGACAAAAAACGATCAGGTTTTATGCCATTCTTGTATCACTCCTAAGGTTTTCTTTAAAGTAATAGACAGTAAGGTAATTAATGATCGAACAAGTTACTTTTTTAATAGTACAAGTAACAATTTCAGGCTAAACACTGCCACACAGAAGACAGATGAGTTGTCTTACAGACTTCATCAGACTCTCTGCTGGTGGTTTGTCTTCATCAGAGTCAAAACATATCCAGATGAATTTTCTTTGCAAAATCCTAAGCTCATTAACCTAATCAAATACTGTAACTTCCTGTCATTGTGTTTTCTGTTCTTTTCCTGTGATCACCGCAGCCGCATAGATTAAATGGTCAGATCACATAATGTATTGATTAAGAATAATAATTCATATGGTATAAATGTTATTTGAATTCATACTAATGGGATACCATTTTTTTAATCTTACATGGCAAATCTCTCTTTCCTTAAGACTGCCAACTGTCAAGACAAAGCAAAAAGCTAAGCCAACCCAAGCCTGGGGTAACCTATTCTTGTGCCTCTAACAGCAGTTGGATGTGCACCTTTAATGTGGCTTTATGCTGTGTTTTATGGAGGAGAGTCCCCCATTCGAAAAGCTGCCGGGGGACAATCCTCAAGGAATTCCATGTTCGAAGTATCATTTGAAAATAAAGAAGCCTAAGGAGCCTTTATATTGCCCATCTGCATGGAACACCTGGATTGGAGATTCAACACACACACGTCACTTGGGCCTGTCTTTCCCACTTTACTGGAATGTGCTGAATTTCTATATAAGTAATGATACAATCAACCGCAGTACTGCAGTCAAGCCTCTGTCACAACCTGAGTTTGATCCCAATAGGTTCTGATAGCTGGCTCAAGGTAGCCTCAGCCTTCCATCCTTCTGTGGTTAGTAAAATGAGTACCCGGCTTGCAGGGGTGGGGGGCAAGCTGTTGTTTGCATATTTATGTTGTAAACCACCCAGAGAGTGCTCTAGCACTATGGGGTGGTATCTAAATCAAAACAACAAACAAGCATGCATTTATTCTCCTCTTTCTTGGGAACACATGTCCTCTTTGATGTGTCAATGGCCACCTCTTCTGAAATTCCCTACAACCACTGCAGGTTAAGCTTTTCTCTATATGAGCAAGCTTAGGTTAGCCACTGAAGGATAAACAATTGCTGTTGTTAAAGGCACAGCTACAGGAGCCAAATAAAACTTAGGATCCCCTCTTCTTCTATGAGATTACATCTCTTTTTGAAGAGGGGTGTGGATTTTTTTTAAAAATCACATGTAAATTTACTGCTGAACCACATAAACTGCCATTAGTTATTGCAAAATATATTTTTAAAAATTACCTTGCATGTCCTATTAAAGTCTCACCTTTTGGTCCAGGTAAAATGGTGTGTGTTGAGCAGACTTCGGTCGCTGGTTGGCTGTCATCATTTAAACCTAGAACTTGACCAAGGAGGACAAGAAACAGTAACAAGGAGGTTTCGTGTTTCCAGAGTTGTTGCTCCTTCATGCTCTCGCTGTTCAAGCTCC
Source organism: Pogona vitticeps (assembly GCF_051106095.1). Classification (NCBI taxonomy): domain Eukaryota; kingdom Metazoa; phylum Chordata; class Lepidosauria; order Squamata; family Agamidae; genus Pogona; species Pogona vitticeps. Next base: position 224,552,821 of record NC_135786.1, on the reverse strand, counting down.
ACAGGAAATGCCCCTCGTTGTTCCAGCATTAATAATCGCTAAAATAAGATTTTCCCATATAACTCTGGGGAAGAAGCTAAACTGAAGACGCCACTTGATTAGAACTAAATAAAGAATGGCAACATTGAAGAGACCCTAATGGGTGTGTGTGTCTGTGGGGGGGGGGTGTTTTGTGTTTATATGTTTTAAGAAGTTAGCAGAGCACAGATCATACATTGTGCAGTATGTTTATACAGCCGTCACAGTTGTTTATTAAAGTTTATCTGCTGGCTGTGAATTAATTATGTGTGCAGGCCAGAGGAGACATCTTGAATGCATAAATCTTCTGCTTTGTGTTCTGCCTGCCAGCCTTCAAGGCAATGGAAGGGCCCAATTCCGACATGCTCTATATTTATATGGGAAATGTAATGGAAAATTCAGTAAGCTTGTATATCTGAACACATAATATGTAAGCCCCTTTGACGACAGTGGAGCTTATGTCTCAGGATTAGAGATGGGGATCAATATAAAAACGGATTGGCTTTTTCGACGAAAATAGCCGATTTGTTAAATATTCGTCGATCCATACAGTATTTGTCAAATTTTATGTCCCGACAATTAATTTCCCATTTTTATTCGTCCTTCATAAATTTGTGAGTTGTCCCCATCTCTACTCAGGATGCATATGCATCAACTTGTAAGGCTACAGAGCTGTGCACTTTAAGGAGAAGCCAGTCCTATCATTAGGCAGAGTGAGGGAGCTGCCTTAGATGGTAGATGCTGGAAGCCAAGAAATTGCAATGAGATTGGCAGAGATCAGAGGCATCTGGGCCTGGCATCCCGCCCTGCACTCCTTAAGCAAGACGAATGCCTTTAGGCGAGATGGAAGATACCGTACTATCACTGGTGATGAAATATAATTCATTTGCTCCTGTACATGGGTAGAGAGTAGATTGGCCAGGTTTCAGGGAATCAGCTGAAAGCTCAGACAATTATTCTCTAGATTTACAGACAAATCTTAGGACGCATGTTGCCAAAGGAGGAAATTTCTGTCTCTGAGTTGGCTTTAAAGCTAGGGCCTTAAGCCTCACCCATTCCCAGAGGGCACTGGGCTCAGTGCACAAGTGTTTGTGTAAGGGTTGAATTTATGCAAGCAAAGGGAGTGGACTGGGGAGAGAACTGTTGGGCACTTGCATCTGGACTCCCACTATGACATTTGGAGCAAGTGTTGCACCCATGAGCCTTATGGTTGCACAAAACTGCCACTAGCCGTGCAGTGCCTGCAAATGGTCTCCCCATGGGCTGCTGGTCAGCTTCCCAGAAGACCCAGCCCTAGCATAGGGGCTGGAAAACCAACTCACCTGTCATATATGTTATAGGTGTGCTCTAGCAGGAAAGTTGGCCAACCAACCACCGCAGCTGCTTGCGGCACTTCATTTCCTGCCTGGCTACCAAAAAGGGGTCTCCTCTCCTCACAGGTCTCTGTTGCCCTATTATTCAGTGAACCAGGTTTTATTTAGCTTTTGGGGCTCATTTATCTGAATTTCTCTGCTGGCTCAGGTGCAGTTTTTTTTGGGGGGGAACCCACACACATCTTGTCTGCCTCTCTTCTGTGACATCACAAATGGCTAATTCCCGCTGTCAGGTTTGGGTCCTGAAATCTCATGGAACTAGATGCTGTAGGCTTGTCAACAATGGGTATGTGTTCACGTCAACAAGGTGTGCTCTATCTGTGGCAGCAAAAGGTCTTCTTGGGTCATCCCCATCATTGGGTAGAGTGAGATAAGACCTCTTGGGCACTGCTGGCACACCCACTACCACCACCCACACCATCGTCACCACCACATATAGCCACCCCTTGGAGAACAGCTCAGCAAAACAGCCCCAGCTTTCTTGGAGTGGAGGCAGCAGGAGTGGGGAACCGCACATTTGCCACCTTTAGCATTCCAACACCTGAGGCAACTGCCTCTTTGATCTACATGGTGATGCCACATAGAGCTGCCAGATAGGAGAAGAGGTATTTGTGGGATTTTCTGAATCAAATGCTTAAAAAAATCTGGTGGTCCTTGGTTGATATGTGCCTTGACTTGGATGAGGGAAAGGACATCATTTGTTACTCCCAACTTCAAGCACCATGAATGTAAACTAGAGCTTTGATTCACCCCTCCTCTCAGTTTAAGTTCCAGAGGAAGGATGGACAAACTGCAGCCCCTCAAGCTGGTTTTTGAGGTCCCATCCCTCTCATGTCCACTCCTGTTTCCAGCAGAAGATGTGAACTGTAGGAGCCTCCAGGTGCAATTATGCACTTTCAAATAGCTCACACAGCTCTCCTGTACTGCTTCACACCCTTAAGTGCCAATTTTTAAAAAAATGAATATGTATACTATAAGATATGTATACTATATGGATATGTATACTATAAGAAAGTCATTTATACTTTCTTTTTTGTTGTTGTTGTATTCTTCACTTTTTCTGTGGTCTGTGCACCTCCTGGTTGGTCCCTATGGCAGAGAAAAGGCCTCCAGTCCTTTATGTTCCTGAGTACTCAAGACCTCAGCACCTTCCCCAGAGACTCTAGAACAAGGGTAGAACCCTGTTCTAGAACCTTTGGTGGGACCGGAGGCCTTTTCTCAGAGGACTTGATCTAAGCTGAATGCAAAAGATATCACACTCACTGCCCCAGATTTCACACAACCTGGCCTGAATAAGAAATAAACTATATTAAATGGAATCGATAAGATGGGTATCCAGCACAGCTCTCGGTTCCTTTTGTATCAAAACAAACAGAAAGGAGAGCAAACAGTACAACTGAGGAAAGATATGGCCTTCCGTCTTTTAAGGTAAAGTGCTGTATATGCTCCTGGTGTGTTTCTGGCTTCTTCTTTTAAGTCAGGCAGTTCCTGTGTTGGAGATCTAGCAATAAGAGGAGAGTTTGTTTAAAATAGCTACTAAACTTTTGTGACCCAATAAAGCTCTGAGGAGAAAAGCTACTCTGGGAAAATATTTCCTGCTTCATTTTCATAAATATTTATGCAATTCCTTCTGGAGTACATGCAGCCTTGAGAAAAGTGAGCGCAGATCTTCCTGTTAACTGTTAAGGATTTGAAATGGTTTACTTGGGACGAGGAGAGATTTAGAGTAGAGTCACCTGGGGCTTTCCAGATGTTTGTTTGTTGATTTGTTGATTTGTTTAATCCCTTCCCAACACCACTGAAGTTAAAACTGCAACTGCTGTCATGACTCAGCATTGGCAATGGCCCATTTATAGTAGGGGCTGAAAAAGCTCTAGTTAACAAGGTTTGGAGGATGATGGGTTCTCCAGTAATGACTTAGGGACTGTCCCAAGGCATTTTGCTACCAGAGGTTGGATCTAACTTTTTTCCTTATCCCTCTCTTGAGCCTAAGAACAAGGAACCACAACGTTTTCTTTCTCCTTGCCCTGCACGAAAGCAAGACATGTATTGTTTTTGGCACTAGTTTTACTCTGTTGTTTTTGACAAGGGTTTTCCCTTTTGTGGGAATAGTAATTTTTTTGTGCAAACTACACGGACTGTCACGTTGTGTGGCTATATAGATGTATGGACTGTTAAATATTAGAAGCGTAGTGGGGTTGTGTATGCATTAAAAAAAAAAACCAACAACAACCAGACAGCCAGTCCTTTGTCAAGAGTTCCTCATAATGCGGAGAGACATTCGTTTTGCACAGAGGCATTTTGTGCAAATTGGGGAAATCTTAAAAGGGGGGAAAATGCACTTGCCTGCTTTTTGTGCTGGATGTGAGGAATCTTTTATGGATTAACAAACTTTTGGCAAGCTCTCTCCGCAGAAAAAAATCCATCTCATCAAAAATGATTTAGATTTCTTCCCATCCCTAGCCTGAGGCAAAGAACCAGGCAGTGCTCATACATACCTGCAAGGACATTCTACAGACATAAATGTGTAGCAATCTGTATTCTCTATGCTAGTGGTTGGTCAATGGGTTTAATACCAAATATATTATTACTTTTATTCCCCATGGGATCCCTGTGACAGTTAGCAATTTAAGCTATAGAAATATAGATAAAATGCACATTGAAACACTAGGAAGGAAACTATAATACTACGGTGCTTCCGGGGGGGGGGGGGAACAACACCGTGGTATTGCAATACAGCACTGCATTGGTGTCACACAACAGAACTGGTGTTGCTGCATATTTGTTTCTGGTCACGGCTGGAACCCTTCATGCAGGGGGTTGGCCTCTGCCCAGAGCTAGTGGAAAATCAGAAAGCATTGAGCTTATTACTTCTTTGAGCAGGAACAGATACTATACATAGCCACATGTGCATTAAAGTTACATGTGCATTAGTGTCGGAGACACATGGTTTAGGTATACCTTTATTTCTGAGACATCAGACTTCAAAGAAATCCCGTGCTTTAGTGCTGAAGACATTTATAACCAAGCAAGGTAATCTGCAGACTGGTGAGAGTTGCTCCAACTTGACAGACACACCTTTTCCCTTCTCCAATGCCTGTATCTGCTCTGGTTTTCTGGTTATCTTTTAGGAAAGGGTCTATTTAAGTCTTGCTCAGTGTTTCAAATATTTCCCATTATCTTCTACCACCATATATTCTCACTGCTCACACTCTTGAGGGGGAGAAAGCTAATTAACTGAGGTGATCAGGCACAGGCCAATTCTTACATTCTTATTGGACAGATCAAAGAGACAGGATGCAGAAAAATTTTGAGTAAAGACTAAATTCTGATGGAGCATCACATGGAAAACACTCATACAGCAGATGCAACTCCAAAATGCTTCAAAATGTAAACAGCACACATGCACACCCGTACGTACACACACACACACACACACACACACACACACACACACACACACACACACACACAGAGAGAGAGAGAGAGAGAGAGAGAGAGAGAGAGGCCCCATAGGAGAAGTTTAGAGCCAAATGTGTTTCTCCACTATGCGTCTTATGAAAGAAGCCCTTCTTTAGATAGAGCCCTAAGTGAAAAAAATTAAATAAATAAAACATTTGGAAAAAAAATAAATTTTTTTAAGAAACCTGTTTCTTAAACAGGTCCCTTTCACTTATCTTCTGAGCTCTTAAAGACAGTAGTTTTTAGCTTCTGTTCATCCAAATATGTCGAACTTCGTATCTGTGAGTCCTATGCTGCCTGGGAGCTGAAATCAAAATCATGTTGGAGGACCGGAGGTTGAGAACCACTGCCTTATGATGCATGCTTGAGATATGTGGAATACTAGAACCAGCCAGAGATTACAAGATAAAAGTGATGGTTATTGATTTTTGATTAATAGAGATGCAGTGGTGTACTGGAGCCATAGCATGCATAGTTGAATCCTTGGGACTTTCTGAGGAGCAGAGACTGAGATCATTGGCCACCTCCATGCTTCCTTTAAACTGAGCTGCAATCCTGACAGTATATCAGACAGGAATGGAACTTCCCAGAATATCCCACTGTAGCAAGCTATCACCTGTCCCTCCTTGTAGTCCAAAATGTTTCAGGTGCTTCTCAAAAACATGCTGCTCATTTGTTAATATGCACTGATCCAGCCTCTCTCTGGAAGATGACGTGGCCACCCTACTTCAAAGACTGGACTATAAAGGTTAAAGGTTCCCCTTGACAATTTTTGTCCAGTCGTGTTCAACTCTAGGGGGCGGAGTTCATCCCCATTTCCAAGCCATAGAGCCAGCATTTTTGTCCAAAGACAATCTTCCGTGGTCACATGGCCAGTGCGACTTAGACACAGAATGCTGTTACCTTCCCACCGAGGTGGTCCTTATCTATCTACTTGCATTTGCATGCTTTTGAACTGCTAGGTTGGCAGGAGCTGGAACAAGCGATGGGCACTCACTCCGTCGCATGGATTCGATCTTGCGACTGCTTGGTCTTCTGACCCTGCAGCACAGGCTTCTGTGGTTTAGCCCGCAGCGCCACCACGTCCCCTGGACTGGACTACAGTGGTGCCTCGCTTAACGATTGCCTCGTTTAGCGATGAATTTGCATAACGATGTGTTTTTTAGAAAATAATATGCATCGCATAACAATGTTTCCTATGGGCGATTTTCGCTTAGCGAAGTTTGGGACCATGCTTCGCATAACGAATGCGATTTTAGGTCCCCTGCTTCACTTAACGATGTTTTTTTTTCAATTAAAAAAGTGTCTTAGAAGGGTCAAAAACGGTTCTAAATGCTTGGATTCGTTAGAGGACCCCTTAAGTCATGTGCAAACCTGATTTGGCTTTGATCTGACTTTTCGTTAATTTTTTGTGAATTTTTTTTTTGGCCCATAGGAACCAATGGACCTGTCAAAATCTGACAGCTCCATGCTTTCCTATGGGGGAGAAAACAATTTACAAAAAATTAACGAAAGTTCAGATCAAAGCCAAATCAGGTTTGCACACAACTTAGGGCGTCCTCTAACAAACCCAAGAATTTAGAACAGTTGCTGAGTCTTCATTAATTTTTTGTGAATTTTTCTTCCCCCATAGGAAATAATGGAGCTGTCAGATTTTGACAGCTGTCAAAAGTTGGGGGGAAAAATTCACCATAAATTAATGAAAAGTCAGATCAAAGCCAAATTAACTTTTGCATCCGTTTTAGAGGGTGCAGAAGCTAATCCAAGCATTTAAAACCATTTTTGACCCATGTATGACACATTTAAAATTGCAAAAATTGACTTCGCAAAGCCATTAAAATGTATTGAGTCAGCTTCAATACATTCCAATGGAGGATACATTGTTTCGCTTAACGATGTTTCCTATGGGTTTTTTCGTTTAACGACGGCAATCCGTTCCAATTGGAACGGATTAACCGGTTTCCAATGCATTCCTATGGGAAATGGTGTTTCGCATAGCAATGGTTTCACATAGCGATGTTTTTTTTGGAACCAATTAACATCGCTATGCGAGGCACCACTGTATACTCATTCCATAAATATAGATCTATGTCACTCCAATGATCAGAGATGAACCATAAGCACTCTTTGAGAAGCGACAGAGTCCCATATCCTGGGGTCAAAGTTGCAGAAGCCAAGAGGTCAAGTTGAGAGTCAAGCTGAGGATTATGAGTCAGAAACTAAGGACTGTAAGTACCAACACTGCCTAGAGAAACTCTGGTCAGAATCTTCTTGGCTTGCTGGCATAAGTGCAATGGCATAAACTGCAGCAGCAAATAGCCATTAATTAACAAATCACTGCTTGTATTCCTTCTCTTGCCCCAGAAGATTGGGCAATTTTCTGCTGTGATTTATCCTATTTCACCTACACTGGCACAGAAATATAATAGGATTCTGGCATCTCTGCTTGAACAGGTTTTCAGAGCTTTTCTAAAGCACAGTAGCCCATCATGCTACAGTCATCGCTCTTACACTGCACCTTTTACTGGACCTCCAAAAGTCCTCTTTTTTTGGAAAGTAGTCCTCAATTTGAAGGACGGTCCAGTTCAAGTCTGATTTAATAATTTAAAAAACCACCGGGATGTCGATTCGGGACCTTAAATATGGAATCCACAGAAAGCAGGAGGACTCGGCAGCACACTGTTCTCTTTATCGCTGCCCTCTCCACTCAAGGAAGATGGGTTCTGTTTAAATGGCAGAAGTCATTTCCAATTGTGCATTGATACATAAAAATCAGTATATGCAAAATTATGCAGGCCAGCATACTCCTTGGCTCTTTTTAAAAATTAATGATGGATCTTCCTTCCCATAATCAGTGAGTGGCCACCCTACAGAATAGGTAGGTCTGTGGGTTCCTGGTAAACCTTTAGGAGCTTGTGCAAAGAAAACTGGGATTTCTAATTTGGTACATACCTCCTTTCTTAGAGATCCTCAGGTCCTGTGACTGAATGGTTTCTAGGTTACAAGAAACCACTGTAAGCCTGCATGGCAGACATGACCTTTTAGAACAGTTTGACTATCCTTTGAGATGCATACAGCTATGAAGCTGTCACTGAGGGCATCACATTAAAGGCCACATATAAGCAGTATAATCCATGCAGCCCCAACCATTTCCAGACTAAGAACTCTTTGTCATTTGTCCTTAAGCAGTGCCCACATCTGGCCCTGGATCTGCTCATGCCAAGGCTAGTGGGGAGCATGGAATGAAGCTTTCTGGCAAGCGTGGTCAACCAGTTCCTGTTGGGTGCTGATAACCACCACCAGAGGTGCATTTGGCTTGGCAACCTGTAACAACGGCAATCAAATGTCATGCAAGCTCTTCTTTGGCCTGCAGCCTTCTTTACAAGTGAGCGCAACCTAAGCATGTTTGTCAACGCCAGAAAGAATTTCCCTAAATATGTGTGTGTGTGTGTGTTCTCTTCTCTAAGGAGCATCCACTGCATGAGTCAGTAACCCGCACAGTCATTCTCCATCATGTGTGGGCGACGGGATACCCACCACAGCCCAAAACTTGGCTGCCTCTACATTTCGGCGTCATTAATGTGGACTTCTTTCATACGGACTGGGCACTCTGACAAAGCATATCTTTATCCTCTGTGTGCGCGTCCGAAGGCGATGCAAGCGGCAAAACATGGGATTTGAGTCTTATAAGGCCAAGAACGAGAATCTCTGAACTTTTCTTAATGTTGAACTGGTGGCATGCCAGAATTTTACTGCAGGGGAGAAGGAATTTTTGGCCTCCCACAGTTTTAGGCCCAAATTTCTTATTGGTCCTGCTTAGCATGGCAAGTAGTAAGGGACTGTTGGAATTGGTAGTCTAAGATATCTGGAGAGTCAAAGGTTCCTCAACTCCTGTAACACCGAAAGGCATCTTCTATCCTCCACCCACACTCTGGCATGTCAATTTTTCTGTCTCTAATCATTCAAAAGTGAACCACAAGCCCAATGGAGTGTTTAAGAACTTGGATGTCATTCTTAAAAATTTAATACTGTACAATCTTTGGCCAAGTGGAGCTGAGAAGAGTTCTTTGTCTTTCAGTACAACTAGCAGTTTCTTCCAGGCAACAGGGCCAGTGATTCATTCTTAAGACCATCTGTATCTCTAGTCTAAAAGAATCATCTGTCACTCGAGTCTGAGGAGAGAAATAGAGTTTGGTGTTGGAGAAATCAGACTGTAGAGGAATCATTAGCTTAGTTGCTGACAAGCAATAACAAGACACAGCAAGCAAAGGTAAGAGAAACTCCCATTGTGACCACACACAAAAATACAGACACAGCTCTTAAGGATTTCAACAAGAAACACAACACAACAAAACAAAAACAAAAGAAAATAAATCTGACCCAACTCCGGGAGGCAGTGGAAGACAGGAGGGCCTGGCGTGCTCTGGTCCATGGGGTCACGAAGAGTCAGACACGACTTGACGACTAAACAACAACAACAAAAGACAAACTGCTATATTTTAATTAATTAATTAAACTTTTAATCCATTCCATCTTGTTTTGCTCTGGGTTGGATTATATGGGGGGGGGGTGTTTTTATTTTTATTTTTTAAATTTTGTTTGCTGGGGTGATTTTATCTGAAGAAGCAGCATACCAACAATATCATGTTGCAGAAGATTTGGGTAGATATATTTTTTAACATAACTGGCTACTCTTTGTTTTGTTTATGCAAAGGATTGTTTTAAATTTTTCACTGTACATCACTTTGGAACAGAGGGTGAGTGAAGCTACTGCCTCATGGCACATATGCAGGGAATTGTGGTGAAGTGATGAGTGGCTGTAGTTGCGTTTTTAACCACCAGACTGGTTTATAAACCTGCTGTCTTTGGGACTGGTGAAGGACCAGGTTGGCCATGTGAAAAATAAGAAGAGGACTTGTATGCCTTGATAACTGTGAAGAAACTGTGAAGAAAGAATTTTAGTAGGTGATATCTGTGTGACACCTGCGGAAACTATACTTTCCAAACAAGTCATAAAAGTACAGAACACCTGACCTCTTTTCCATACTGTCATCCAACCAAGTGCTACCCTCACTGTGGAAGAGAAATTCATCTAAGTAATTCCTTATCTTGGGTAACCCACGTGTTCTTGCGCTGCAACTTCCAAAAACCCTGGGCAGCACAGCTGGTGATGAAGTCTTCTGGGAATTGCAGTCCAAGAACACCTGGTTTAACCAAGGTTGGGAACCACTGACCTAGTAGACTGACAGGGCACCTACTTAGGTACTGCCACAAAAAAGGGCAAAAAGTGATACAAATTTGTATAATGCCAATTTACATATGTAGATGTAAACTCAAAAATAACTGTTAAATAGAAACACATTACCTCCCACCATACAGAGAGACCTGCGATCTGTATTTCTCCTCACTTTCTTGCTGATAAGCAACTTTAAGGCCCATAGGCCTTAGAGGATACCTTCAGTAGATGATAATTTCAAACCGAGGACTGTCAGTCTACACCTTTGGCCTGTTTATAGGCTGGTCAGATGTACGTCGCATGGGAAGTACATGTCTACTACCTTAAGCAGATGAAAAAAGAGAGACTACACTTTGTCAATAGTGGATAAACGATTCATATAACTATGTCCCCACAAGGTTCTGTACAGATCTACTCAAGGGTCAATCTTCCTGTGAGGGTGTGGCTACAGTCATGGGATCATGGTGCAGGAAAGGGTGCTTGAAGGAAGCCACAGGGTTGAGTTTACAAGAGCAGAGCAGGGCTGCTGAGGACAGGAAATTATGGGGGTTCTCTTATTCATGGAGTCACCATAAGTTGGAAGTGGCTTAATGGCACACAACAAGAAGAGCTAAAACAACTACAGACCGGACATCTTAAATGTTGCTTCTTCTAACCTTCAGTACCAACAGCAAGAACACCAAGGGCGAATTCTTGACCTGTACAGATACTGGAGTTAGTCAGCTGCATGAATCATCACCTAAGGAACTCAAGCAGCCGGATGGCAAGGTCTTTTCAGGCATGACCAGTAGCTGCATAGAGTTTGGGTAAACTTTCACTGCCGCATCAAAACAAATCGTCAGGCGGAAAGGTAACCACTAAAATGGCTACCACTAGGCGAAATTATAGTGTTTTTAATTGGAGCACAACAGAAAGCAGTATGAGTCAGCCTACCATAACTTTTCAGCAAATACCATGGGTTCTCGGCAACAATTTTTGTGTTTCCAAATGGCACAGTCTCCTTTAGCAGAGAAACAAACACTTATCCAAATACAGGTCCCCATACTTCAATAAACCTTTTTTTTTTTTTTTACTGCTACCGATTATTCCTAGTGGTTTACACTTTACCCAAACCTGAGGTCTGAAGCACACAATGCATGGGTTATGTAGCTAGATTTATATATATGAGAAAGAGGAACTGAAAATCATATAGGAAAAAAAAGCTGCTCTCTAAAGGAACATGGAAAAACATTACAAATAGAACAAGCCAATTAGCTAGGTCTCAATATAAAATCAAGGCTACAAAATTGACATGAACTTTGTCTATATGTTATTCCTTAACACTCTTTGAAATAATTACAGTGCCGTATACATTGTTTGTTAAATAAAACCAAATCTCCTCCTGAAACTGAAGAAATGGACTACTGTCCACAAAAGCTTATGCCAAATAAAACTTTTTAGTCTTAAAGTTTTTAGACCCGTCAGTTTTGTTGTAACAGATTAACATTGCTATCCACCTCCTGGAAATTTCTTGATCTTTGTGTATCTGTGTAATAATAAGACTGAGAAGGGCTGTAGATTAAAGAGCAAGCACACTCTTATTGTGTGGAAAACAGTGGCCAAAATCCTGTTGCTTAGTGTAAATTGCAACTAAACACTGGCTCAGTGGGGATTTGGTGAGCCAACTCTTCTGTAAGTTCCATTCATTCAAATGAGTCTACTCTAACTGCAGCTTACTTTAGCACAGTCATCCCTAGAGTAGGTCAAAAGAATCATTGGAACTTACAGAGGAGTAGACTCACTAAATCCCCATTGATTCAATGGGCCTACTATAGTGAGATTTACCATGCTAAGCAACGGAATTTTGAGTGCAATCTTCAGCATCTTCAAGGAGGATTGTGAAACACTCCTTTCTGGAAACTTGGCCGGCTGCTGCCAGTCAGTGTTGGCAATACATAGCTTAATGGATCATTGGTCTGACTGAGTAGTATAAGATCATTTCCTACTGGGTGATTTCCTCTTTCTATCATGGATTAATTGTTTCCTAGCACTTTCCCCATTCTTGCACTCATTCTTGTTCTTCATAAGAAGTTCCCCATCAGAACTTAATGTTATACACAAAAAGCTATCTGTAGACCTTCCAGTAATATTACTTGTGATACTGACCTCTAAGAAAGAGGTTTCTAAAAGTCCTTTGTAAGATCCTGTTGGAGTCCTGTTATTGACTGAAGAATCAATGAAGTATCAATACAACAAAGCTATTGAGAAATTATTTTCCAACTTTCCTCAGAATCTTGAATAGGTTTACAGTGCCACAGTATGGCATGCTACATGTTATGTTGCTGATACTTTTCTTAAAATAGAGAAGCAGTGAATAGCATATTCTCTGGCAAAAATAAGTCCTAATTTTCTACCAAAAAGACTAGAAAAACAAAATATATACAGCATGTGTCTACAGACTAGAAAAACAAAATATATACAGCATCTGTTTAGTTTTTAAAAAATATATTCAAAAGAAAGCAAAATGGACCAAATGTAGATAAGGATCCTAGTATGATCAGTAGATATGCAGAAGAATTTCCAATTGATCCACAGTTTTAAGCAGAGGTACTTTATTCATGCACCTAGTGACATCATGTTTAGGTATCCAATCCTTATGTTTCTTAGGTTTTGGCTTGTCTCAACCATTACAATGTTTTAAGAGTGTTTTGTTGCAGATTTTAAAAAAATATTGATTGTACCCTTTCCTGAAAACTGTTGGTATAGAGCAGGTTACTATACTTTAATAACAAGCCAAATAAATAGATGAAACTTCTTAGATTAATACATGGATGAGAAAAAGGGTTTCTGTCACAATTTGCACTTTTCGAATTGTTGTGGCAAAGTTCTTGGCTCAAAACCAGTGTAGGAAAAAGAGGTATCTTGAAAAAGTTATCTTTAGGAAAAAAAGGTAAAGGTAAAGGTTCCCCTTGACAATTTTTGTCCAGTTGCGTTCGACTCTAGGGGGCGGTGCTCATCCCCGTTTCCAAGCCATAGAGCCAGCATTTTGTCCGAAGACAATCTTCCGTGGTCACATGGCCAGTGCGACTTAGACACTGAACGCTGTTACCTTCCCACCGAGGTGGTCCCTATTTATCTACTCGCATTTGCATGCTTTCGAACTGCTAGGTTGGCGGGAGCTGGGACAAGCGAGGGGCGCTCACTCCGTCGCGTGGATTCGATCTTACGACTGCTTGGTCTTCTGACCCTGCAGCACAGGCTTCTGCGGTTTAGCCTGCAGCACCACCACGTCCCCTTATCTTTAGGAAAGTTCTCTGCAAAAATGTGCATCCTAGTGAAAGACAGGTCCATCTATGGAAGGAGTTGTGCAAAATCTGCATATTGAGAAAGCTTGTCTACAAAAATGAATGCAAATGTTCATTTTTTAAAAAAAATAGTGTATACAGTAGAACAAATTTATGTGAAACTTGAACAGAGGTGAAATTGAAACGGATCACATACAGACTAACTTGTACATTCCTTGTTGTCGGTGGATGGATTGTAATGCCTTACCTCCCCTTGCTGGTTGGGAGGTCCTGATCCCAAAGCACCCATGCTTTCAATTTTTGCACATAAAAAAGCTGAAAACATTGGTGGTGTTTTTGTATGTGCATGATACAAATAGAATCTCTAATTTGGATAAGGTCAACAATGAGAGAAAGAATTAAACCTCCTACCTGAAAATCCTGATCTGGATAAGACTTTTGCACTTGCTTTTGAACAAAAAACAGATGCAGCTGTAGACTGTTTAGGAAAACTAGCAGCCAGATCATCGTGTATTAAACACTGAGCCCCTTTTGAAACACGAGAAATTATGAAGTTCCCCCCTTGAGGTCTCTTTCCAAGTTAAATATTGATGTTAAAAAGTTATATTTTATGGTTTGTATTTTACCTGAGAAAAGAGACATGCAAATTGGCTTTGAGGTACAAGGTTAAAATTCACCATACTATATTTAAGATTTCTCCATTCCCTCAAACACATTTAGCTGTTCGCTCTTGCATGGTATATCTGAGGAGCTAAATGTCATCTACTGCTGTTGTTTCAATGGTGTTTCAGATTTCTGCTAGCTTCAAGGACATCACTTGAAATCGTTCATTTCCACTACAACAAGAAAACAATGCTTTCTCTCTTAAGACCAAATGGTCTACATAGAGTAGATGGCCCTTGGATGAAACATCTTGCAACAGTTAACAGTTGTTAATGATCCATGACAATGGGTGGAGAAGGATTTTCACTCCCTCTCCCCCAAGTCTTTCATCCTTCTAACAAGTCTACAGTATTCAGACCAGGGGGAAGTGAAACCAACAGTGGAGAATATATCAGGGGGCTCCTTACCAACTCTCCTCAGACTGAAGAAGCTACTTGGATGACTAGCGAAATGTTTCACCCTAATAAGAAAGAAGTCCAGTTGCCATGACTCAATGTCCGGATAACCTCACCTGGATGACTGAGAATCTTCACAGATATCTTGAGACAATAATGGCTTGCCACAAGCCTCCTTGTGAATTTATGGCTGAAGTAACACCTAGATCAGGAATGTCCCAAACTGCACTTTAACTGCTTTACAAGCTCACCATTGTTTGAGTCCTATTTTAAGTCACTGTAATTAGGGCTATCTTGCAGGTTGCCTTAAGGAAATACCTGGACAAAAGAGTGTAAAGAGCCTAGGATAGGTTTCTATGGTAACTAATTGTTAGACCATTTCTTCAAATAGTTGTAGGTCAAACAAAGCAAGACATGCAGACTGCATGTAGAAGCTATTAGCCTACTAGTCTTCAGTGGCAGTGATAGAAAGAATGCTTAATAAATTCCTTGTTCTCATCAATTTGGGATGTCTTGACACAATGAGGACAACTCAGTGAGGAATTCTAAAGTCTCCCATTCAGCAGAGAGTGAGATAGACACCTAATTTTCCTGTTCAAGGTGCCTGTAACTGGTGTAATTACATAATTAGCATTCTTTCCATTTGAGAATCAAAGCACACACAGATAGAGCAAACATAGAGAGAACGGATGATGGCTTTGGAAGCTGCAAACAATCCATCCAGCGCTTCACACTTTTAAATAAACCACCAATCATTCTAATACTAGGAACTTCACACAATTCATGTTTGCTTGTTTTTAACCAATTGAGTTTTCCTGTGCAAAACATAGTTCTTACCACTGCAAGAATTCTATCACAAGCACCAGCAAAATCTTCACATGCTGGTGTGGAGAAAACTGTTGCATTCCCGTGTCTTTGCCTGGGAGGATGAGATAATCAAAGACTTCTATCCTTACTCCATTGATGCACTTCCCTTAGAGCTGCATGTCTGTGCAAACAGACTTGCAAAGTATAGCTGTGCTTACCTCTTTATGACAAAGGAAAACAAGGAAATGACAACAAATGGGAGGTAAGAAAAGTTCATGCTTTGGGGCGGGGAAGAATCCCTCTTTTAGCAATTAAGAAGATCCATTTCTGATTGCATGTTAACTGTATCACCAAAGCTGACCTTAGAAAATATGTAAAAGGAGCAAAAAGCAAAGTTTATTTCCTGCCTACTAGGGATGCTGTTATCTAGGTATCTCTGTATGAAGACAGCTTGCAGTTTCAGTAATATTGAGAAGGACAGAGAAACAGAGAGTTGAGGCTTGAACCCCATGTTACTTCTTTTGACCCAGCTATGAGCACAGGAGACAAGAGTTACCCAAACATAGGCACAGGAGATAGATCTAGATTGGCATCTGGTATAGAAGGGAAGAGGGTTTTAAGCATTTGAGTTCCAATGTCATCCCAACCTGAATAATAACAATCTTATAATAATAATCCTAGAATTGCAGAACTGGAAGGGACCCTATGGATCACGGGGTCCAGTCTCTGTTAAGGAGGCACCGCGAGGAATGAAACTCCCAATCTCTGGCTATACAGCCAGACACCTAAACCACTGTGCCTGGAATGTATACCATCCCAAATATATATCAAGATCAATAACATGTATTTTAAAGGGCATCTTCTAACATCTTCCAATGTGTAGAGTAAGAACAGCTGGGGCCCATGTGAATCCCATCTGCTGTTCAGTAGCCCAATTTAAAGCTCCTTTCTGCCTCCTTGTGATTTGTCTATGGCCCATGCCAATTGAAAGAGGGCTTGGTACTCTGCAGAGTCCAGCAATAACATTACCGTCATTACGTTAAACTGTGTTGTGGAAACCACTAAAACACATTATGATGCCGAAAGACGTGCTCTTTACGGTCTGCCATCCTGGTCTGTTTTTTTGCTTTATTGTTGGGTTAGGAGGCTTGAGCTCTAACCATTTCTGCTTATTCTAGCAACTTATCCCTTTCGAGTGGTTCCAAAGGTATTTGCATTGGTGGCTTTCCGTTTTCCACCGAGCCTCTCATGTGGTAGGACTACCAAGAGGTTGCCTGTCCTCAATAAACTTCAGGATTCTTAAACACCATGCATTTTTGCGGACTTGGGGGAAAAAAATTACAGCGAAACAAAAGGTGGTGTCCACCAGGGAATTCTGCTTTGCAAACCTGCTTAGAACATAGGGCAAATTCTGCTCCTTGGCAGAGGGAAGCAGCCACTTCAAGCAGGAGCTGTCGAGAGGGTGGGAGTGGTCGTGAGGTGATGGTCAGTCACAGTTGTAAAGGCCACATGCGTGACCAAAGTTGCACTGCCTCAGCTGGCACGGGCTCGGGAGCAAATGAGGTGGCTGCTCTTTTACCAGTATTGACGTAAAATTTCATCTTCAGTCCTGTGACTTCTAGATTCACTCCAGGGATGCCATCATCCTGAACCAAAAAAAAAAAAAGGGGGGGGGATAATACAGTATATCTGTCAAATATATATCAATGGCTGCAAGATTCCGCCTTCCCGCACATGAGAAAGAAAGGAACAGAAGTTTCCTTCGTTAGTTACAATGTTCATGCACAAAAGTCTTGTATGGGGGGGGGGGTAAACGTATTGTTTTCATACAGCCTTGGCCACAATCCTAGCTGCTTATACAAAAATGTAAGAGAAATAATGTAAGTGCTTCTCTTCTCAGTCGGTTCTCCTTCACATGACAGTAGCGTGGTGGTTGTGAAATGGGGTGTGCAAGTAGTTCGTAAGTACACAAGCCCACCACAAGAAGAAAACTGATGTGTGGTTGCCTGTACACACAGAGATTTTTTTTCCTCAGCCAGACTTGGGGCCCTTTATTTTGTGCAAACAAAAAAATGTATTAGAGCAGTGGTCCCCAACCTTAGGCCTCCAGATGTTCTTGGACTTCAACTCCCAGAAATCCTGGCCAGCAGAGGTGGTGGTGAAGGTTTCTGGGAGTTGTAGTCCAAGAACATCTGGAGGCCCAAGGTTGGGGACCACTGTATTAGAGGGAGCAGGGTGACTTCAGAGGGAGATGAGGGACAGTTGCACCCAGCAGGGGAATCCACTGCATGGGCCAAGGCGAGAGAGGAATGGAGAGAAGCCCTGAGTACAGAGGAGGTGTGGGATTCTGAAGAGGCCTGAGACTACATCTGCCGCGAGGGGTCTTCATCCAGCGCAGCATTCCCAGAACAGAGGTCACCCAGCCTGAGGAAATTGCACTTCTGGCTGCTTTCTGCCTCAAAGCTTTGACAACCACTGGCAGCCTGTGAAGACCAAGGTTGGAAGTGGAAAAGACAAAAAGAGAGGCCGTGGGGCTTCCAGCAGCCATTACCCATGAGCTTCAGGCTTTGCCCATGCTGGGGTCTTATAAACCCTCTCTCCTGTAAGCCCCCACCTTTGAATCACCGTTGAGGCCTCCTTTGAAGGAGACTAAGGACTCTCCAGCACCAATGGAGTTAAGTACGGGCCTGAACAAGACTGAAAGAAAGACACCCTCCAACTGCAAGTGTTTCTAGCTTCACCCCTAGTAAGGATTGTAGAAGTGGAGCAAACTCCAGAGAGTACTGTTCCCCTTTTCCAGTTTCAATAAACCCTGTCATTCCTGATTTGGACCAAGTGGAGTCAATGGATATGGGAATGGAGGACGGCTTACACCAGCCAGGCACACTGCTGTTGCTGTCATTATCCTTGCCTCCGATGAATTCTGAAACTAGAAAGTATTGCAGCTAAACTTTAAATGGCCTTGGAAAATTTTGGGAGACAAGTTGCTAGTTCTTGAAAATTAAACACACCCACTTACCATTTCTCCTCCACTAATGCTATTTTTTTTTGTGCCTGTTTGTTATATTAGGTGGAAAACACAACCCTGAGTTTGCTGCATAATGTCTGGGACTTGCCTAAAGTGGGATTCTTATTTATTCATTTGCTTTCCAGTAATAAAGCATAGGTTTGACACAGAGCTAACAGGACATTAAACCCCTTGAGAACTGTCAGGGTAAAACGCAGTTAGCAGAAACTGTTGAACAACAAAATTCTTGTGTGTGTATTTACAAGCTTCTTATTGACACTAGTCATGCATCGAGAGTTATGTTTAGGCCAGAAACTCTGGCGGCCAGGGGGAAAATGCAGAAGCATAGGCCAAGAAGTCAAGATGTCAAGAAGGTCAGCTGCTATGAAAATACTGGTTATCCCAGAGGAGAAAGTGGGTAAGCAAGGCTGTGTTTTTGACCTAAGAGGGAAGATTGTTAACGTGCACAAGACTGTGCATTCAAGAAGGAACAGCAAATGCAAATCACCTAGTGAAACTGTTGCAGAGTTTTGGATTTCTGGTTAAGGTTCTGCATTTGATACCCAGCAGAAGTACAGAGACTCACAGAGGAGAAAAACTACAAGTTCCCTAGATAATCTACCATTTTCTCATTCACTGGCCCAGTCTTGGTAACTCACTCCGAGATATTAGTAGTAGAAAGAATAAAAATGTTTAATTACTTGAAGTTGGGAATGGCAAAACTAAACAAACAACTGACAAATGGACTTCAAGAGATGAGAGGGGGAAAAAACACTCAACAGAGAAGTGAGTCTCTCTGTCTGAATTCTGAGGTGGGAAGGAAGAGTTGGTTAAGGCTGAATAGACTGACAGTCACCAGAGCCCAAAAAGGTCCTTCCCACTCAAATAAACTAAGGCAGCATGCAAGGTTATAAAAAAACTGCAACAGAAACTTCCCCCCTCCAACTAGGGATGAACAACTTTTCATCCCTTACAGCTACATTTAGTGTTGTCTAGAGTCCGCACTCACATCTCATTGTGCTGGAATGAAGAGCTTTAAATGTCCCCTTCTTGCCTGTTGAGATATATTTGGAATCTTGCTCAGTGCTTGTACACATGTTTCTACTTTTGCAAACAGCTAGAAGCCTCTCTCATCTCCAAGTCATCGCCGTTCGTTTAGTCGTTTAGTCGTGTCCGACTCTTCGTAACCCCATGAACCAGAGCACGCCAGGCCCTCCTATCTTTCACTGCCTCCCGGAGTTGTGTCAAATTCATGTGGTCGCTTCAATGACACTGTCCAGCCATCTCATCTTCGGTCGTCCCCTTCTCTTGCCATCACACTTTCCTAACATCAAGGTCTTTTCCAAGGAGTCTTTTTTTCTCATGAGATGGCTAAAGTACTGGAGCCTCAGCTTCAGGATCTGTCCTTCCAGTGAGCACTCAGGGTTGATTTCCTTTAGAATTGATAGGTTTGTTCTCCTTGCAGTCCAGGGGACTCTCAAGAGCCTCCTCCAGCACCACAATTCAAAGGCATCAATTCTTCAGTGGTCTGCTTTCTTTATGGTCCAGCTCTCACTTCCATACATCACAACAGGAAAAACCATACCTTTCCATGCATCACAACAGGAAAAACCATCGCCACTGACAGCCAAATGAGACAATATGCTAGCTTTGCACTTAGAAGGTGATCAAACCTTTCCCCTTCTTGCCATGTCTGTGCAATCAACTTGCAAAGGGAGCTCATGGTTATCTCCCAATGACCAGCCACCAAACAAAACTTAAGAGCTGAGAAATGGAGGTAGAATAAACAAGCTAATTTTAATCTCTTAAATTAGCCTCACTTCTAATGATAGGCTCAGTCTGGTGTCTATTTTGAATCTGAGATTGCTACAGCAACCCAGAGAAGCCAGGAAATATTTCTGTGAACCATAGGCAAGAGTGTGTTGGAGAGCTACCCTTTCCAACCTCAGTTTTCCACTTCATCCTCAAAACAAGATTCTCGCTGTTAAAAAGGGAATGGAGACTACCCTGAGGTGAGGGGGGAAGATGTGTCATCAGTGTAAACACAAGAGCTGTGAGGAGCCTTTCAAGGAATAGAGTGCTGTGTTGCAAAACAAGAACAGTAAACAGAATTTCCGGGCTGCCGGACAGGTATTTTAGTTGGTTAAAATATTGGACTCATGAAAATCAAGGACAAATCTGATGTGTGGGTAGCCGCCATGTTTGTTTATTGGTGGGTTTTCTCCATTCACACATAAAGTGGGAATAGGAATGTTTGGCTTTTTTCACATCGGGAGAAAAAAGCAGGTGAGGGGGCAGAATAAAACTTTTTTTCACCTTGCTGTTGTTATATGCTATCACTGTACATAAGAACATAAGAAGAGCCCTTCTGGATCAGGCCAAGGGCCCATCTAGTCCAGCTTCCTGTATCTCACAGTGGCCCCACCAGATGCCTCTGGCAACACACGAGACAACTAGATAGCTGTCTACTGATACCCCTTCCCCTGCATCTTTCCTTTTGAGGTACCTTCCTTTTCCTCCTGGAGATTTTACATCCCCATCATGCGATGGACTTTTCCTCCAGACATCTGTCCAATCCTCTTTTAAAGGCATCTAGGCCTGATGCCATCACCACATCCTGTGGCAAGAAGTTCCACAGATTATCAACACTCTGGGTAAAGAAATATTTTCTTTGGTATGTCCTCACTTTCCCAACACTCAATTGGAGTGGATGTCCCCTGGTTCTGGTATTGTGTGAGAGGGAAAAGAGCTTCCCTCTTTCCACTTTATCCTTCGCCTGCATAATTATATACATCTCCATCATGTCCCTTGTCAGCCACCTTTTCTCTAGACTAAGTTCCTTTCAACTTATGTTGACCCCTATAGGGTTTTCAGTATACGTGAAATGTATCCTTGATACCCCTTACATGACTTTTCAGGGCTGAGTGGGAATTTGAACTCAGGTCTACTGAGACTTTGTCTTTCCCTTACAATGCACTGGTTTCCTTTCCTGCCTCACCTTATAATTTTCTGCTCTTCCCCTCTGTCTAATTTCAGTACTGGAAATGAACTAGGTACAGAAGACATTTTCTTGAAGCAGTGAGTTGTGCGGGAGAAGGTCTGAGGTGTTGGATGTAATCAAAGAGGCTTCATCTCCCTTAACCCAGATATGAAAAGTATTCCATTGCTCCTTTAGATGCAAATAGGGCAAATACATTAAAATAAACAACTGTGAGTGTTCCAGTTACATCCAAAACTGTAGCCTTGTTTGGGAATTTTGAATCTGACCGAAATAAACATGCAATGAGGAGTTTGTAAAAGTTTTTAGGGAAGTTTGTTTATTTGTTTGTTTTGGACAGCAACTGTCACTCTTCCATTATCAGAAACCCCACTGGGACTTCTGGGTGTTCTATTCTTGTTTTTAAAAAAGCAGTGTGTCCAAACTTCACAGTTTCTAAATCGCATGGACTGTCTCTTACTGAAAGTCATCCTCATGAATAGGAAGCTTAGAAACATTGTCCTGGTGGGGCTAACATGCTTGTCTCTATGTTTCCTCTCTTCGTACCTTTTCCAGGGCTGGCCCTACCATGAGTAGATCTAGGCAGTGACCTCAGTAAGTCAGGACTCAGTAACAGGAATGCCTCAGAAGTTTTACTTATTTGCAGGAGAAGCTTCTCTGTGCTGTGTGACCAGACCAAGAAAATTCTAAAATAGTGCTCTGTTGTTCTGAAGAACAAAATGTAGTAGTTGATTCAAAAGCCCCCAAATAATTAACCACGGACTGCCATTGCACTGTCATTCTCCAAGCTGTTCAGCACATTGGTTGTTGTGTGGTTTTTGGGGGCTCTTTGGCCGTGTTCTGAAGGTTGTTCTTCCTAACTTTTTGCCAGTCCCTGTGACCGGCATCTTCAGAGGACAGTACTCTGTGCTCTGGCGTAGTTGGCTTGAAAGTGCAGTATTTATGGCTGTGAGATAGGCTTTTGTCCTTTTCAGGAGATGGGTGATTAGTGTGTCTTGTTTTGGGTGTATTGTTGTGATAAGGATCAATCACAGTGACAGATAATCTCTCCTCCTTATCGTATGGTCGTATGTTGCAGTGGTTCTAGTCTCTGCTGAGCCATAAAACTCACTTGGCAAGGCACTCTGTCTCATTCTGACCTATCTCTCAGAGTTAATGGTTGTGGGTTGTTTGGGCTCTTTGGACGTGTTCTGAAGGTTGTTCTTCCTAACGTTTCGCCAGTCTCTGTGGCCGGCATCTTCAGAGGACAGCACATTAGGAAGAACAACCTTCAGAACACAGCCAAAGAGCCCAAAAAAACCACAACAACCATTGGATCCCGGACGTGAAAGCCTTCGCGAATACATTGTTCAGCACATTATTTGACAACTTAACCCTTCCAGGAAAGAAGCACTACTTGACTTGCCCTGGTCAGGTTCCCTCCCGTTATGCCAGCGTGAGTACCACTGCCTGCATCACGTGTAGGGGCAGTGAGTAAGGTCTCCTTTGGCACAGCCTCCATGAATTCAAGGCTGTTGGAAACTGCCCAAAGTGGACTTTATTGAACCCCAGGAACAAGATGGAGAAAAGGAAGGAGAGATAACAGCCCCATCCCAACACATCCATCCATTGGAGGGAGGGCTGTCTTCCTGGCACTAGGCCCCTGATGGTCCAGTCAACTCCCATCCCTGAATGATCGTTACTAGGACCAGTATGGTGCAGTGGCCACTCGTTTTGCCAGTGCTTCTCCAGTGCCTCTGAGTGAGGATAAGGCCTTCAGACACCGATTTCTCCAGTGGCCAGCAGGGCATAGGGGTGGCTGGCAAGGTATCAGTTTAAAGACACCCTTGCCATGGGCGCTTTCTCTGAATCACCTCAGGTCCCTTTCTCCTCAGACTCGGTAACCCTTGAGTTGACAGCCTTGATGTCCTCCTCAATGTTTTCTTCTCTCCAACGGTGTCCCCCTGTATCTCCATCCCTCCCTGCTGCTGCTCAGGCCCACTTCCACCTCCTTGTTGTGCAAGTGGATCCTACCTATTGCTGCCTCTTTCTCATCATACTCTGGCTGATGTCCTTCTGAAGCCACTTGAGGCCCAGTAGTTGCTAGCTCTAGAGGCAAGGGCAGAGCTCACCAAGGGAAGCAACCCCCTCACAGTCAGACACAACTTTTGCCAACTAGTCATGTTGGCTGGGGAGGCTAGGCTTTGCCGCCAAGCCCATCTGGCCAAAGCAGGTGATTAACAGCATACTTCTCTGCCATCAGATTCTGAGTAGGGATGCGGGAGGATCCTTCATGAAATCTACAAGCCTAATGATCCCTACCTCCCTTTCTTTACTCCATGCCTCCCCTTTTAGTCTTCTAAAAGCTTTGGCTATAAGGGCATTATCATAAACCATAAAGTGGGGAATAGAAACCTTTGGTGCTCCAGCCTTGGCATCCCTTTGGCCATAATGGCTGAGGTTTCTAGGAATTGGTCCTAACTACAGCTGGAAGAGTGCCGTTTCCCTGTCCCTGCAGTCAAAGGATGGGACTTCCTTGCCCCCTATAGTTTGAGCATCACCGCGGATGTGCCTAGCAGTGTGACCACATGAAATGCGATTCTCCTGCTAATCCTTTTACCCAAAAGGCAGCTTTCCCAGCAAGAACTGAATGTTCCCAGCGAGGATGATAGACATAATCTTTCTTCTGCTCCACTATTATTTGAGCATTACCAACTAACCGGAAAAAAAGAACGTGTAATTGCAATTTTCATTTTGGAAAATCCAAATCATCCGTGAAACAGACCTAGGAAAGATCCTTTTTTTTTCTTTTGCCCAAATTTGGTTTTCATCTATGGAACGGCTCTGGGGAAATAATAAAAGCATGTGTCCGGCAAGAAGAACTGGCGTTCAGAGAAATGTCTACCTGCACATCTGAACTCCTTTTCAACAATTTCGACTTCATGTTCACTTCTGGTTTTTAACCCCAGAAATTATGTAGTAGAACATTTGCTTTTTTCATGGTGAATTTTGACTAAAGATATATTCTAGTCCTGAAAGATTGGTGTTTGGTTTACTTTAAGGAATGTCAGCTGCTATCATAACAACTTCCCATGTATTGTGATGTCCCCAAAAAGCACTGCATAGGATTCTGTGCCCGATATCTTTGGCAGGGTTGCCAGGACAGAACATCCAATTCCCTAAGATCACAAGAGGAACTACAGACAAGGGGATGTTTTTGGTGATGAACTTATTTTATGCCAGCTGATTGTGGGAACAGGGATGAGGGGAAATCCAGGTAGATGAGCCCAGAATCCAGGTAAAATGTGGCTAATCAGATAATACTGGGCCTGCAGAAGGCTGACCACCAACTCACTGGGATTTTCTTTTACAGGACTTGCATTGAGGTGTCCATGAAGGCTCACAAATGACAGCACTGGTACTATACTCTCTTTCTTGCTCCAAATGGCACCCTGGATCGAAGTGCAGGTACCTATTGGCTCTCTACTCATTCCTCTCTCATGTCTACTTCCTTTTTGACATGCCAATTTTTTCAGGCGCAACACATATACAACCACCTTTGCACTGAACTATAAATCCCTGGCACCTGGGGAGAATGAGTGGAGGTGGATGCCCAGGCTTGATGGCCATTTTTCACACACAAATCATACTTTCCTCCATAGTGTTTTTATCCTATGCTCTGAAGGGTCTTTTAATTTATCAATTTTACATGAATAGCATCTGTCTGTAACCTATCGTGCACATAAAACTGAAGAATTGTATAAGAATAATTGGGTGGATGGCTTAGTGGGTTGGAGTTAGATTCTTTGCTCCCAGAGCTCCACCAGGAGAAGGGGACTGGTAAATGACATTCAAGTACTGCATACCTACAAAACCCCGTGGATGATCACTGTAAGTCAGGAACTGAGTTGGCAGCATGTTATTGTTAAGTTATTATTCAAAAAACTTATGAATAGAAAAATTGAGGCTGCATTACTTATGTATACGTATCTCTGTGAATTCTATTGAAGTTTTCTTTGCAACCTTGTGTGCTGTCTGTAGTTTGTGTGACTGGGAGGGACCTTTTCTGGGCTGGGGTGATTGTCTGTGTATCCAGCACTAACCAATCATTTCTTCTAGCTTTTGGAATTCAGAGAGAGACCCATACCTCCTCTGAGTGTTCTATTCCTCTCTTTCATTGGTTTGTGGCAACTGTTTGTTTCTGTTGATCTGTTTAGTTGTTTGCTAATGTGTGTGCAGTAAAGAAAGCAGTATACAAATGTCTGTAATTTCAAATGGCAATGAGTAAAGAATTGTTTACAATTCTTTCTCTTACAAATGTCTCAGATGGAGTTATTGAGATTTAAAATGCCGGTTAATGAGAAAGGAGTGGACTCTGAGGAAGTTTATAGCTATTCTCCTTTGTGGATCTCCATACTTCTAAGGTAAAGGTAAAAGTTCCCCTTGACAATTTTTGTCCAGTCATGTTTGACTCTAGGGCAGTGGTCCCCAACCTTGGGCCTCCAGATGTTCTTGGACTTCAACTCCCAGAAATCATGGCCAGCAGAGGTGGTGGTGAGGGCTTCTGGGAGCTGTAGTCCAAGAACATCTGGAGGCTCAAGGTTGGGGATCATTGCTCTAGGGGACGGTGCTCATCCCCGTTTCCAAGCCATAGAGCCAGTGTTTTGTCCGAAGACAATCCTCCGTGGTCACATGGCCAGTGCGACTTAGACATGGAATGCTGTTACCTTCCCACCGAGGTGGTCCCTATTTATCTACTTGCATTTGCATGCTTTCGAACTGCTAGGTTGGCGGGAGCTGGGACAAGCAACGGGCACTCACACCGTAGCATGGATTCGATCTTACGACTACTGGTCTTCTGACCCTGCAGCACAGGCTTCTGCAGTTTAGCCCGCAGCACCACCACATCCCTTGGCTCCATACTTCTACTATGTAACAAAAAGATCATTTTACCAGAAATTTAGAACTCTGGAACACTGCCCTCCTCCTTGTGCACAGAACCACCTTCTCACAGGAGTTTGCCTCCTTTGTCCCAAAAGTCTTTGGTTTGCAGGATGCAGCAGTTTCTCCTCTTCTTAATTTTGGTGGTTTTCATCTCATCCTTTCTGGAGGATTTCTCCACCAGGGCGATTTAAAACTGCCTGGAAACACAATGACAATTAGTGCAGCTAATTCAATAAATGTATCACAAGATCTGACCACCTTGGATCAGTTAGCACTTGGGTGGCCACATTCAATACCAGCTGAAGTTTCCATATGAGTTTTAAAAGATGAAGAGTCTTTCAAGGAAGTTCTGTATTATTCACATTGCAATAATGTAGCCTAGATGTGGAACATGCTTATTCTTGTGTGGGTTTGTTGCCTTAATTGGCCGTGCAAATTATTTGATGAGAACCTGATGTCCCAATAATCTTAGCTTGGAGGATTTTGCATGCTGCAAAAGAGGTGGTGGTAGTTTCATATTCAAAGAAAATCTACTAGAGTTACATTTTCCTTACTCCTCTCCAAATGGGAATACCAAATTTTGCAAAAGCAAAATAATAATAATAGCTGAAACCTGTTTTTAGTTAAAAGGTACCAGCCTACCAGCTCTTTGGGGCAAAAAACAGCCTAAACAACTTTGAGCTCAAATCTCCCTGTGTTAATATAAGCACCTTATAGATGGTGTCTTGACTTAAGGGGGCCCTGTTTCTCCATAAGCAACTTCTACCAATATGATTTTCTGGATGAAGTCTCTGTAAGGTTACTGAAGCTATAAAATGTAGCTGTGTGTCCAGTCCTTGCCTGTACAGTTGGGTCATTTCATATACTGTCAAAAGCAATCAGAGCTTATCATGGAAGTTCAAGTATGGCCGAGAGGTCCCCTGTCCTGGAAAGAAATTGGCCTATATCACGAACCCATGATGACCTTGTGCTTTCCTCACAAGAGAACATGTAAAGCTCTGATTCATAACTTCTAGCTTTTTAGATGTTTTATACTTCAGCACCTAGAAGGATCTTCCATTATGGCTAGTAGTTTCTACTCAGGAATTCTGGGAATGGAAGTCCAAAATATCTTGGCCAGTATCCTGTTGCTGGAGCAGACCATAAAACCAATTACTTAATGGCAAGTCAGTGTGGTTCCCAGTGTAGTGTAGTGGTAGAGTGACAGATTAGGATTCTGGAGAACAGGGTTCAAATAGTCGCTCAGCCATGCAAACTCACAGGGGGAGTGGAACTGGTAAAACCACTCCTTAAATATCCCACTTACCTTGGAAGCCTTATTTGGGTCACTAGTAATCAGTTCCAACTGGACAGCACAGAACACACACAATTTAGGACTTAGATTAGTTCCAGGTTTTTTTAAAAAATCAATTTGCCTAGTTCCAGGATATTTTTTGGCCCATTGGAATTCCAGTATACAAAGTTAGCAACAGGGTTAGCACTGCAGTTAGGTATAAGGGTTTGATTTGATGAACATGACTTGTATTTCATGAGCCCATTTCCAGAGTGCCTCTCTTGAATGGGACCAGGTTACTGACACACTCTTACTTCTTGGCATCGTGGATAGGATGTTTACATTAAAGGTAAAGGTTCCCCTTGACAATTTTTGTCCAGTCGTGTTTGACTCTAGGGGGCGGTGCTCATCCCCGTTTCCAAGCCATAGAGCCAGCGTTTTTGTCCGAAGACAATCTTCCATGGTCACATGGCCAGTGCCACTTAGACACGGAATGCTGTTACCTTCCCACCGAGGTGGTCCCTCTTTATCTACTTGCATTTGCATGCTTTCGAACCGCTAGGTTGGCGGGAGCTGGGACAAGCAACGGGTGCTCACTCCGTCGCGTGGATTCGATCTTACGACTGCTGGTCTTCTGACCCTGCAGCACAGGCTTCTGCGGTTTAGCCCACAGCACCACCACGTCCCTATAGATGTTTACATTACAATGGGTTAGACCACCATCCCTTCCAAAAAAAAGGCAGTTACAAAAAGCAACAAATTTATTTTTGTTTTGTTTTGTTCCAGCTCTCCCTCTCTTTTTTGTCAAAAATAAACAAACACAAACAAACCCAGACCTGTGCATGATCAATGGCCGAATCTTTTTGGAGACACTAGCTAGGATCCAGCTTCATGCCTATAAGGGACAACCATGCAGCAGTTTCCCACCTCTCATGGGCTGTCCTTTGCACACCCAACCACATACCCAATTTTGCAACCAGTGAACAATCAGGTGTGTAAAGGACAATCTGTCAGTGATTATGGTGGGAGCAAGGCATAATTGCCCAACAGTTTATTGGATTATGTCCATTACTTATACAGTCATGGCCAAAAATATTGGCAACCTTGCTATTCTGTCAGAAAATGCAACCCTTCTCTCAGAAAATTGTTGCAATTGCAAATGTTTTGGTAGTCACATGTTCATTTCTTTTGTTTGCGTTGGAACACACACACACACAAAAAGAGAAGAAAAGTCAGATCTGATAAAATCCCACACAGAAACCCAAAAATGCACTGGCCAAAATTATTGGCACCCTTAACTTAATATTTGGTAGCACCCCCTTTGGAAAAAATAACTGAAATCAGTCACTTCCCGTAACCATGAATGAGTTTCTTACACCTCTCTACTGGAATTTTGGACCTATCTTCTTTTGCAAACTGCTCCAGGGCCTTCAGATTTGAAGAATGCCTTCTCCCAACTGCTGTTTTGAGATCTCTCCACAGGTGTTCTATGGGATTCAGATCTGGACTCATTGCTGGCCATTTCAGAACTCTCCAGCACTTTGTTTGTAACCATCTGTGAATGCTTTTTGAAGTGTGGGTCAGGTCATTGTCCTGCTGGAAGACCCATCACCTCTGGTAGAGATGCAGCATTCTGACATGGTCACTACATTGTGCCCCAAAATTATTTGGTAATCATAAGATTTCATGATACTGTTCACACAATCAAGGCATCCAGTGCCAGAAGCAGCAAAGCAACCCCAAAACATCCTTGAACCTCCACCATGTTTGACTGTAGAGACTGTGTTCTTTTCTTTGAATGCCTCATTTCTTTTTCTGTAAACAGTGCCATGATGTCCTTGACCAAAAAGCTCTACTTTTGTCTCATCTGTCCACAGTAGGTTCTCCCAGAAGGATTGTGGTTTTGTCACATAAGTTTTGGCATACTCCAATCTTGCTTTTGTATGCCTTTGTGTTAGCAGTGGTGTCCTCCTGAGTCTCCTACCATAGCGTCCCTTTTTATTCAGATAGCGATGGATAGTGCGAGCTGACACTGTTGTACCCTGTGTCTGCAGATCAGTTTGAATTTGTTGGGAAGTTAATCTGGGTTCTGTATCCACCATTCAAACAACCCTTCATTGTAATTTTTCAGTAATTTTGCTCTTCCGTCCACATCCAGGGAGGTTAGCTGCAGTGCCATTGGCTGTAAACCTCTTGATGATTTTGTGCACAGTGGACACAGGAACATTAAGATCTCTGGAGGTGGACTTGTAGCCTTGAGATTGTTGATGTTTTTCCACAATTTTTCTCTCAAATCCACAGACAACTCTTTACACTTCATTCTTTTCTCCATGCTCAGTGTCACACACAACACAAAGGCTGGGTCAATTTTTCTCCATCTTAACTGGTTGCAAGTATGATTATTATATTGCCCACAACTCTTACTTGCGACAGGTATGTCTAAATACAAATTAAAGGAGCATCACATGCTTGAAAAACAATTATTTCTTACAATTTAGACAGGGTGCCAATAATTTTGGCCATTGCATTTTTGGGTTTCTGTCTGGGATTGTATCAGATTTGACTTTTCTTCTCTGTGTTTTTGTGTTCCAACTCAAACCAAAGAAATGAACATGTGACTACCAAAACATTTGCAACTGCAACAATTTTCTGAGATAAGGGTTGCATTTTCTGACAGAATTGCAAGGGTGCCAATATTTTTGGCCATGGCTGTAGCTCTTCAGGTGATAAAGTGGTAGAATGACTATCTTGTAGCATTGGTTCTTTGCAGATTTTTCAACAAGAAAGGAGGAAAGGTGATTTGACCAGATTAAAAGTTTCTTGTGAGCACTCAAGAGAAAACTGGTCATATGAAACTGGAAGGGCTGAGCCTTCATATTTTTATGAGCTAACAAGCTGCCCTTTATCAAGTACAAAATAAAATGATTATCATATATCCATCACCTTGTCTCAGATACTGTTTCCTGACCTACTGAGCTCTCTATTCTATCCATTGTGAAGGAAAAAAAAAACAGGAAAAGCTGTCCAAGGGGGTAATTCCAGGATGCAGATAAAATATTTGAGACAGTAGCTAATCAGTAGGGGTTTTACATTAGAATGCTAAAGCAGTCTGTGTTTAGAAAGGGAAGTGATAACATAGGGAAACCTCTATGAAATACTGCTTTGTCTAGCAAGAGGCTTACTTGTTGCACGTACTGGATGCTTTACAAGTTAACAAATGTTAGTTTGTCCTCAAAATTTCCCTTTAATTTCTAGGATACAGGATTGTTATATGTCTGGCTGTCTCATGAAACACAGACAAAGTCAGGGCCAGCCCAAGAAATTTTTCTGCCTCAGACAAATAACACTGCCATTGGTCCATTTAAATCAACGTGCTTTGTATCCCAGAATGGCAGTCCTATTTTGCCTGAGACAGCATCTCCCAAAAGTGCTCCTCCATGTCCTTTGCAGTAGTAGTAATAATAGGACACAAGAATCATGCCAAATAGCATATCATGCCTCCTCCAACCTCAGGTGACCCTATTTATACTGCAGCAGTTCACACCAAAAGGGCCAGTGTGGCTGCACCCTTACTTTACTATCATTGCAATATTATTCTTAGAAAATAACAGTGTCAGTTAAATAACAGCAGCATATTACACCAATATTTTGATGACACTATTATTTTCTAAGAATGACATTGCAGTCATAGTAAAGTAAGGATGTGACCACAGTGGCCCTTTTGGTATGGGCTGGTGAGGTCTATATAGACTTGCTTGAGGAGTGGGGAGAAGCAATATGCTATTTGGAATGATCCTCATGTCCAAATAGCATATCGACCTCATCCAACCCTCTGGCTTCTTCTGATGTCAGTTGAACATTTCCCTAGAAGTGTTCCCTAGAAGTGTTCAACTGACACCAGAGGGGCAGAGGGAGTGAAGTCATTATTTTTGCCTGTGCTAGATCATCGCTGAGGCACTGAATCTCTTAGATTATTTATTGTTATTATCCTTTGATTTCTTTCATATTGTGCCTTATTTTCATGGATCTTTCCCCCTGCTTATTTGCTGTGATTTGCTGTGGATAGCCTCAAATCATCTCTGGTTACACCCTTTGCCCACTGGGGCACATAAAGGATGTCATTCTCACTTGTGGGTTTGCTTCTCTATCTAAGATGGCACAGCAAGAAGAAACAAGAAGTCATATCAGAGAAAGAAGGAAGGAAGACTAAGAGTACCAATCCACATGAAGAATTAGAAAAGCCAGGAAGAGGAAATGTAGACTTTGCTATCTATCTGCCCATTGCCTCCCTGGCCCAGATTCAGATATGTCTGCTCCATGTGTTGGTGTTCTGTATTAATAGGCAGAGCTCCATGTGAGAGGGTTGTGGTTTACACAGCCCTAGTGTTAGTGGAACAAAAAGTAAGACACAGGGTTGTGGTTATAAGGAACTCTGTCTTGAGCTTGATTCCTAGGAACTTAAACCCATTATAAAAATCTTTTAATTTGTCTTAATGGAATTTTTTCTCCAGCTTTGAAATGCAAAACCCATTAGAGTTTTGTGGGAAAGCCAACCACAAGGAGTTACTGTCTGAATTTGGAAAGGCTCTGACATTTTAATTGGAGCAAGCTGATCTGGCCTGGAAGTGGTCAAAAAGGGTCCGGGTAGGACTCCACACAGCTATTTAGGGGGGAATCTGTTGCATAATCGGTAGCTTGTTTCCCACTTAGCTCTCAATAAGTTCTGCTGGTTTATATTTGTCAATAAAGCTAATAGTAGAAACATACTAGCTGGTTGGGTAGCTCAGTGAGTTAGGTATTGGTCAGCTGTTGAGAGTTCAGTTCCCCACTGTGCCCCCCCCCGCCCCGTACAGCCAGCCTGTGAAGACCTGGGCAAGCTGCACCTACCCCCAGAAGAAAGGAATGGTAAACCACTTCAAATACTCTTTACCTAGAAAAGCTTGAAAAGGGTTGCCGTAAGTCAGAAGTCACTGGATGGCACACACCACCATCACAGAAAGACTGTTTTTGAAGTTCTCGTCCAAAGGAACAAAACCCTGGAGTGTTGTCCTTGGACTTCTCCCTGTTTGGACAGTGGGAAGCACTTAACAGTATTATATAATATTAGTCATTAAACTGTTAGTGTATTCTCTGCAGACGTGCAGTGTTTGCACATACACATCTATGAGAAAGAAATATTGGCAAATATATTCCAAATCCTTTCAGTTTACTGGTTCCCATGCCAGATTTACATGTTACCACTCCGTTCAGTCACATATTTCTGTATGTTAAGGTTTTCTACTCCTTAGTCTGCTTTCAAGCAAATCTATTATGGCTCTGACTGAGCATGAAAAACAGAAACTGTACATAGCTCTTGTGGACAAAAATCTCCAAAGAGGTGGGTACTTAATCTGAATGAGCCAGAATGGTGCTCTTTATTCGGAACAGAAATAGTTTGAATACATATTTGCGTCTTGAATGTTATGGGGAAATGTCTTCAGATATAAATCTAGGCAGTCTTGTAAAGCTCATCTCGCTAGGAGGCAAGCTAATGTGTAGGAGTTTCTGCAACTTTGCATGCTGCCTTCCGTAGGTTTGGCTGGGAGGGACCTTTCTGAGGTGACTGTCAATCTATCCAGCATTAACCAATCATTCGTTTCCTGTCTCTGAGTTCAAAGAGTGCCCCATCTCTCTGCTCTGTGTCTGTCTCCTCTCCTGTTGTCTGTTGGAACCAAGTGAGTCTGTTGAAGTCAGATGACCGAAAGCAGTCATGTTTATCAGTTTGCTGTTTGATCTATTCAGCTGTAAGTAACAAAAATGGTTTTTACTCATTCAGTTACTACTGTCTCAGAGTGAATTATTGAGACTGTAACTTCTAGTTGATGAGAAAAAGGGGTGGCCTACTATGGTCCAAAGGGGAGGGCCTGGCGCTCCATGGGGTCACAAAGCTCTGGTCCATGGGGTCACAAAGAGTCGGACACTACTTAAAGATTAAACAACAACAACTCCGGGGAACTTGAAACTGCTCTGTTCGCAAAATTAAAAAACGAATCACCAAATTCACCAATATCACTATTTCATTTATTCATATTTGTATGAATCAATATCTCTGATGAATAGCAATCAAAGAATTTTTAGCAATTCATTGATTTGCTTGGCTATAAAATGGTCCCCCAGGAACATCGGGACACCAAAGTTGGAGGGAAGCTTCCTTTGACTCTCTTCTACAAGTCTGGTAAAAATTGGGTTTCAGATGTTCAAGTTGTATACACTGATTTTTTAGATGTCAATTCAATGACTCCCAAAACTAATTTAATTTAAAATCATATTAGTATGTATTAACTCATTTCATTAAACAATTATTAGCTTTTAGAGGGGTAGCTGTGTTATTGTTTTAACAACAAAAACAAAACAAAAATGTATTAGAACTTCTTTAAGAGTAACAACTTCTGTTGAGTGTGAGTTTTCATGGATGCAGTCGCTTCTGAAGGATAGCATCTGGACCTCAGATTTACATACTTAGATGGGATGGGGATGGGACCAAGTGGAATGAGAATTGCATAGTAACATCCGGTAATGAGCTTTCAAGGTGACACTTGAAAGTGTGACCTTCAGTGAAATGAAGCAATCTCATTTCCTCCCCCCCCCCCTTTTAAGTAGCTTCAGCCTCTCAGGAACTAGCTGAGGCTGAACAGGGAGCTGCTTCTGCAGAAATGATTTATGCTAATGTTGGAAGCATAGCTGCGACTATTGCTCTTAGTGTGACATTTGCAACAACGATGCTCTCTTGATTCTCTTTGAGCTTCACACCAAAAAGTTTTTCCTGAATCAGTTAATTTTCAGTGTCTCCATACCTCCCAATTGTGGTCAGAGAGAGTTCTGTAGATAAAGATACTACTGAGCAATCATAGCACTAATGCAGTGAACGTTTTAAGGTATACCTTTAGTTGTGCTTTCAGTGGGAAGGCAGAGGATGGTTCTTGTTGTTTAGTCGTTTAGTCATGTCTGACTTTTCATGACCCCATGGACCAGAGCAAGCCAGGCCCTCCTGTCTTCCACTGCCTCCCGGAGTTGGGTCAAATTCATGTTGGTATCTTCAATGACACTGTCCAACCATCTCATCCTCTATCACCCCTTCTCCTCTTCACTTCACTCTTTCCCGACATTACAGTCTTTCCCAGGGAGTCTTCTCTTCTCATGAGATGGCCAAAGTATTGGAGCCTCAGCTTCAGGATCTGTCCTTCCAGGGAGCACTCAGGGTTGATTTCCTTCAAAATGGATAGGTTTGTTCTCTTTGCAGTCCGGGGAACAGAGATGTAAATAAATGAGGAAAAACCTGCCAAGCCAGTGTGGACAGAAGGAGAAGCTGGCTTCTTTCCTGTGCTTCCAGAGGCAAAGTGGTCAGAGAATACAGATTCAAGGAGCCATAAATCAGGGAATTCTTTGGTTTGAGAATTCAAAAAGTAACTTAGAGCTGGCTTGGGGTCAAGCTACAGTAAATGCCACAGGGAACCTTTTGCTAGAAGTGACAAATATCATGTCTTTATCGAATGAGTTCTTCTAATCTTCTTTGGGGAATGCAAATTAGCCTTCTTTGTTTTCTAATTGGTCATTACTCATGAGGCAAAGAAAGAAGTCTGGGCCGATGGCTATAACAATATCAAGAACTAATACTTGCTTTTGAGATAGCATTCTTCCTGCTGGTTGCACATAAACGCAGTCACATGTGCCACAACAATAACTGTGATTCCCCTCCATCCCCAAATCTCAAGGTCATTGCCATTATGTTTATGCTGCCAAAATGCGGTGAGAGCATGGCAGCAAAAATAGACTGCTGCTCCATCAATGTTTTTGCTGCTTCCCCAAAATGTGGCAGTGCATTGACATTTTAACCCAGTTCCAGCTTGGGGGAAAAAACAAGGAAAGAATATGGACCTTGTTTTGAAGCTGATTTGTGTTTGAAGAAGGCTCCTAACCACGCTGATTAGCTTCAAAACAAGCTGTGTGTGCTCCGCACACCTTGTTTTATAGGGGAGCTCTGTGTTTCAAAGATTGTTCTACTACTCTGCCACCCTGTTTTGGGTGGCAATGGATGTGGGTACATTCAGAGAATGGCAATGCAACCCCATGGCTGCATAAGCCACACACCTTGCCCTTAACAACCACTGGCAAAGAATATATATCAGTCGGTCAGCTTCTGATGAAATGTGATTGCTCTTTCTCAGGTCATTCACCAAATCATTGAAGTTGGAGTACTGTATTTTTCTGAGTATAAGACTATACTTTTGTCTAAAATCTTTAGACTAAATATTGAGGGTCGTGTTATACACAGAAGTAAGCTGAGGAGAGAACAAAAACAAGTGGAGGGAAAAGCAGAGATCAAAGCACTTTGATCCTGTTCCCCCTACATCTGCTAAGCCCCACTTAGAATTCTTAATTTTGGATTAGAAAAGTGGGGGGTGTCTTATACATGGGGCGTCTTATACATAGAAAAACACAGTATTTTAGCGTATGCTTTAGACAAAATTGGGAATTCTTAGAAGTTATTACTTTTGAACCTTTTTCAAGTGTTTATAAAAGTAGCATCTCCTCTCTTAGGTTGAAGTTTGTATATGGGTTCTTCTTTCTTTTAGGGGGCTTAATAAGTTCCTTCCATGCCATTAGGAGAGGTGTATTAAATATCCGTAAGGTGGCAAGCTCATAGTTTAACTTTTTCTGCAGAATTTTTTAAAATTTGGTTAAATACATTCAGGGCTCAATTTTTTCTAGGTTGTAACCCTTCAAGCCTTTAAAAAATACTTTTGAATTGCTTTAAATCTTCACTTTAATCTTGATTATATGTTTAATTGCTTTTAATATAATTAAATAGTGTTTTAAAAATATTGATTGTTTTATAATTTTAGGTGTTAGATTCCTTAGAACGTGGAGAGAAAGGTGGCAAATAAATAAATATAGAAACAGACAGACAGACAGACAGACAGACAGACAGACAGACAGACTGAATTCGCTCTACGAGGACGCTTTTGCGATCGCTAATGCGATCGCACAGCGATGGCCCCAATGGGCGAAAATCGCAGAGCGAAGGTCGGTAAGCGGTTCGCTTACCGACCTTCGCTTTGCAACCCGCCGATCAGCTGTTCTGCGGCTTCAAAATGGCCGTCGGAACAGCCAAAAGGGCCAGGTGCAGCGTTTTCGTGCCCTTGGTAAGCAAGGGGAGGGCGCGAAAACACTGCCGGAACAGCCGAAATGGCTGCGCACAGTGTTTTCGCGCTCTCCCCTTGCTTACCAAGGGCGCGAAAACGCTGCGCCCGGCCCTTCGGCTGTTCCAGCGGCCATTTTGAAGCCGTGGAACAGCTGATCGCAGCCATTTTCGTGCCCTCGTTCAGCGAGGGGAGGGCGCGAAAATGGCTGCCGGACCCCAGAAGCATCACTGAACGGTGAGTTTTCAGCCGATTTGGAACGCATTAAACGATGTTTAATGCGGTCCAATGGGCTTTTCTGCCCCGCTCAGCGATGTTTCACACAGCGAGGGTTAATCCGGGACGGATTAACCTCGCTGTGCGAGGCACCACTGTATATAAAAAACTAATGTTTTAGTTACGTTCTAAAAATGCAGGCGCTTAGAGCCTAAAAAGGCACATAGAAAAAGCAGAGAATACAACTCAAAAATGCCGAAGTTCCAAAGAATAAAAATATGTTAAGGAAAATTACTTTCTTAGCCCTTTAAGTATATTAAAAATCACCCAAAGCTCTCAACCAACCCAGGCTGTTTGAAACTATGGAGGAAAATCCATCTTGTACTTTCATTGTGTTGTTTTAGCACTCCACATATATAAAATTGCACATATTTACTGGAGACACACATGGGATGGTTTTGCATTCAAAGCATGTGCGCTGCCATTAAATTATGGTCCTTCTCTTCCTCTTGGTGTGTATAGGAATGCTCTAAGGGTTCAAAAATGATGCTTACAGGAAACAAAACTGAGTCTGATTCAGATGTCAATCACATGAGTCAGTAGTGCAATGCAGTGAGTGAGCCCAGTGGAGGAAAATCCTTTAGGGAGTAGTTATTATAGTGCATTGTTTTTATTAGCACTCCTAGTCTCAAGAGGCTTCTGGGAATTCTAATTGGCATGAAAACAAGGTCCACACTGCTGCTGTGCCTTGTTTCAATGTAGAATGGCATGTTTTATATGGAGTTTTGCCGTAGCACCACCTCAGGATGACTTCAAACCCTCTTTGCAAGGGATTAGACAATGCCACTTGCAAAAATAAATAGGAGTGTCTACCATAGCAGTTTGGCTGTATTATCCTATGGAAAAGAATCACCTCATTTTTCTGAATGTTATGGTCTGACTGGCCAAAACTCACTCGTCTTTATTTCTTTCTCATCCATTTGTGTCGTACTCTTGGCACCGTTATAATAGCTGCTGTGTTTCTAGAACACCCTGCCAGTGCTTAAGCCGAAGGGTAGGTGACTATGATTTAGTAGCTGGTGAAGCAATTTATGGGATTGTACTGTTTTTTCCCCATGCCCAGCAAACTACTTGAAACAAGGACAATCCTGATTTGCAGTGGGAAGGGGATGAGCCCGGGAGCTTCAAAAAACCTTTACTGTTCAGCCACAAGAAAACTTAATCCAACATATTAACTCCTCCACATGGAAATATTATTCCCAGATCCAACATTTCTGTCACCTTCCAGATACAGCTTCAGAAAAGTGGCAAGGACAAGTAATACCGGTGAAATGTTTCCATGTGGAAAACTCAAGTGATCACTTTAAAAATAAATTATCTGTGAACTTCAAGCATCATTTGGAATCCACTCTGTTTTTAAAACAAGAGATTCAGATACAAATATTTCAATATTTCAGTTAATTGTTGTTTTAAACACAACACAACATGCCAGTTCCTGTGTTCTATGAAACAAGCTCGTTTCAGAGATGTAGCTGTGCTGGTCTGTTTCAGCAACAACCGTAACAAAAACAAAAGCATTGTGGTATCTTTAAAAGTTAGCAAACGTAATTCCCATGTGGATTTTCAGGGATGGTGATCTACGTCTTCAGACACATGGACCTCAGCAGCCGAATTACAAATTTGTGGCTCACACACTGCACTCCTTTTTTTCTGTAGAAGTGGACCTAAATCCATGAAAACTCACAATGATTTTGGGTGTGACTTGACAGTGAAGTTATTGAGGGCTGGACCAGGCTAAACAGGGTTGCTTGAAAGTGAGATTCAGAACCATCTTTGTATCCACACACAAGAATGGGGTGCTTTTTGGACACAACACCACACGGTACCTCAAAGCAACTCTGTTTAGCCTGTTCCTCCCACTCGGCCTCCGTGCTCCCACATTCTCTCCTGTCTACTCCCTACAGGGAGCAGAGGTAAGCTGAATTTTTACAAAAAACATGGTAAGTGATATATCACTGCATTGGATTGCTGCTGAAGTGAAACGGCGCTGAGTTGTAAAGAAAAAGTCACCAATTCTTCTCTCTTCCCCTTGGTGGGGAGAGGAAGAAAGCTAGATTTTACTATTATTATTTTTTAATTGGTGAGTGACATATCACTTCCTTTGTGGAGAGCAGGGGAAAGAGGATTTTTCTTTTTCTTTTCATGTATTGGTAAGTGGCATATCACTTTGTTGTTTTGTCACCCCGAGGGATGTAGCACCAAACTGCTGAAGGAAAACACATACCGGTGCTTGCTTTGCTTCAATAGTGGCAATCACACATGCTAGAAACCAAACTAAAATGGAGCAATCCTATCTGCACTTAAAAAAAGGTAGCTCCTGCGGGGGACCAAAAAAGCTGTGGGTAGGTATGGATAAGGGTTGGATTGGTTTGTTGTTGTTTAGTCGTTTAGTCATGTCCGACTCTTCGTGACCCCATGGACCAGAGCACACCAGACCCTCCTGTCTTCCACTGCCTCCCGGAGTTGGGTCAGATTCACGTTGGTAACAATTCTAAACCAATCCAACCAATGTTGGATTGGTTTAGAATTGCCTCTATGTAGCGTGGTCATCAGAATATGGAGCAAACCAATCCATTCCCAAAGTGGTCCAAATCACAAGATAAAGCACTCTCTGATGGTACCCTTTGTTACTGTAAAGGTACAATAGTACTTCCATATTTCTATGTTTTTATTTTGATGTTCATTCATGAAGCTGTGCTTTGTCTTCTCAAGTAAAATCCAGCTCCCAACATCTGTCCTCGTTTTCCTTTCTTAAATTAGAAGAAACCTGCTGTAATCTGGCATTAGTGCCTGCCAGGGACCTGTATAACCTTGTTAAATAAACACATCAAGTTAGCAGTATTGAGAGTTGCCAGGTCTCAGGGAACTGGTAGACTTCTTAGTGAATGTCAGCGCGTCATTGGGTTTGGTGTTGAGACAAATAGAGTGTAGCAGCACTGCGGAAGTACATAGTGTTATTTGTGTGTGAGAGAGAGCCTTTTCCACTTATGGAAAAGGCTTCAGGAGTTAACCTCGAGGCAAAATCCGGAGCTGGAGTCCCGAAGGCAGCATGTGTCGTTCTGCCAACTCCTGCGACATTGCTGGAACCAGTTGTATTGGCTCTTGCCTTTCCATTGGACCATTTCAGCAATGTGGAGAGGGGGGATCTGCTGTTTGGGTAACAGCCTGTCCT
This sequence comes from Pogona vitticeps, assembly GCF_051106095.1. Classification (NCBI taxonomy): domain Eukaryota; kingdom Metazoa; phylum Chordata; class Lepidosauria; order Squamata; family Agamidae; genus Pogona; species Pogona vitticeps. The sequence continues at coordinate 224,512,755 of NC_135786.1, read as the reverse complement.
CCATATTACCTTACCCGGGCTTCATGCTCTGGAGAGGACACTCCTCAATTCAGAGCATGTTACCATAGTCTCTCGAGACTGAAGGATGCCTATGCTATGAGAGAGAGATGGCTGAGCACCCAATTCCATCCATTCACTGGTGGCATCAGCACTGACTTGCCCTGTGTGGAATTACCATATTTTCCATGTATAAGACGCCCCCATGTATAAGACACCTCCCACTTTTCTAACCCCAAATTAAGAAATTTAAGTGGGACTTAGCAAGTGTAGGGGTAAAGGGATCAAAGCGCTGCAGGAACAATTTGATCCCTGCTTTCCCCTCCACTTCTTTTGTACTCTCCTCAGCTTACTTCCATGTATAAGACGACTCTCAATTTTTAGTCTAAAATTTTTAGACAAAAGTATAGTCTTATACACAGAAAAATAGGAGTATATGCTGTTCCAAATGGTATAAGATGGCCAGGTGTGTGAGTCTACCTACCATATCCCCATCTCTCCCCCCCCCGGTTTTTTGGTCCACTGACATTGGACCCATCTTGTCATTTGGACCAAGGCAGGGCATGGAGCACCAACATCACAGGAAGTAAAGCACCAACCTCTCAACTCATGAGCCTTCCTGTTGCACAAAGTTCTGACAGTCGTGAGGGAAAAAAAATCCTGGGGAAAATCCCCCTCTCCTGCCCTGCCTTTGTGGCATCGCAAAGGCCCAGCTCTCATTCTGAGGGTCAAACCTGAAATGTCAGCGAATGGGATGCTGCTGATCTGGTGGTTATAGCAACTTCTGTAGCCTGGATTCAACAGACAAAACAAACCCTGTTCTTAGAGATGGACTGAGAAATAAACAAGCATTTGAAGTTTCAAATCAGATGAACAACTAGATGGGATTTAAGTTTGTGATATAAATGGGTGGTTCAAAATCTGGCCGTTTTTGCATCATCTGTCTGACGTGGAATTGCCACAGTTTCATGCAAGAGTCAGATGTCAACTACTTTCATTTATTATTAATTTTTAATTTTATTTTATAGGTTAGGTGAGGGGATGGAGGACAGGGGGCAAGGGATAAACAGGGGTGCAAATCAACAGAAACATTTTATAATACTCATTCTTATCTATTATATTTCAAAGATATATAAGTTCCCAGTGTAACTTAATTATAATACACATTCTATTTCTATATTAATCTTAGGCTTTCAATTATCAAATATTAATTTGCATTCTATTTCTGAGCTAGACATAAAATTTATACGGTTTGTCTTTCTTGTTGAGTCAAGCCATTCTGATAGTTTATTCATTTCTGCCATATCCAGAATTTTTGTTATTAACTCATCTTGTGGTGGATTCTCTGGGTCTTTCCAGTATTTAGCAAAAAGAATTATTGCATCTGTCAAGACATGGATGGCTAAATATGTTTCCATTGGGTCTATTGATTCTGGAATTATGTTTAAAAGAAAGAATTTAGGAGTTACAATTATCAGAATCTCTAGAACCTCTTGCAAAAGCATTCAACTCTTTTCCAATATTTTTGGGCTTTCCCACATGACCACCACATATGATAAAAAGAACCTTCTTTTTGTTTACATCTCCAACAGAGGTTTGAAATTTTAACATCCATTTTGGCTAGGTTTGTGGGAGTTATATAGCATCTGTAAAACATTATATATATAATAACTTTCACTTAGAACCATCTCACAGAATCACAGAATAATGGATTTGGAAGGGGCCTATAAAGCCATTGGGTCCAACCCCCTGATCACTGCAGGAATCCAAATCAAAGCAGATCTGACAGATGGTGATCCCATTTTCTCTTGAATGTCTCCAGTGTGGGAGCATTTCCCACCTCCCAAAGTAGTTGATTCCATTGTCATACTGCTCTAACAGTTAGGAAGGTTTTCTTAATATTCAGCCGTAATGTGGCTTCCTGTATCGTGAGCCCATTATTATGTCACCTGCATGCTGAGACAGCTACTGCCCCTCCTCTGTATGACTACCTAAATGGTCTTGCGGAGCAGTGGTTAAAACTGCTATACTGCAACCAAAACTGTGCTCACGACCCAGGGTTCAATCCGAGGTAGCTGGCTCAAGGTTGATTCAGCCTTCCGAGGTCAGTAAAATGAGTAGCCAGGTCACTGGGGGAGCAATGTGTAGCCTGAAAAAATGAACTTGTAAACCATCCAGATAGTGTAGATTTTGCACTATGGAGCAATATATAAGCAGCATGCTTTGATTTGATTTTAGGTATTTGAAACGTGCTATCATATCTCTCCTCAGTTTTCTTTTCTCAAGGCTAAACATCCCCAATTCTTTCAGTCTTTCCTCATAGGGCTTGGTTTCCAGTCCCTCAATAACCCTTATCGCCCTTCTCTGAACTTGTTCCAGTTTGTTGCCATCTTCTGCAAAGTGCGGTATGCAGAACTGGACACAGTACTCTAGATAAGGCCTAACCAGTGCTGAATAGAGGGGAACTAGTACCTCACAGAATTTTGAGACCATATTTCTGTTAATGAATCCTAAAATAGCATTGGCCTTTTTTGCAGCCACATATGAGTTGGCTCATATTCAGCTTCTCACTTACAACAATTCCAAGACCCTTCTTACTCGTAGTATTACTGAGCCAGGTATCCCTTATTTTGTAACTGTGCATTTGCTTCCCCCCCCCCCATACGTAGAAGTTTGCACTTTACACATTGGTTTTTAAATGATAATCTAAAATCCATTTTATGTCCAATTGGTTTTTTATGCACAAAGAGCCTAAAGGGGTGGAGGAGCACGTTTCACTGTTTCATTACTTCATAGTGTGTCCTGTGTTGCATGTACAGGCACCTTCTTGGGGTGTTCTCCTGTGAATTTTTTTTTACTGTGTGATCACATAGCTCCATTCTTAGAAATTCCTGGGTGGACGTATCCAGACAATAGCATCTTCAGTTTGTAAAATTCTTACGTTTTTCCCATTTCTTCTTCGTTCTTTTTTACTTATTAGAAAAGTAAAATACATTGAGGAGGAAGAATGGAGTAAAGGCACAATGACTTTTGATTGGTAGCCCTGGGGGCTATCTCTCTGGAAACATCAAAAGCAGGCCTGCTTGTGACAGCTGCTAGGCATGGCTGAGGATTGGGGCTGAGCATCAGTTTTGTACGACTCCCAAATTCTGAACCAAAGTGGCCTGATTCACACTGATTTTTGTCAGGTCCAGGTCAATGTGGAATGACGAGATTCAGTTCTGGGGGAAAGTGAAAGAAACTTACAAATCAGTTTGTACTTTGAGGAAAAAAGTCAAATCAGCTCAGGCTTCGTGTTTGTTTTTCAAAAAAGAAAACTTTAGTGTGATTAATATGTAAACTCTTGAAGCTAACCATCTGAAATTTGAGAACTTTACTCCGTCTTTGCCTCCATGCAAACTTCAAAAAGAAAAAAAAGAAGAAAAATCAGCTGTTTTGGTTTTCCAGTGTAATTTAACAGAAGATTTACAAATCAGTTTGAATCCAAGGTAGAACTCAAATTGGACAGGACACCCATTTCTGCAGAGGGAATCAGGGTACAATCTGAAACCCCAAACTGGTTTTCTAATATGACCGGGGGACTCACACACAGTCCTACTGAGAAGCTAATTTGGCTTATTATATACCGGAATTTTCCAAATTGACATATATCAATAGAAAGAACTTAAGGTACTTTTAAAGAAAGAAATCAAATATGGAAGAAAACAGAAGTGGCACACCAGGTAAAGTTGAGGCTTTCAGCTCTTCAAATTATGGCTGCGTATTCAAAACTGCCTGGATTGGGCTTTAAGTATTTGTCTGCAGAGCCACAGGTTTGGAGTTCAGTTCCCCACTGTGCCTCTTGCAAGTAGAGCCAGCCTGTGTGGCCTTGGGCAAGTGGTACAGTCTCAGGGCATCCCCAGAAGGATGGAATGATAAACCACTTCCAAGGATTCTCTGCCTGGAAAAAACCTGAAAAGGGTTGCCATGAATCGGAATTGACTTCACGGCACATGATTATTATTATGCAGCCTTATCTATTGGTGTCATTATATTGGCATTGCCACCTGTTGTATTTCCCCTCAAAAAGTCTTCTCATTTTTCACACTGTATTTTTCTGTGTATAAGATGCCCCCTATGTAAAAGATGCCTCCCACTTTTCTAACCCAAAATTAAGAAATCTAAGTGGGGCTTAGCAAGTGTAGGGGGAAAGGGATCAAAATGCTGCAGGATCACTTTGATCCCTGCTTTCTCCTTTCATGATGGGGGGAAAGGAGTGGGAAAGGGATCAAAGCAATCCCGCAACTGCACGATCGTTTTGATCCCTTTCCCCCTTATACAGCCATGGGATTGCTTTGATTCTTCCCCTCTCCTTTTGTTAAACCCCATGGGACTTAATAAGCAGAGGGGAAAGCAGGGATCAAAGCGATCCCGCAGCACTTTGATACCTGCTTTCCCTTTGCTAAGGATTAGCAAGTAGAGGGGAAAGCAAGGATCAAAGCCCTGCAGGAACAATTTGATCCCTGCTTTCCCCTCCACTTTTTTGTACTATCCTCAGCTTACTTCCATGTATAACATGACCCTCAGTTTTTAGTGTAAAATTTTTAGACAAAAGTATAGTCTTATATACGGAAAAATACGGTATATGGCAGGTAAATCATGGTCTTCTCCACAATAGAAATCTGACTTTGTGCAGTGCTGATAATTGAGGATTCTGTTCATTCAGAACAACCAGAAAAGTGCATTTCTTCATGGAGAAAGAACTTCAGAAAAAATCCAAGAGAAACTGAAAGTGAGACATACATCCATTCATACTGGCAACATAGGAAGGAATGTTAACAAAGCCATTTGTGAAAAGGCAGAAATGAGGGGACAAGGAGGAAAAGGGCAGGAATCACTGTATGAAGAAGTTGTTTACTTTTCTCCACTTTAACAACCAGTAGTAAGAGTCACAGTGAGTCTTCCAGTATTCCACACCCCCTTACTCAGGGTTTACAGCCTACATTTCTGGGAACCAAGCAAAGACACTATTTGAATTCAGGCTAAAACTGGAGAACAGAAGCTGGGATTTAGTCACTTCATTCCATGCTATTTACAGTGTCTATTTGTGGAAAATACAGGTGGATGCTTTGACTCACTGCACACAATCACTAAATATAGCTGGACATATCTTGGAAAATCCCATAGCGACGTCTGCCTGCTGTACCTCGTGCCAGCTACGGAACCAACAAACGAAAGTAAATTGTAAGATGCTAAGGCAGAACCTTCCACAGGCGGAAAATGTAAAACAGCAACATGACAACCAGCATTTGTGGTGTCATCTTCCTCCAACCTCTCTTCCCCTCTTCTGAGAATGCACCTGTATTTTGGCTTTAATTGTAGCCAGTCATCCACATCATACTTGCCTGGAAAGGGAATTTTTTTGGTCTACCCTTTTGATATAAAGAAGTGAGAACGTCTGGATGGTGCTTGCTAAGTGGCTTGCTGGTGTACAAGATCTAATCCTTGCAACTCATATTGCAGTAGGACGTCAGGAGGATACTTTACCTTCCCTCCTTTCTCTACATAATAAAAAAAGGATTTTGTATGGTGTTTTACAGCAAAACATCCCTCCAAAAGAAACTTGGTGAGCTCTCGAACATGGTTATATCAAGATGACATTTTTGAAGTGCTTTAGCAATGTGCACAGAAAAGATGCAAGCAAACTGAAGGGACTGAAAACCACATCAAAGCATGCATGTTCCAAAGCCAAGTGTAATTTTAGCAATTTTCCTTGTTATAGCATAACTCAGAGGAGCTGGAGACAGGGCAGAGCCAACCCACACAAAACAGTCAACGAAAAGAACAGGGGAAATCCACACATACCTATATAATATATAGTCTTCTTCACAGGATGGCTGTGTTTAGTATGTCTGAAGTGAAGGAAACAGACGTTAACTGGCAGATGGAATAAGTCAAGAAACCATACCTTATTTTTAAAAAGCAGGGAATATTAAAGTGTTTCTTGGTAGAATATAAGAAAGTGTGTCTTTTCCTAAAATAGATTTCTAGTGAAATATGTTTAGACCGTTTCCAAGCCAAGAAAACACACTAGCAAAAATACTTGTCAAGTCATAATAAGATTGAATTATACAACTCTTGTAAGTGTCACACTTGCACAAACATTTAGAAAGCCACATACAGGGAGAATCTGTGGCCAAACAACATATTTTATTCAAATGTGTGTAACTGTGGCCTGGCCATGTTGTTATGTTTTATCACGTTGCTTCCAATTTATGGCAACCTTAGGAATGAATGATCTTGAAAAGCTCTTATCCTTAACAGCATAGCTGAGGTCTTGTGGACAAAGTGCCCCTGGCTTTCTTGATTGAATCAATTCATTTTAGATCATCTTCTTTCTGCTGTCAACATGTCGTAAAATTGTCTACATTGTCTTTTCTCACAAGTCTTGGCTTCTCATGCTAGACCCAAAATACAGTAGCCTGAACTAACATTTTTTAAAAATTGAGAAAATATTTGGAGGAGGTAATTGAAGGTAAATGAAAATATATTACTTTGCCCCCTCCTGATCAGCTATTTTCTTGCTCCAAATTGCATCCCTCACATTACCCCTTCTGAACATTTCTAAATGGTTAAAGATGCATTTTGAAATCTGTAGTAGGAAAAGGAACCATAGGTGGAGATGGTGTATTGATATATTTGTTTGTGTTGAAGATGTATTAGTTAGCTTATCAAAAAGGTGGAGAAACCTTGCATCTAGAGGAAATTTATTTTCATCTCTTTACTAAGATTTTTAGTGGTATCCCCAAGATTCATAATCAACACACACTTGGTACAACAGAAAAAATTCTTAGACTTATGGAAGACGAGCAAGAAGCAACTGCAGTGGTCACCAGCTTCCTGCTGGAGCAGGAAATCCCTCGCAGGTAATAATTCAACCTCTGTTTCAACATCCCAGCGTTGGAAGATCCGCCTTTCTCTGAAACAATCCATTATTCCATTTTTGAACAGTCCTCCCTGTCAGCAAGTTTGTTCCCATACTGAGTCAAAATCTCACTTCCTTTCATTTAAATACATTACTTTGAGCCCTACCCTATGGAGCAGCAAACAACCAGCTTGCTCCATCTTTGGTCCAAGTATTTGAAGATGGTTGTTGTGGGTTTTTCGGACTCTTTGGCTGTGTTCGGAAGATTGTTCTTCCTGCTGTTTCGCCAGTCTCTGTGGCCGGCATCTTCGGAGGACTGGAGTAGGAACTCTGTCCATGCTCTGTTGGATACAGCATGGACAGAGTTCCTACTCCAGTCCTCTGAAGATGCCGGCCACAGAGACTGGCGAAGCGTCAGGAAGAACAGTCTTCAGAACATGGCCAAAGAGCCTGAAAAACCCACAACAACCATCAGATCCTGGCCGTGAAAGCCTTTGAGAATATATTTGAAGACGGTTATATCACCTCTCAGTGTTCTCATCTGCAGATTTAAATGTGTCCAACTCTGTCAACTGTTCCTCATAGGATTTGGTTTCTGAAACATTTGTCATCCTGCTCACTCTCCTCTAGACACATTCCAACTTCTCCATCTCTTCCTTAAACCACAGTGCCCAGAACCAGAAGTAATATTCCATATGAGGTCTGATCAATGCAAAATAGAATAGTACTATTGCTTTCCTTCGGATGATACAGCTAGGTAACACAAGAACTTTGTCGCACTGTTAATTCATGTTTACCTTGTGTCTACTAAAACCCCTAAATCCTTTTCACAAGCCAGTTATCTCCCATCCTAAATCTGATTTTTCCTATCTAAATGTAGAACTTCACATTTTTCTCTGCTGAAACTCATTTTTGTTTTATCTGAACCAGTTCTCTAGCTTGTTAAGGTCTTCCTGAATCGTGAGCCTATCTTCTGAAGTATCAGGCACCTCTCCCAGTCTGGTGTCATCTGTGAATTTAATTACCATCCCTTTTAGACCCTCATCCAAGACATTTGTGAAAATTTTGAACAGAACCTCATGGTTCCCCACTAGTCGCCTCTCTCCAAGATAATGAAGAACCATTGAAAAGTGTTATTTGGGCATGGGCTGTCAGCCCAGCTACAAATTCATTTAATGGTAGTATAATCTAGCCACATTTTACCGGCTTGGCTGCAAAAATATCAAGATAGACCTTCCTGAAAGCCTTTCCAAAATCAAGATATATTATATCAATAGCATTCCAGTCATCAACTAAGCTTGTGACTCTGTTATAAAAAGAGGGGTAAGACTAGTCTGCCACAACTTATTTTTCACCTGTGCTGGGTCTTAGAAATCAAAGTATTCTTTTCTAAGTGCTCACAGACTAACTAATTATCTGTTCTAGGGCCTTTCCAGGTATCAATGTCAAATTTTTCTTTCCCTTTTGGAAGATTGGGACTACATTTGCTCTCCTCTAGTCTAAATAGCTCAGTGTGAGAGGCTGAGAGTTCAATTCCCACTGTGTGTGCCAAGAAAAAAGCCAGCCTGTGTAGACCTGGGTAACCTGCATATTCCCAGAGTGCCAGAACAAGGGAACATTAAAACATTACAGACTATTTTATACCTATGAAACACTAGAAGGGGTCGCCACATGTCAAAACTGACCTGATGGCACATAAGTATAATTATTATTATTTGTTTTTGGAAACTTCACCAATTCTCCCAGACTTCCTGAACCCATTTAGGGCAGTTAGGTGTCCTCACACCACCTCTATACCTATTGTAGGCAGCAGCTTCCGTCTTTATTCCATGTGCCCTATTATCTTCTTTTCAGGAGAAGACAGAGGCAAAATGGAGGGCTCAGTAGTTCTGTCTCCTCTATAAGTACTTCCCTATCCTTTCTCTGCTGCAAACCTACTGTTTCCTTGTTTCTCCTCTTGATCTGAGCACCTAAAAAAAACAATTTTTCTTATTTTTAATTTTTCTCACAATTATGAGCTCAGAACTTTGTTTTTCAAACCAAAAATGTTGCGCGATACCCATCATTCTGTGCAAAATCCACTCATGGTTACCACAAACTTTAGAAGTTTAACTGAGGGGAGTCATCATGTAATTGTCATTATAGAACAGCTGGGAGTCTTAGTGGGACAAAATCTTGTTTCAGTTCATTTTTGAAGAGTGTAATGAAATGAAAAGTGAAAATTTCAGATTTCTTCATATGAGGTGAAAAGAATCTGAAGTTCAGAAAGTTTCAATGTGAAAGAAACTGAAACTTTGTCAAAGTTGATGGGGACATGGGAGCTGCCCTGAGACTTTGGAACTCCTTCCCACAGGAGGCCAGATTGGCCCCATCTTTGCTATCCTTCCACAAGTAGGAAATACCTTTCTATCCAGGCAAGTCTTCGCTCAGTAACCATCTACCTGTGTGTGTTTTTTAGACGGACGGACGGACGGACGGACGGACGGACGGACGGACGGACAGACAGACAGACAGACAGATACAGTAGATTTGTCATTTCTGAGGAGGGCTTTTTAGGTCAATACAAGCTCTTTGGATTGAACCTGAAGCTGAAATGGGGTTGGTGAAAATGATATAATGGAAATAATTTGAAATAGACAAGCATCTGGAAATGGGCCCAGCATCAATTTGAAACATTGTGCCCTGATTAACAGCTGTGTTAAGAGGCATCCTGGACACTTCACATCAGATAACTAGGAACCACTATTTTAAGTCTTCCAGATTTTCCTGATGTACCATTGCCATAGAGCAGTGGTTCTTAACCTTGGGTTACTCAGGTGTTTTTGGACTGCAACTCCCAGAAGCCTTTACCACCAGCTGTGCTGGTTGGGGTTTCTGGGAGTTGCAGTTCAAAAACACCTGAGTAACCCAAGGTTAAGAACCACTGCCATAGAGCACTGTGGGAAATTTTAATAGATGGTCCTAAACTACCAGATGAGTGCTCACTGGAAGGACAGATCCTGAAGCTGAGGCTCCAATACTTTGGCCATCTCATGAGAAGAGAAGACTCTCTGGAAAAGACCCTGATGTTGGGAAAGTGTGAAGGCAAGAGAAGGGGATGACAGAGGACAAGACAGTTGGATAGTGTCATTGAAGCTACCAACATGAATTTGACCCAACTCCAGGAGGCAGTGGAAGACAGGAGGGCCTGGCATGCTCTTGTCCATGGGGTCACGAAGAGTCGGACACGACTTGACAACTAAACAACAAAAAACTACCAGATGCTGATTATAGTACCCCTTCTCCTGCCTCACTTCTGTCACCTTACATCTCAACCCACTGACATAAAAAGGACCCACCAAAAGATTAGAACATAATCCTAAATGTTGAGGTTACCATTCCATGATGATTGAGGGAGTCTGAGCTTCTTTTGCATCCCTCTTTCTAAGGGGTCCTAATAATAACTTTGCTATGGACCTTCTAAAACCCAGAGCAGGGCCAGTTTAAAATCTCTCTGATACACAAATAACTGCCCCAGTTTTCTGTAGTCAATTGTCTGAACCTGAAGTTGCTTTTGAACCAAATTAAAAAGGGCTGTCACCCATCTGGCTACAGTTACGGGCATTTGCGTGAAATGTATAATTTGGCCACAGACGCTGGCAGTGCAATTCTGGTGAAGAGTAAGTATGAGGATGTTCCAAAACTGGGTGTTTGGTTTCAGTGACATTTCTGCATGAGACTAGACCCAGTAATTCCACAAGCCTGACTTCCCTTATTCCCAAAACTGCTTTTCATTTCAGGCTAGGCCAGCAACGCTGGATAATGAAGCATTGTGGTGCTTGGAAATGAAGGAAAACATAATGGACATTCGTAGAGGCACTCAGATGCAATACGTGCTTCTTGTTTGCAGTACATTTTTTTTTCTCTCTCTCTCTGCAGCAGATGTATTTTGAAGTTAGAACGCCTTTCAGTGTCAAATCGTAAAAATTAAGAAGGCTTCAGAGCAAAAAATAGTTGGCTGCTAAGATGTTTAACCAGAGATGAGAGGATCTCCTTTTTTGGACTACAAGTCCCAGAATACCCCAGACTAGAGATGGCACATACGTGATAAATGCTGGTTCACGATGGTTTGTGGGGGTGGGCTGTGGATTCAAAGTAGGCAAATGTATTTCTTAGTGTGTCAGCTATAGCCATGTTAGATTTTCAAAAGAGAAACGGCAGGATATTTCACATCATTATTTCTGTCCTAAACGTACATTCTTCGAAATAAGCCCTCTTGATCATGTTGAGATTTATTTATAAAATAAATTATAAAATTTAATTATAATTTTTATGGCATGTATTTACCAAATTGAAATTCCTTTAGGAAAACAATTTATTTTATGATTGATTTATTGATTTGATTTCTATACTGCCCAACTGGCAGCCAAGGCCACTCTGGGCGGTTTACAACAACAGAACAATAACAATAACTTAATCACAAAGAACTCAACAACCCCCATAAAATATAAAGGTGCAAAATAAAATACCATAAAACAAGGGAAACAAACTTTCAAACACAGACACAGGCACAGACACAGACACAGACACACACACACACACACACACACACACACACAAACTAGAGTCTCTTCCTAAGCGTTTCCGTGATGCAGTAATTAGGCAGGAAAAAAACATTGTGTTGTCTGTGTTTGTCTATATTTCTCCCATGCTGTGGTGCATTCCTTGTGGATTGCGTTTCTCTTATGCAATTTTAGTCCGGAATCATTATTGCAGCCTTTTTCCAATTGTGTACTCTTTATGAATAACTGTGTTTTCATTGCAACTGGCATCTTTTCCATCGAGCTGGTGATGAGTAAAGCAAAACACATTTTCCATTACATTATATCCCAACCGAGATTAGAGTCCCTGTACCATGCAGGATTGAAATGTCACTGTGATTTGACATGAGTTGATGGAAAACTTTTCAATGCTGGCTGCATCAGACTTCCTTCCTTTCACTGTGTACCGTCACTTGGGCCCAGTTAACTTGTTTACATAATTAGACATAAACCCCCTCCAAGAAACTTCCCACTGGCACTACATAAATATTTTCCTCTTCAGAATAATCAGCTTTACCAACTTCAGATCCACTGGTTTCGGATTATTTCCCCCTTCCAAATGAAGTTTGATACATTTGGTCTTTCTTAAGAACCCTACACTTGAGGGACATTTTGACATTTTATAACAAAACACTCATGGAGGGTTTGTGAAGTAAAGGTCTAAAACATACCTTGAAAATCAGAAATATTACATATTGGATTACATTTCCTCAAATCTCCACCCAGCGTACTTGGGCTTTGTAGTCTGAGGATTGAACTTTTTCAAGTTGTCATCAAAAGGTCTTAAAGAGGAAGCGTGACAAAGATGAGCAAAAAAAAACTTTTGTTAGAAAATGCTGTAGGACAGGAATGTATCAAGTGTTTGTAAGATTTACCTATCCCTCACCACACACTTTGCTTAATTACTCTTAATTATTAAGCCTGACAAGGAGAAACATTGACCCTCCAGACAATTTGGACTTCATCTTTCATCATCCCTGAACTGGAGGGCCAATGCTAAGGCATTCATAATCATCATTTGTCATCAAATCAATTCTGACTTATGGCGATCTTTTTCAGAGTTTTCCAGGTAGAGAATACACAGAAATTGTTTACCATTCCCTTCCTCTGGGGATGCCTCTGGGAGTGTGGAGGTTTCCCGAAGCCACACAGAATGACTCTACTCACGGGAGGCACAGTGGGGAATCAAACTCCCAACCTCTGGCTCGGCAGCCAGATACCGGATACAGCCGAGATGTAATTAAGGCATGTGTCACTATGGCTGGGTCAGACCTCTCAGGGAACAGGAGTTTTAACTGTAGAAAGGCACTCCTGGCCACTGTGGTGATACTTTAAATAAATAAGTAAAATAAATAAATCCTGCCTGGAAAACACCAGAGTAAAAAAAAAAAAAAAAAAACTGAAAAGTCATTCTGCAAAATTCTGCAGAAGATAGTAATTTTCTGTCATGCACCTGATAATAGAGATCATCCTGAGAAAGCAGGGCTTGAATGGAAAATGAGAAGCAAGTTACCTTTTTTGGCCACAAATTCCTAAAATCCCCTAGTCAACATGACATGTTAGCTGGGAGATTCTAAGAGTCGTTGGCCAAGAAACATAACTTTTCCCACTTCTAAAATGAGGACATTGTGTTGTGCGCAACGTGACTATAAAAATGTAGGTTCCTGGTTCATATGGGAATAATAACATAATGTTGTCAGACTTGCTATTGCTAAACCCATAGAGGAAAAGCAGAAATTACAATATTTATTCTCTGCATTATAAATTCTTTCTGTTGATACTTAAAACAAATCCTAGAGAAACTGTTGGATCTGCTGCAGAATGATGTTTCCAGACTACTCGGCTTTGGGGAAACTTGGTAAGGCACAACATTACACAGGCAGACAGTAAAATGTGATTCTTTGGGGACAGAATGCATAATAAAATTATGTAAAGACATGAATGTGGCTTTCGGGATCCAGCCACCACATACTTGCTGCTGGTGTAAAGCCCACAGGAACAAACAGAGCCCATTCTATCATTAGGCAGAATGAGGTAACTGCTTCAGGGAGCAAATGCCAGGAATATTATGAAGAAACCTCTTCATAGTCAGCAATATTTGGGGGGACCAAAGGTTTCCTATTCCTGATCTAGATACGGTTTCAGCCAGATTTTGGCATACAAACTGCCTTGATCATCCTAGTGCAGAGGTGGGAAACGTGTGGCAGAGATACACATTCAGTGAATGCTTGGCCATTCAGCCGACAGCGGTGCAACCATGGCATCTTCCACGCTACCTTATAGGAGTGGGCACAAGGGCCTTTGGGTTGAGTTGATTCCACTTACTGCTAGAGGATCTCAATCATTTTAAACTGGTGGGGTAGGTATCTTCCAATGACAAAGTTTTTTGGTGGTTTGTCACTGACCAGATACAAGCATTCTAGGATGTGATCTTTTCTGCACCCGTTTCAATTTGGGTTCAAGCTTGGATAGCGCAATGGCTTAGATACCTGGTTGCAGAGCGAGAGGTTGGGGGTTCAATTCCCACTGTACCTCCTTAACAGGGGTTGGACTTGATAAGCCATAGAGTTCCTTCCAGCTCTGCAGTTCTAAGTTGATGATGATGATAAATACCTAAATCACCTTGTTGGCTCTGGTAATGACCTGTATCAGGACTTCGGAAAGAAACAAAGCAATTCACAACAAAACCAAAAAACCATTAGAAGCAGCAATGATTTATTTCTTTATATTTTCTACTCTCATATATTCTTCTCTGCCTTTTTCTAGCAAGAGGAGAAAATAAGAGTTTTCATGAAGATTTATGTTCGTTGCACATTTTGCTTAAACACTGCCTTAGGACTTTCTCTTACTGTTAAGCCAACTGAGTCAGGATCTGGCTTCTCCATATATATATCTTTTAAAATGGTATTTTGTGCATCATATTAAAAGAGAGTGTGACAAAGACTGAAAACACCCTCTCTCTGTTTTCCCAATGGAAATACAAAGAATCCCTGCAATTCTAGTGCAAAACGAGGAATACCACAAGACACCAAAATCTGCAGCAGGAGGGACTCACATACATGCCCACCAACAAGGAACTGAAACCAAGCATAATTAGGTTTTAAAGCAAACATTGTTCTCTGGTTTATAGAAGTAAAGGACTGCAGTCCTTCCCCCACTTCTAAAGTTCCTTGCACGTTCCAAACTCTCATGAGCAAGCTTTCCCTCTGTTTCGGATGTATAGTTTGTGAGTGCTGTTACATATACTGTACATCCAAATTAGAGCAGCCAAAATGGAGGCATTGAGGGAACCACAGGTTTGCAGAAGCACAAGTAAATGGATGGAGGCACTAAGTGTTTAGAGTGTTCTACATACTGAGTGGCTGTTGCAAGGGGAGGAACACCAGGGAGACAGTTAACGGAACTGAGCAGTTAGAACCCCGAAGAGCAACATTCCACACTTTCTGTTGCAGAGGAAATGCACCATTTGTAAAGTAATGAGCAATTATATGCTTTTGCAACAGAAAAAAGGGAAGAACATTGTTTCCAAGGGAAAAGTAATTTTTATACCCAATCTAAATCCTTGCTTTGGGGTTTTGTACCAGGATTACACAACCTTTTTTTAACCATTCACCCGCCAAGAACCTAGAAATGAACGAATGAAAAATAATAATTGTGTGCCTTTGAGTCAATTCCAACTTATAGCAGCCCTTTTTATGGTTTTTTTTAGGCAGAAGGTGCTCTGAAGTGGTTTGCCCTTCCCTTCTTCTGTGGGTGCCCGGAGACTGTGCAACTTGCATGACAACACAGGCTGGCTCTATCTGCAGGAGGCACCGTGGGGAATGGAACGCACCCTCTGGATCCACAGCCAGATATCGAAACCAAATGCATGAAGAAAATGGCAAAGAAGGTTGATTTTACACTAGATGAGAAAAAAATACCATCCCATCTCCCATGCATCTGGGGAAGTGTGGGGCAGTCTGCAAAAGCTTGTGCTATATAAGAAATCTGTCAGTGTAGGGTGTCATATGATTCTTGGCAAACCCTCTGGAAACCTTCTCATTTTCCATTCAAACCAATCCATTCCCTCTACCATTTCCCTCACAAAAAGTAAGAGACATGAAATGCTGCTTTTGGGCAAATAGCCCCTCATATCCCCTGCATTCATTTTTGTGAAGGAGGAGGGACAACGGAAGCTGAAAGCAGTGTGGTTGTTATGTTCAGTCTCTCTAGAGTGTTTTATTGACCTTCACTTGCCATAGTTTTGCTAAAGGATTCTCAAGACATTTACAGAGTAAACATAGTCAAGGCATTTTTGTCTTGTAAATTCAAACAAAGCATAGCTAATCAGATTCTTACAGAACCCTCAAAATTACTGAAAAGCAGGCATCTGTTTTATCTTGTATTTTGCAAGTTAAAAAGCATTGATTGCAATATTTAGAGAGAGGTTAATAAGCTTTACCCTTCAAGAGAGATGTTCAGGAGAAAACTGACTTTTTCTTCATGATTTCTTCCCTTAGCTTTCTGCTGTTGCTCCAAAGCCACACAAATGTATTTTATTTTTTTAGTTGTTAACATATTTCATTTGTATAACTGACTTGTAGGTATTCATATTCAGTAGTAAGTCTCCAGAGGGTGACCACAGCTGCGATACAAGGATATCTGCAAGCGGGATTTGAAGGCCTTGGAAATGGATCTCAACAGATGGGAAACCCTGACATCGGAGCGTTCAGCCTGGCGGCATGCGGTGCATCACGGCCTCTCCCACTTTGAAGAGACCCTCGCCCAGCAGGCTGAGGCAAAGAGGCAGTCACGAAAGCAGCAAAATCAGGGAGCTAGATGGGGTACAGATTGTACTTGTCCTAAGTGTGGAAGGGATTGTCACTCTCGAATTGGCCTTCTCAGCCACACTGGACGCTGTTCCAAGTCCTCCATGCAGAGCACGATACCATAGTCTCTCGAGACTGAAGGATGCCTATGATATGGTAAGTCTCAGGGATTTGGTGGTAGTTAATCTTAAGTACAGGAACTGCAGCCTTAGATCTCCATCCGAAGTTTCATTGAACACAATGGGATGTACAGCCTAGTAAGCATACATAGGATTCTGCTGTGCATTTGGCTGACTTGGTTTTCCTATGCTTTTTTTTTAAATTCTAACTCTTATTGAGCAGCAGTGCCACTGGTGGTAAAGGATGTTCTTTTTTAAAACCCATATGCTCCATTTCCCCATTCTTAGCCCAAAACTCTCAAAATCTGAAATAGCTTGGGACTACCTTATCTCTTTGACCCAACTCTGGGAGGCAGTGGAAGACAGGAGGGCCTGGTGTGCTCTGGTCCATGGGGTTACAAAGAGTCAATCACAACTTAACAACTAAACAACAACAACAACAACCTTATCTCAGAAATTGTGTAGTCTTGTGTGAATATGTTTGCAGTGATCCGAGACAAGATGTGTGACTTGGAAGTCTCATCAACTGTGTCACAACTAGCAATCTAGGGAGAATCATTTTCACTCCCTGTCTATCTTCCAATACTGTACAGGTTGTTCAGCACCTATGCTTGCGACAAGTAACTTGAACCAACAGTATGTAACAGAAAGACAGCCACATGATTCTTTTCTGTATTTCTAAGTAACTACTTGTTGATGTGTGGATTGCTTTTCTTGGGCTCCTCTTCCTTCCTGCTTCTCACCAAAGAGTCTGCCATTTTAAAGTTATCCTGTAAATCGATAGTCGTGTGACTGTAATGGCTGAAAGCATCCCTAGCGCCAGAGAGACAAGGGCTATGGAAGTTTCCTGGGACAGGAATTTGTGAAATCTAAGCTCAGACCTCTCTGTCCATTGTCAGAAGGGAAGATCTGAAACATCCCTGGAATCCTGGATAGGAGGGCATCCTCATTGTAGCAGTGACTATCTGAATGCTAACATCTTACAAGAATTGGAACTGCAGATGCTGAATGAACAAGGTCAAGTTGCTCATCTTTTTTGCCCCCCCCCTTGTACTAGAACTGCTTTTCATCAAAATCCATTGCTGGTGGCACATACACAGCAGCTACAGTCATGACAGAGTTAATCAGAATTAATCACAAAATTTGTTTGGGGTCACTACAGGTGAGTAGAGGAAGTGCCAAGGGTCAGCTGGGGCCCGCGTGAGTATTACTTTTTAATTAGCAGCTTCTGCTGTGATGATGAGAGAAGGCTTAATGCCCATAAATAGGAAGATTATGGCCAGATTATGATTGTTCTTGAAATAACAAAACTCTCCCACAGTTGGTTAACCAAATGATAGTGTCTTAAAGCAGAACTTAGCCAGAAATGAAAAGAGACAGAAAAAGAAAATCTCTCTCAGTTAGGAAAAAGAGTACTGATCAAAGCTTCTCTTGTATCAGTCCCCAGCTCATAGCTTGTGATAGATTTTAGAAAAAGATAACACGTTGCTGCTTCTTTTGGATCAATGGCCTGTAACTAGAGGAGATGTTGATCGTGGCTTCCGCCAACTGTGGCTTATCAGGTTCATGAATCCTTTTTTTCCCCCCCTGTCAAATTGGATATTTGCACCAGTGATTAAAGCTGTCTGGATGGATGGAGTCTCTTTGAATCACACTGCAAAGGGACTTCTGCCCACTTCAATAGCATTCATTATGCAACGCAAACCGAGGCCAAAAAGATCAAGAGGGCACTGAGCAAACATGAAAGTATTTTTTTATGGGATTTGGTTTCTCGGATACTTGTGCCATGTAACCATGACCAAGGCACTCTTTTACTTTTGAGATCTATGGATTGGAAGAGAATGTTCTGGAAGAAGCTCCTTTTCCTCAAAGGGCACTGTGCAGAAATCTAACCTCTGGCTGTCCGGCCACATCAGCCACATCAATTGAATCCTTCGGTGAGGAGAACCTGAGTAGCTATTTGATTCTAAAGAGCGAGGCTTCATGGCTGCCATGCATAAAGACTCTGTTTCCTGTAATCAGTAGTGGACAATTCTATTAAACCTAGGAGGTCAAAAATTAAACCTGTACCAAAAATTAATTGCACATGTCCCCAGTATCTGGGCTGACTTACACTTATTTATTTATTTTAAATGTTTTTATTTTACCCTGCCTTTATCCTTAAAAGGACCAAAGGCAGCTTACATCATTAAAAGACAGTATTTAAAACTAACACAATGAGTATACAAATACAACAACGAGGATCAAATGAATACCATTCTGAAAAACGTAAGTGACACCAAAACACATTCCAGGCAGTAAGGTACAGTAATCTATTTTAAAAAAAAAACTAGTCAGGTAGCCGGTTATTGGGGGAAAGCTTGCCTGAAGAGAAAGGTCTTTGCCTGCTTGCAGAAGGACAGCAAAGATGGGGCCAGCCTAGCTTCCTGTGGGAGGGAGTTCCAAAGTCTGGGAGCAGCAACAGTGAAGACCTTCTCCCATGTACCCACCAAATGCACAACTCTGAGCAATAATGCATGTAGCAAATGATCTGAACCAGTGTGTTCTGATACGTACAATAAGCTGATACATAGTCCAGGTATATTTCCCCTCCTTTTTTAGATCTCTGTGCATATAGCTGTTTTTTTATTCCCTACCTCCACCCCCAATTTTTCTCTTGCCTCTTTTTCCCTTCATAGAGAGAGGCAGAGCATAACTGAGCTGTTCATGAAGGATTGTTCACAGACCTGCATACATCAAAACCAGCTGTAGATGCTTCTGTAACTACATCTAGACATCTTTCCTCATTTGTTACCTCTAAATTGATTTCTCTGGTCCATGGGGTCATGAAAAATCAGACATGACTTAACAAGTAAACAGCAAAGTAGTTCCAAAGATGCTCAGTGTGGTGTAGAGGATAAAGTGATGAACTAGGATTGAGGAGACCTGAGTTTGAATTCCCATCTGGCCATGGATACACACAGGGGTGGGGGTGGAGATAATGGCACTAGCAAAACCACTCCTTAAATGTCTCACTTACTATGAAAGCTCCATTAAAGCTGATATAAGTCTGTTGCAACTTGACAGCACATAACACAGGACAAATAAGCCCAAACAGATAAGGGTGATTGTCTTCTATCTTGAGCCAACACAACAGCTAATCTGAGGAACATGTGGCTGACATTGCTGCCTCTTTCTTCAAATCACAGTGCCATCATCAAAGAGCATTCACCACTAGAAACTGAAATTGATTCACATGACAAAATACTGGCTCTATCCCATGTGTTTTTATCTCCTCAAATTATTTAGGATTTTGGACCAGTATCACATCTGTCTCATCTGGATTCATTTTTGTCCTGTTTCAGCCTTCCCGAATGGTGTGATCTTATAGATTACCGTACTTTCCATGTATAAGACTATACTTTTCTCTAAAATCTTTAGACTAAAAATTGAGGGTCGTCTTATACACGGAAGTGAGCTGAGGAGAGAAGAAAAAGAAGTGGAGGGGAAAGCAGTGATCAAAGCGATCCTGCAGCACTTTGATCCCTTTCCCCCTACACTTGCTAAGCCCCACATAGATTTCTTAATTTTTGATTAGAAAAGTGGGGTGGCGTCTTATACATGGGGGCATCTTATACACGGAAACATAGGGTAGTTGGACCACATCCCTAACCATTGGCAATGCTTAGCTAGTGCTGAAGGGAGCTATAGTCTAAAAGGTATGGCGTGCATAGCTGACCTATCCTACAAATTGCACAAGGGATTTAAAGAACAGAACCATATACTACGTCAGACCATTGGTTTGTTCACCTTCGTAGTATCAGTATCAGAGTTGAAGACTCAGTGGCTTTCCTGAAATTGTTAAACTATGTTCCCTGTCAGCACTGGCCAATAATGAAGCATAATGGGAACAGTAGTTTGTTTGCTTTTTTTAATTCTGGAGGGTCAAAAGACTGGTGGTCTACATTGGCTAAGTTCAGTAGTAAGTCACCACTACAGTAGGCCCATTGAATCATGGGAATTTACAATAGGTGTTCTTTCATCAAATTGGCATTGATTCAATGGGTCTCCTCTAGTAGTGACTTACAAATGGATTTTGACCACTAAGTAACAGTACGCCGATGGGCAAAATTGTTTGCTAGAGATGGCCAGAATTAAAACAAGATTATTTATTTATTTATTTATTTATTTATTTACAGAACCAATAATGTGTTGTCACTGAGCTTCTTTGCAAAGGAAGGAAACACAGGACAAATATGTTTTTTTTTCTTTCCCAGTAAGATCTTCCCATATTGGGTTCCAAACCATTTGAGATGGTGTTGGCTCGCTGAGTTATTTTTAAGGATGACGCAACTGAAGTCAGGAAATCCACTGTTTTGCCGCCGTTTGTTGATAGAACTCCGCAAAGAGTATTTTTAAAAAAACACAAAAAAATGAATTGCTCGATTATACAAGAATTACCTGCTGCGCACTGACTCTCCGGTTCTCAAATTTGGGTGTTTTTCCCTTTTAGACTGAAGGAGGATTAAAGCACAGATCCATTTATAGATTCAGTTATTATAATGACAGGCTGGATGGAAAATAGATTTGTAATGATCATAACAGGCAAGACAGGAATGGAAGCATTGAAAATTAGAAAATGGGAGAAGAAACAAACAACTGCGAATATGGATAGAACTGAATCAATAAATAGATTTTCTAGCATACTTCACTAGAACAGCAACATATATTAGGAAATGTGAATTTCCACTATCGCTTTTACTGAAAGAATCATAATAAAGAGAAATATAATTAAACTACAATTTGTTTGCTTGTTTGCTGTTTTACTTCTCTACCACCCCAGAAGCCTCTAAACTGCAGAAGCCTATGCTGCAGGGTCAGAAGACCAAGCAGTCGTAAGATCGAATCCACGTGACGGAGTGAGCGCCCGTCTCTTGTCCCAGCTCCCGCCAACCTAGCGGTTCGAAAGCATGCAAATGCAAGTAGATTAATAGGAACCACCTCGGTGGGAAGGTAACAGCGTTCCGTGTCTAAGTCGCACTGGCCATGTGACCACGGAAGATTGTCTTTGGACAAAACGCTGGCTCTATGGCTTGGAAACGGGGATGAGCACCGCCCCCTAGAGTCGAACACGACTGGACAAAAAATTTGTCAATGGGAAGCTTTACCTTTACCTTTTACCACCCCATTAGTGTTATCACTCTCTGTTTGGTTCATAATATACAATAAAATCATACCATAAACACCATGTAATAAATACAATAAATACAGTAAATATATCCTAAAACTACCTGTGAACTGAAATATACAAATTAAAACATTTAAGCATCTCAGGACAATATTCACACTAGTAAGAGGCAGCTTTATATAATTTTGTCTTAGCTAACTTCCGAAAACAGGGATGTTAGGCACCTGGAAAACATCTGTAGGAAGCTTATTCCAGAGGAGAACGACCATGACCGAGAAAGCTTGGTTCCTAATATTGGCTTTTTTGGTCTTCTTGGGTGTTACAATTCTCAACATCAAGAACTGCAAGCACCATGAGGGATAAGTAGCTATTTTGTAGGAGAGACGTTCCACCAAATATCATAGCCCTAAATCATTAAGGGCTTTATAGGTTATGACCAGCACCTTAAATTGAGCATGGAAACTAACAGAAAGGCAATAAAGGCATGCCAAGACTGGAGATATGTGTTCCTATCTGCTGGCACCTGTAATCACTTTGGTTGCCACACTTTGGGCCTGCTGTAGTTTCTGTGCTGACTTCAAGGGCAGCCCCACACAGAGAGCACTGCAGCAATCTATTTTAGAGCTTACCAATGCGTGAACCACTGTTGTTAGGTATTTCTTATCTCGGAAGGGACACAGCGAGGCTATTAACTGAAGATGGCAAAAGACACTCTTGGCCACAGTTGATGTTTGCAACTCTCAAACAGCCACTCACCAGGCCCACCCTCAGCTGATCTCCCAGTCAGGAGTGAGAGCCCAGA
Organism: Pogona vitticeps; assembly: GCF_051106095.1. Taxonomy (NCBI): domain Eukaryota; kingdom Metazoa; phylum Chordata; class Lepidosauria; order Squamata; family Agamidae; genus Pogona; species Pogona vitticeps. Next base: position 224,490,378 of record NC_135786.1, on the reverse strand, counting down.
CTTCTCTGCCCTGCCTTTTTGTCTAAGTGGGAGATCAGTCAAGAGGGTGAGGCAGAGAAGCCTGAGCCATTGCCAGGACTGGAAGATCAGTTGAGGGAGTGGAAAGAAAAACAAGCAAGTTGGGCCTGGTGAGTGGCTGTTTGAGCCAGAGGAGGCAGGGGGAGGGGAGCAGCAGCACTTATGACACCATCTTTATGTACCGGGACAAACCAGGATGAACCAGTTCATGCCCATCTCTAGTCATGATAATATATTGGGTGAAATGTGCTGCTGTTGGATGACTGGGCAATTAGGATTTGATTAGTGCTAATGAGTTCAAGGGTTGAATGGGATAGGTGTTCAAGCGCTTGCTCCTCTGTCTGTTCGTTGGTATGTTTAAGTCATAAGCCAAGGATCAGTGCATTTCCTAGCACAAATCCGACATCAGAAATGGCAGGATGCTCTGAACACTCTGAAAAGATGAAGTGGCCATTCTTGAATAAAGCAACTTGAGAGGGACCACTTGCTTGCAATAAAGGGAGCTGAGAACACACTGAACTTTCCTGGCTGTACCTGGAGATGCCAAGGACAGAACGTTTTGACGGAGAAGATATGTTGTGACCTAAAGTGTCCTATGGTTTTTGTTTATTTATGATATAGGCCTGCTGATTTTTTAAAAAATTGCACTGTTATTTGAGGCTTATCTATAGCACACTGGAATTGTATTCTGCTGAAGGGTTATTTATATAGAAAGCTAATAAATAAATGAGGGAGAAAATGTTTGTTATTCTTTGTTGTTGTTTAGTCATTAAGTCGTGCCCGACTCTTCGTGACCCCATGGATCAGAACATGCCAGGCCCTCCTGTCCTCTACTGCCTCCCAGAGTTGGGTCAAATTCATGTTGGTCACTTCGATGACACTGTCCAACCACCTCGTCCTCTGTCGTCCCCTTCTTCTCTTGCATCCACACTTTTCCAAAATCAGGGTCTTTTCTTCTCATGAGATGGCCAAAGTATTGGACCCTCAGCTTCAGGATCTGTCCTTCCAGAGAGCACTCAGGGTTGATGTTATTCTTTACTCTGTATCAAATTCTGTATTTGCATTTGCTTGGTTTCTGCAGCAGCATTAGTCCCTTTACTGCTTTCTTCCCGGGTCCTTTTCAAGACAGTCTTACTGTCATTTATTAGTATTTTTGAATGCTCCCTTTCAAAACTCACACCACACCACAGCTGTTCAGAGGACAACTGAGTTCCCAGGCCCGGGTTCCTTTGTCATGTTGTTCTACCACAGTGAGGGGAAAAACGTTATAGTAGATGGAGGCTATAGTGTTGTTTCACTGCTGAACTGGTATTTCAGTACGTGGTGGTGATTGAGGCTGCGGTCACACTGGCAAAAAGAATTACCTTTAAGCCACATTTAAATCGATTGAGATTTTATCATTCACACAATGCAATGGTGAAATAGGTGCAGAGTAGTTTTATTTTTCCCAAGTGACCAGCAGGAGCATTTTAAAAAGACTTCACTTCTAAAATCGATTTGATTCAAGGCAGTTTTGTGGAAATGAGTTGATTTCAGCAGTGTAGACACCAAGACCAGTTTAAATCACCAGAAATAAATCAATTTTCATTAACTGCAGTAGTGTAAATATCATATGACTCTGATTTTTTTAAGACACGGACTGCTCTTTGTCAATTCTTGTGCAAAATAGTCCTTAAAGAGTCACAAGACTCATTGTCTTATTCTGGTCAAGATAGTTTCACACACGAGGCAGAAAAATACCCATGTGCCTCTTTGCCCTCCTGGTGGTAAAATGACAGTCATAACAAAGCCGGGGTTGTGTGCTATTGAGTCAACCCTAATAAGGCTTTCAAGGTGAGTGATACATTTAAGGAGTAATTTTACCAATGGCACATGCTCTAGTGAATTTCCACGGCTGAGTGGGAATTTGAACACAGGTCCCTTAGGTTGTATTATCATCATAATAAAGGAAATTACTAACAAATTGATACAGTTTTGTGACATCTCAAATTAGCTGTCTATAGGGGGCACCATACTTTGTCTAACAGTAGGGCTGAGCCTTCTTATCCCCTGCACTGAGCCACTTGTTTCATACAGTGATTGGGAAGGGCTGCAGAACAAGGGCGATTGACCCAGGTTTCTGCCATGCACCACACATGAACGTCTCCACTTACTAGAACTAAGATGTACTGCCCCATCTGTTGGTACTGTGTGACTCAGATTTCTCCTGCTGGTTGCTTTCATGCCATAAACTCTGTGGTCGGGATGAAATCCTTGCTTGCCTCATTTTTACATGGGAGGACAAGGAGATGCTACACATCTTCCCATTCCCTGTTTTAAATTAGCAGCCTTTTCACATTATTAATATGTTTCATTGTGTTTTTTTTAATACAGTTCCTTCTGTTGTTGCTGGTTTGTGCCTTTTATTTATTTTTAAACACACTTTGTGTCCCTGCATTGGGAGAAAGGCAGCACAGAAATGAAATGAAATACATTATAATGTTTTTAATGACCTGGGTCTTGAAATGCCATAGATATAACCCCAGTCTGTCGACTGAAGTTTATCCTAGGAATGACATAATGGCTGCCAGCGTGAACAGCGGACTAGAGAAATTCAAATTTAGAGGAGGACTAGAAACATTAATACAGGAGGAGATTATCAGTAGATATTATTCCCTCTGGCGCTGTTGGCTTCTTTTCTTTTGTGTGTGTCTGATACATGAATTAATTTTTGTCTAATAACAGGCAACATCAAGATCATTTTGGGGACCTAGCATCATATCTTACACAGTGCATGTTGAGGGACGATTAACATGGAACAAACACTAGTGGCAGTAAGCCTCTTTATATCGGTAACTGGGAAATAGGTGTTTATGTGCCCCCATGCGTACATGTGTCTTGGTGCACTCACATCCTCTTTGGGGGCCTCCCCTGGGATGGCCGCACATGTGATCTTTCCCCTTGCTCTGCCTCCTTCCTGAAGGTTATACTTTCACAAAGTCTTACTGTACAGGAACTTGGTGTGTAGACGGAAGAGCAGTTCCTCACCTCACCTTAATTTTGCAGGCACAACTACCCTTCCTTATTTATAAAATACAGAATCCCAGAGATTATGTAAGATGTTTATGGAACCTGTGGTTGGCCAGGTGTTTACCATGAGGACCACAGCAGTGTAAAGAGTGTGCTTTGATTGCTGAGGAGAGTGAATGAATCAAAGTTTAAAAGTTAAAGCAAATTCACATAATGTCTGTATTAATCAGTGAAAACACATAAACCGAAAGCTTCTGCTGGAGGTGAGTGGGAGTAGTTATAGCCATCTGCCATGAGAAGTAACATTCAAGCTCGATACACACTCTGTTCAGGCATTTATGAACATATCAAGAGTTCCTAAAGGTAGCCTGCATACATTTGCCCTGGCTCCATTGCCACATTCTGCTTCAGGACCTTCCAAAATATGCTGACAAGTCAGGGGAGGTTCAGAACAGGGTGGTGAAGCCCACAGAACATCTCAATTTGTTGCTGTACCCAGTGACCATGCTAATGGGGAAATTCCAAGAGTTTTAGTCTGGAACAAGCTTTGTTTCAGACTTCAGCTTGAGGAGACCCTCAAGAAGATGCCAGCATTAAGAAGGATGTTAGTGGTGATGTGAACATATACCTCTCTGCTATCTTTATCTCCCAGAGTGATTTGTACTTCAATGGAGGGAAACACTGAACATGCCTACAATAAGGCCAACAAGCACCACCGTATAAACAGCCATGCATCATCAAAATGCTCATGGCAGATGTGAACTGCCTCCAGTCAGCCAGGTAGGACATATGTGTGCAGTGGAAAAGAGTTTATTTTCCTCTTCCTTTTCGTCACCTACCACAAATGACTAACACAGGTGTGTGAGGTCAGAGAAGCTAGCAAATGTGCTTGACAGCAAATACCTTATGACTTAGGAATGAACAACATATTCCATGTACTTGGATAGGTTTCATGTTTTGGAAATGCAAGCACTGTGCTTGCTTTGGAAAGCAAGGACAAACATAGAGCCGATCCGTGTTGAAGTGCTGTCAGACCCCTGTCTGAAGGCGTTTTCTATTTCAAGGACTACCAGTTCCTGTCCAGATAAAGACTAATCAAAGAGTTGGGTGAAGAAAAGAAAGGTCGTGAAGTTTCTCATTGGTAGTTATTATCTGGATGTCGACAAAGCAGAACACACGTGTCACCCAATCAGGGTCTTCATCATGACAACGGCATTTATTTTGAAATAACAGCCACTGTTTCTCAAGTTGCATGTTTATGCATGAATTCACCCAGAAATGTTATGTCAGTGCAATGGAAGGTGGTAGTCGAATTTAATGTGGGTGGTAGATCTGCTCTGGATTTTAGTTTGACCTTTACGGAAACTATTCCAAAAGATAGTTTCAGCACTGTGGAGAGCTCTTTTAAAATTCTGTCTCTAGAATTTGGAGAACAGTCATGGCTCCTATGAACTTGGAATCACTGGTCTACATTGCCTCAGCATTCTCTTTTGTCTTTTTCTCAAAAAAGCAATATATAATTGGCCACTCGAATGGGGAGGGTTCTTAACCTTTTCCCACAGGTTATTGTTTTTACTTTCCTAGGTAAAACGACCACTACTGCCATTGGGGAAAAGTTGCTGGTATCTATATCTAGAACTTGCTAGGAATTTGTGCAGCCACAAATTTAGGGAGTGGCAACCAGAGAATCTAGGTCTACAAAGGAGTTGATCAGCACTCAGATATTTGCCTTGGTAAGTGTCTGGAGTGACCCTTTGCCTGAGAGGAAGAGGGAAATGGCTGGAAGTGGCTAACTCCAGGGACAGTGCAAAGGCTCATGGGACTGATAGTCTAGGTTCTACAAAGAGTGCCCCTAAAACAACAACAACAACAACAACAACCCCTATGAGTCCCATACATAATAATTTTCAATAGGGAGTAGAGATATTTCTCTTGAGAAGACCTGGGTTGCACCTTTTGTGTTGCCACCTCAAATTCATCAACTCTGAACATTCTTGCATGGCTATTAATTGTGGCCAGCACAGCTAAAATGACAGGAATTACAATCAGATAGCATCTGGAGGCCACACGGCCGCATCCCTAATCAACAGCACAAACCCAGCTTTACAACTTGTGTTCATAACCACACTGGTAAGAAAGAAAGAAAAAAAGGGGGGGGGGAACCAACCCTAAATTTACAAGTTTCTTTCCATGCCAAGGAGTTGCTTCTGGTCTGCAGTAGCAGTAAAATGGCCTCCATCATCTTTTTTTAAAAATCTAATTATTTTTATTCAAATAAGATATCCAGGTAAAATAAATGTTTTTAAAGCATTTAAATATTTCTTCATCTTCTGTGTGGCTGCTGATAGTTCATGGTCCAATCAGTGGGGTGGTTTAACATTCTCTTTCTAAGTAGAATGTTCCTCTGCATCACAGCATATGTGCTATAGAGGGAAAGAACTGTAATTGTCATGGTTCCATCCTAAATAATCCTGGGATTTTTAGACTGGTGAGAAAATCCTTAGAATACCCTCCTGTAGTTTTAGAACTTTTACTAGAGTTCTCTGCTACAGAAGGTTAAGTAACTCAGCCGTAGTATGATAGATCTCAGAATTCCATAGAATGGTCGCAATGACCAGATAAGCGGGGTATAAATCAATCAATCAGTCAATCAATCAATCAATCAATCAATCAATCAATCAATCATCACACATCATCACATCCATGAAGCTGTGGCAGTTCAAGTGATATCAAATTGCTATAACTGTGTAGTACAATTACACTTGTAGCCTCTCCATTTATAACTTTCAATATGGTGATCCTGCCGTGTAAAAATGTGGGCCAAGTGGTCAAGCACTCTTATATCTGTTGTGGTTAAAAACAATAAAACATTTTCTGGCACCTTTAAAAATATGCTTTCGTAGACTATAGTCCCTTCTCATACATGCTGAAGTTGGAAAAAAGTGTCTTGTGGCGAGTAAAACCTGTTAATACACAAAGTGCTAGATGCTTTTCCCTTCCTCACCTTACTGGGTTTTAGTGGGGGTGGACGCCACAGAGAAATATATTGCATGTATTCATAGATATGCGATCCACAAACAAGGCTGGGTGGCAACTTTATTAGTTTATTATAAGCTTCTGTTTGCAAGATTTTATTAGCTTCTGTTTGTGAGATTTTAGTGGTGTAATAAAGGATTGGCCCTTTTTTTCAGAGGATCACACATTCCCCCCCCCCTTTTTTTCCTTAATAAAAATACAGGTAACTTTGAAAGTAAAAGAAAACAAAATAACACCCCACACACACACAAAAATAAAAACTCATGCTGTATTTAATACCTCTAGATCAAGAAATCCAATTTAATTCAAATTTGTTTACATTCAAATGAAGATTCAAACCCAGAATTCAGATTCAAATAAAGGGAAATTCAAATATTTCACTCTTCTTTCAGACCTAGCAGAAGCATCAGAGAGGCAAACACCAAAGTCCATAGCAGCAGCCACCTTGAAGACGATTCGGCTGCTGAGCAGATATTTTTAAAGCACGGTTTCTATAACAGCCCCAGCCTGGGTTGATGTGAATAACTCACGCCTTTGTTGTGCTGCAGGCGAGTCTGTTCTCGTCTCCCCCTCTTTGCCCGGGAAAAGGGGTAGGCAGTCAGGCAGTGGCAGCAGAGGCGGTGACTGGCAGACCGTAATTAGTTAACCCATCCCTGTGCCCAGATCGTGGCTGACACACCCTCCCCACTTCCACCCTCCCCAACCTGTGGTTGTACTGCTGAAAGAAATCACATGAAATCATCGACAGGTTCCTTAGAACAAAACAAAAAAAAAAAACTTCAGACACCCCCCAAAAAAAAAATCAGAAAGAAATTGATTGTGGGGAGGGAATGAGTACTCCGAGCTGAGCCAAAGTTTCCTGTTGCATGTGGCCATAGGATTCTATAAAAACGAGATTTTAATGTGCCGGTGGCAGTATATTTGCGAGCTGTTACGAGGCTGGAGCACTCCCTCAGCTGTCTGCTTGCCTGCCCAGATCCCTGAAGGGGTTTAAAGCAACCACAGTGAACATGTTCCTGTACTGCACGCTTGTGGTAAGTTTTTGCCTGGCGGAGACTGATGACTGCTTTTTGGAACTGACACAGTGGGAGCGTTGCTACTGATAGCAATTTTCTCCTATTTTCTTCTCTTTTTTTCCCTTCCCATCTGGGCTTTTTAGTATGCATACCAGGTTTTCTTCATAACAGGCTGCTGGAGTACAGTTTTGTTCTTTGGGTTTTTTTTTTTAAGCATGAGTGAAACATAACTGGTTTCTTGGGGAGAAAAAATGCCACTCCACATTAGCAAAAGTGCGGGTGTCGTTAAAATCTCCTCATGTTGACCTTCAGGGGATGATACGGATGACAGTAAGGAAAGTGTTGTTGTTGAATGTTAGGAAAGGAAGCATGAGAATGAACAGACGGGTGAGATAAGAGAAGGTTGTGGGGAGAGAGGCCTGTTTAATTGTATATTTCTGTGTATGTGAAGTTGCCTTGCAGAGCCTGGAAAAGGTTGTTTTTTTTTTCTAGACTACATCTCTCAGGTTTCTCTGGCTATGCTAGCTGAGGATTCCTGGGAGTTACAGTTCAGAAAAATAACTTTGAAAAATTATGTTATCTTGTATAGGGTCAGACCCATCTATCCGTTGCTGACTGCACTGGGGGATAGGGTCTCCAAGGGATGGGGTTTGTTTTTCAATATGAATTTTGAAATCTGGAGTTTTCTCCACAAATGCAACTGGAAGAACTTGCGCTTTTTTAAAAATTTCCTTCTCCTTTTTAAACAGAGAATATGGGAAACTACAGCCGGCAGATTCACCCATCCAGGCAGAAGCCTTTGGGTGCTCACAAAAAACTAATTTTGCATATTCACCCATCTTCGTGCTACTGAATTTGAGTTGCCACCTCATTTCTCCTGAGTTGTTTCCTCATTTTTTTAATGCTTGCATGGCAGGTTAGGAAGAAGAACCTTGCAGAGCTGGCCTTAGCCTCCCCTTGAATTTGTCCAGAGGGTATGGCTGAAAATTCAGTCCATTTGTTTTGTTTTCATAAAAACTTCCTAAGATTTACTAGTATCTTAACTTAAAAAAACAACAACACCTGAAAGCATCCAAATTCAAATGAAGGCAAAAAACCTTGATAGATGATAGATAATTTGCACAGGTGGTTGGAGGAGTCTGGGATTTTTGGTCCAGAAAATAAATATTTCCACACTCTATTCTGCAGTTGAGTTTCCCTCCCTAGCTTTGCTACCTCTGAATGATTGAATGAGAGATGCCGGGAATTTTTTTCTCTTTTTTTCTCTCTTTGTTATTGGCTCCTCATCTATCTGCTGTGCATGAAAGGCAGACCTTGGTGGATCTTCTCTGCTCAAGGGTAAATGTTCTACTTGTTTATTCTTGTGGTAGTTTCAATAATTATGAAGGGCACGAAGCAGGACCTACTCACATGGACTTACATGGAATATTAGCACTCCCATGCGCGCACCAGAGGCACTGGGAAGCTATATGCATGATTTGCTTTGAATGCCTGTTTCTCTCCTCCTTTCTTTACCTTCTCTCTGACTTACTTTGGGAATCCCTTTGAGCAAATCACATCTGTGCTTGGGTGCTGGGCGTAGGATCAACACTGAAATCAACCATGGAAGCCATAGCAAAGAACTGTTTGCCTTGTGACCCACATGCACAACAATATTACCTAGAATCCATTCAATATATCTTGGGGAAAAGAAAAGGTTGGTAATAAAAGAAATGTGGATTCTTTTAGCTTTGCTGCATGTCCACCCCTAATGGCTCACGTATTTGGTGAATTGATCATTCAGGTAGAAATGTCTGGGATAACATACATTTCTTTTTTTTTCTCTACATGTTTTTTTTCCTAGTAGAATAGGTTATATTGTTTCTAAAATGGGAAGTTTTCCTAGACAAGCCCATTTCCCAACAGGAAAAGCCATTGTCTTGGTGGATGGTTGGCTACTGAAGAAGAATAACAACCTGATATGCCCAGGGGAGGTGGGGCAGGGAATCCAGGGCACTGCCTCTCAGTGGGTACCTGCTGGAGGAGGCAGGGCACGGAATCACTGAACACCTGTTCATCCAAAAGACAAACTGTCATGAACTGCTGTTTCAGCAATTCATGCCCATCTCTAGTGTGAACCCTCTCTGGATGGTTAACAACGTGTCACATTAAAATAAACAATACAAAAAAATACAACAAACCCCTCCCTGTAGCTTAAAAAACCCCTGCATTGTTTAGAACTAAACAAATTTAAAACAAATGTGGGTATCTCCGGTCAGTGGTTAAAAGCACTAATAAAAGGCAGCTTTATATAATTCTGTTTGTATTAATTTCCTAAGAACTGAGAGGGACGGCACTTGACAAACCTGTGTAGGAAGTTTCTTCCAGAGGGAAAGGGCCACACCCGAAAAAGCACTGTGTCCTGGTGTTCTTTTGGACTCCTGGAAGATCACCATTTTTAACATCAAGGACTGTGAAGAATGGGTGGGACTGGTAGCTGTTTTGTGGGAGAGACATTTTGATGAGTACCAAGGTCCTAAACCATGAAAGGATGTGGTGAAAGGCACAATTGCACAAGCTGTCACAGCCTTTATGGGCCACCCACAGATCCTTTCATGTTGAAAATTTGCAACTGTTGTCATGACAGGTATCACCTAAGAACTATCCCTGGCATGTTGTTTTGTTTATCTCTATCTCTTCTTGATTTGAGAAAGAGTCATGTTTCATGGCTAACGCAACGGTGATAAAAAATGTCTAGAAGGTGTTTTGAGCTGCCTGAATAGCTCAGTCAGTTGCATATGTAGCTGCAGCAATTCAGAGGTCAGGGGTTCGATTCCCCGTTATGTCTCCCCATTATGCTGCCTTGGGCAAACTGCATGGTTCCGGAATGTGCCCAGAAGAAGGGGATGGTAAACTTCGGAGTACTCCATACCTCAAAAATCCTGGAAAGGGTTTGGACTGCTAAGCAATGTCAGGTCAGATTAGTACTTGCTGGAAGACCAAGAAGGAATACTATGCATTTCCAGGCAGGACAGAATAAAGGATTATTCCTGAAACCTGGAAATATGCTGCCAGTCAGATTTGACTGTGCTGGGCTAGGAGGACCAAGGGTGTGGTTGAATAAAAGGTACTGGGGAACAGGGGCTAGTAGCTGGAGCATGGCAGACAGCCTTAGAAAGGGGGAAATCCCCGACTTATATCCAAGTAACAGCATCTGAGACACTCTATAAATGTTTCTTTCAAAAATGGTATATAATTAAAATTTTAATTTGAAATTCCCTGAGCCAGGGTGATAGCGATGGTTGCAGGGCTGGAATACATTTGGGGAGAGCCTAGTTCAAATTTCGCCACAGCCATGAATTGTCCTAGATGAACTTAAGTCTGTCACCATCCTTCAGCTTTGTCTACCTAACAAGTTTGTTGTGAGGGGAAAAATGGAGGCATGGGCCACATGTGTCATTCTCCACTCTTTGAAAGAGTGGGATTTAAATGTTGTTAATAAACAATTCCCTCCGGTTTCTGATGTTCAGGCTGTGAGTGCCGCTCTTTAGTTTGCCAAAAGCAGGCTAATCACTCTCCTTTGACTCCACTCCCTAAAGTTTAGGGGAATCCCAATGTTTGCAGAAATTACAAACAAATATTTAGGGCAAAGAACAGCAAAGGTGAATCCTACACCTCTGAACATTACAAGGAGGCCTGAGTGTGTGCAATGGCCATTGAATTCTGGCTGACTTGGGTGGGTGGGTGGGTGGACGAAGCAGCCTGGGAGAAGGGAGGAAGAGTGGAATGGAGTGGGTGGGAGGTTAGACTGATGCAAGGAAGAGTTGATGATATGCCATCCTCTTGGCTCTCACAATCTACCTCTATCAGGACCACCCAATGATATTGGTTGCTGCTTGGTCCAGAAGTGACCGATGAAAATCCTTTCCTTCACAGAATGCTTTATTTCTTGCTACAGTGAGGTGGTCGTAACAACTAGCTCACAGGAACTGAAAAAGAATTACATGTTTTAATGATGGGAAAGTAAATTAGTAGCGATAAGGCTAGATCACTGATCTGAACCTCCAGTGTCAGAAGCAGTATATGACTGAATATCAGAGGTTAAGGACAAGAAACTGCCCGGGGTGGTGGTGGTGGCTTTGGTAGGATCGCTGCTACCAAGCCATGCTGGTGAATTCCCAGTAACTGGCTCCTCTTCAAAACAGACCGATGGCCTAAACGAATTTTGTCCAGCAATAACAACTATAATGTTATTATGTTGACATTGAAGTGAGCATTAGAATTTAGAGATTTGACTTTTGGAGTTGATCCAGACCCTGGCAGTGGCATTCAAAGGAAAATTAGACTTCAGGATGTGTTTCAAATTCCAAACACAGGATGGTTTATCTGTCTCAGTAAATTCAAACATTCTTCTGTGGTCTGTGTGAAAACCCCAAAGCCAAAGCATATAATCATTTTTCTGAAGGCTGAAAAACTAGTTTCTTTACTTCCACAAGACTGTGATTGAAGGAAAAGATGCTTGAAGGAACTTGTCATCTAACTTACATTTATTTTACAGAGGGCGGGTGGCCCGGGAAGCAAATGACGTTTGACTTGGATTTAAAAATCAGTGGGAAAGGCGTTGTCCAGATTCTAAATGAAATCAGTGTAATCTCATTTCCCTTTCAAAATCCTTTTCTGAGGAAAAAATAAAAAGGAGCTTGTAAACCACTGTCCAATCCTGGCTTATTTTAAAAACAAAAGATTGCAGAGTTATTTCTGTCTCTCCATCATTACAGCACAGTGAGCTAAAGTTCCTAAGTCCATATAATAGAGTTGAAATTTAGATGAGAGGAAGTTAACATTACATAACAGCTCTCTTAGACTCATTCAGCTTGATTTCTGAGAAGTAACTGTTAAGACTTGGATCTGTGGTTCCCAACCTTGTGTAACCCAGGTGTTCTTGGACTGCAGCTCTCAGAAACCCCAGCCATCAGCACAGAAGGCTTTTTGGAACTGCTGTCGAAGAACATCTGGGTTACCCAACCTTCCTTAAAAGCTGCTCTTTAGACACTTTGGACTACAACCTCCATCAGCTATGGACAATTTGGCCAGTGGTCAGGGCCAATGGGAGTTGTTGAACAAACACCTCAAGGACATCAGCTTGGGAAAAGCTGACTTAGAAATTAATAGAGCTATGTATAGAAACTTTGGGGTTTGGAATGTAACCCAGTTTGGCCTTTGTTTTGAGCCTCAGAGCCGAATCTTTTCCTAAGGCTCCCACTGACTGTAGTGGAAAACCATAGCAGCTATAATTTGGGGGGGGGGGGGTTGCACTGAAGTACATGAAATTTTGGCATGCTCTGGTCCATGGGGGTCACAAAGAGTCGGGCATGACTAAACAACAACAACATGAAATTTTGAGACATGACAAAACCCTAAAGAGGGTGGCAAGCTTGATAAATGTCAGACGGCAGCTTTCAGGAGAGAGATGGTATAGCTCAGTGAGTTGCAACACAGGTTGGGACTTCAAATCGTACCTGTGCTCCCCAGAGAGTAGACAGCTGAGATCATCTGGACTGGAATGTGGGTTGACAGGTTTACATGCTCTGCTACCTTTGTAGCCTCGCGCAAGCTTCAAGGTCTCAGAATACCACCCAAAGGAGGGACTGATAGGCGACTTCTAGAACTTGGTACCTTGAAAACCCTGGGAGGGTTACCATAATTAAGAACTGACTTGATGGTGAAAAGCTACTATAGTTATTAGCTCAGGCTGTGCTCAACTGGGAAGGTTCTACTTTTGCTGTTGCAGGATTCTTTGCACAACAATTACAGTGGTATCCTATGTGTACGTCTGTCCCGATACTTTTTCTGACAAGCCACCTTGTGTTGCTTCTGCCAGTGATGTTGTTTGCCTGTATGTCTCTTTAATTTAAAAAAAACATTTTAGCAAGTGGATTATTGATGAGTTGGAAAACTTGTGTCATCAGCCCCTGTGCTTCACTTATTTGAGGACCCTTCCACTAGGTGGTGCTCCCTCCTCTGAGCCCTTTCATGTTTTCCTCTTGGGAACCTCAAGGTAGGGCTGCAATGAAAACAAAGCCTAACTACAAGTTTCTCTGCTGCAAGAGGTACAAACACAGCAGAGAAACTCATGTCCATCAAAGAAATGTTGCCAATGAAATGTGCAGACCTAGGTATTACCAAAAGGCTTCAAGCAATTTGAAGGGAGGGCAGTAACAGATGTCCAGAGAAAGCAAAAATGGGCAGGGCTCATCCTGCTTTATGCACACAGAATCTAGGCTAGCATTACAATGTTTGTAATTGGTTTAAATCTACCCTGCAGGGAGATTGCCACGTGTTGCCTTTAGAGGCACCCTTAAAAATGGTGTTTTCTTTCTCCTTTCAGCTGTTGGACATCTCTGTGAAATGGACAGTCCAAGAGATGATTCCCCCAAAGTACTTCCATTACGACCCAACGTCTTCCCGCCCACTGATGTGTGACCAATGCCCTCCTGGCACCTATGTGAAAGAGCATTGCACAGCGTCATCGAAAACAGAGTGCGCCCCCTGCCCGGACGAGTCTTACGCAGACGACTGGAACAGTAACAACGAATGCCAGTACTGCAACACAGTATGTAAGGAGCTGCAGTACGAGAAAGTGGAATGCAGCAGCAGGGAGAACCGTGTCTGTGAGTGCATTGAAGGCCGATACCTTGAACTGGAATTCTGCCTGAAGCACACGGCCTGCCCTCCTGGGTTCGGTGTCATTCAACAAGGTATGTCATACCAAAGTCTGTGCTGTCTGTTTTCAGGAAATGTTTTGATTCATTTTGGATTAAAATAGCCAGTTGCTTGATCACATGCAGTGAGTAAACATCTTGCCCAGGCAAGCCATCTAGATTTTTTTTTTTATTTTTTTGTGGGAAAAGTGAATGCTGGTGGTATACACGAACTTTTCCCCCTGACAAGCCATGTGTCATCATGAATTATGAATGTCATATACGAAGCAGATCAGCTAGGGAGACCCAGTGTGACTGCAATCAAGAGCAGTTTAGAGGTAGAACAGGACGTAGGGTGACTTCAAAAGAAAATAGGCAAACGAGGATGCGGCCTGGAATAAAGCTGCATGAGCTAGTAGGTACAGATACAAAATTAGAAGTGACTTTTATAACTCCAGCAAAACAACAATGCATCTCATTCCAGTGGGAAAGCCTGTGAACCTCTCGGCATGCGCACTGTGGGATGGTCGTCTCCAAGGTCCTTGATCTCACTCCTTTTCCTTGATTTTTAAATCAGGCTTGGACTGGGCAGCCCTTCAGGTAGATGTTACTTTCGAAAAGGAAGAGGGCAGCCTTTCAAGTAAAGGGCTGCCTCCCTCAAAAGAAGATGTGGCCACCCTGAGGAGGATTCAAATTATAGCTGAGACATAAAGCTCACTCGATTGGGTACTAATTCTCAGCCCAATCTAATTTATGGTGTTTCTGTGAGATGAAAAGGAGATCTACTCTGAATTTCTGTGAGTTTACAGCCAACTGCTGGATCCAAAGTGCCAGATGATGTGTAATCCAAAATGAATTGGTAGGGGGCAGTCGGGGCCTGAATTCAGTTTGCAGAGGTGGCAAGGCTGAAGCAAAGCAGGAAGAATGGTATTACCACGGAGGTGTGTTACCAGTGGTGGCAGAGTCAAAACCTTGGGACTTTCTGAACAGCAGAGACTGTGTCCTCATTCACTCCTTCCCAGGCTTCCCTATTTCTTCTCAGTTTAACTGAGGTCCTCACAGTAGCTGGAAAAGACATGGATTTTCCTAAGAACAGTGTGTCATTGCAAGCTTTCCCTATTGTAATGCAGAATATTTGAGGTAGTTTTGGTCTTCAGAACTACTGGCTTTTTTAAAAAAACCTGTTCTACAATTGTTGATCGTCACCAATCCAGCTCTCTGTAAGTTTGGACTCTCCTTATGGGGTAGAGGGTGGTTATGAGGAGAGCATTTGCACTTCCAGATTTCCCACAATGCCGTGCATGTTGCTCAAACTGAGTGGCCAACATCAGAAGAACGGGTGTGTCATTCCACCCATGCCTCTGCTGGTCTTCAGGTCAAATGACCTAAATAGTTTCATGGGACAATAATGTGACCAGTACATGGGGCGATGTCCACGTTGAAGTAGTGATCAGGCCTGTCATTCTCGCTGTGGGCAGAGTCTGTGGTTTGCCACTGTGGTTTTATTACAGCTCTTTGGGGGATAATGAAAAACAAAAACCCTGGGGTTTCAGGAACAAGGCAGGTTATTACCTTGCAAGGTTGCTCACTAAAACACCTCTGCGCCACTTACGTACATCCTTTTACTCTGGTAGTCACAGGTCCTACTTTTCCAGAGGACATTCCTCTATCTGAAGGCATCCCCTATTTCAAGTTCTGTCTGGTCTGTTTCCCATGCCATCAGAAGAAAAGCAGGGAGCCTTGAGGTAGCTCACCCGCAACTAATTGCTTATTTTATTTGTTGCATTTTTATCCTGGGTTTCAATCAGTTAGCTCAAGGCAGTGTCCATGGCTCTCCACAACCCCACTATTTTCACACCGATCCTAGGAGGTGGTTCAAGCTTGAGCAAGTATCAGATGTCTACCGCCATGTCATGAATTTCATGGACAAGTAGGGATTTTAACCCAGCTCTCTCAAGCCCTAGCTCAAGTCTCCAATCACTACATGCAGTTAGTACCTGGAGAGCAGAGAAAGCAGGCATGTCACCTGGCCAGTCTTTCTGACTCTAATGAGACATGTAGTGTTTTGCTGAAATCAACAGTAGCTATTTCTAAACTGGCAGCTGTACGTACAAATTAGCATATGCAGTATTATGCAGATCCGTCCTCTCTTTTACCATCTTTCTGAGTGTTCATTTCCTCATTTCGAGCAATGTATTAGTAACAGTCCTATCCCCCCACATCCTAAGTCTGGTTTTGGCTTCGTAAACTTCCTCTTTTGGCCCCCAAGTGGAAATACCAGCCAATGAGCTTTAAGAGTTTCCGAAACAAACATGCCCGGCTGAAACGGATGGAAAGCAAATTTATCGGCCACACTTGTGAGAAACAGCTGCAGGCCTCCCCCACAACATCTCCTTGGACTGGCGCCAAGAGCAATGTCACTTGCCGTGGCAAAATGTTCTGCTCTTACTGTAATGAGTAATCCAATGCCAGCTGCAAATTGCATTCTAATGAGAAACATGATGGATCGACTTCTTTCCCAGGGACATTATCTGGGATACAGTATTTATAGGTTGTAACTAATAACATTTTTCATTGGGAAGAATGTGGTTTCAAGCCTTCGTGCCTCTTGACAAACAGCAGAAGTATTAACTGTGATACAGCACCCAGACAGTAATTATAACAATATTAGTGTAATAGCAAAAGGCACTGCAAATGTCTGACAGCAATTAATTACTATTGTCATAAATGGATAGTCATAGAAAAGGCATTATTTATATCTATATTTAAGCAGCCCATGCTTTCTTTGACAGACAAGCTGGTGATATCTTGTTTTTCTGGCAGGGATAAAGAGAATGTAGCAATGTATTTTGTTGTTTTCTTTTTCTTTTTTTCTTTTTGGAGGGTAGGGGGAGAAGAGAGCGAGAGGAAGAGAATGAAACTCTTGTGTTCTTCGGTTAAAAAGAGAAAAAGTTGTCATTGAAGAGCACATTTTAAAAAAACCTTCTCCAGAAATAATAAAATAAAAGCAACATATTACCTCACCTCATATCCTGGGTCTGAGGATATGTTCCTAGCTAAGCCACAATCGATGAAAGACCCCTATCTCCCCTGGGCCCTGTCAAATAGGGGACAGAAAAATGCATAAACTCTTTTCCACATCCAGGGCAGTAAAAGCAAAGCTTAACTGTTTTCTGGCCTTCCAAGACTCCAGGTGCTAAGTGCTGGCGATCAACTTCGAGGCCCCTTTCTCTGGCTCTGTTGGACTCAGTTTAGATAGTTCTTCTGTCAAGACTATAAATTTTATGGAGAATAAATACTGAAATGTTTAACAATGCTGAAATGCTTAAAGGGGATATAATTCTTACATTTCCCTTCATGTTATAATCCGTCATGCATTTCCAAGGTGACATTTCCTATATTCTTAGACATTTAACACTTTATTTATACAAAATATAGAACTTTAACCATCCCCCAACCACCACTCCCTTCAGGTGGGCGAGGGCAAGTCTTGTTTGTAGGTGTTCTCCGTTGCTCAGTAGTCCAGTCTTGACACTTCAATAGACAGTGTCTTCAAATAGCCTACTATGAAACAGGAACACATGGCCAGAAAGACTTAAAGTGCTTTCTACTGCTAAAAAGCAGCTGGTGGAGATACCATATTTGACTGGAGAAAGGCAGGGCATTTAACTTTAACCTCTCTGAGGTCCAGTCCAAATCCCTCCTCTTTCTTCTGGAAGAACAGAAGAGAGGAAACTCTTGTCTTCCAGATGTTGTGGAGCACAACTCGCACCATCCTGTACCATTGGCCAAAATGACTAGGGCTATGGCAAGTCAAAAATAAAAATATCTGGAGGATCAAAACATCTGGGGGGCCATCCAAATGTTAGAGGAAATATATGCTGGTGGTATCTACTCTTAGCACTGCTTTTTCCCAATTCCTTCTCTTGAGAACTTCCATTTCGTGTGCTATTTCACTTCCAGTTTAGGTAAATGGAAGATTACTGTAGCAAATGACAAAAGGAAGAGGGTTTTAAGTGGAAGAAGGTTGAAAGAGACCAGCAAAAAGAGTAATTTACATCATATATCCTTGCTCAAGTGTGAGGGGAAATGCCAAACATTTCCCTACAAAAATGGTTTCACCTGCTTCCTCATGGTCTCTAATAAGGACATAGTCAAGTGTCTTTGGAATAGACATTGCACGTACAATTAGGGCCAACTCAGAAAAGGCCCTGCTCTTACATCCTGCAGGTAACCCATCTTGGTTAGGGAATATGGAGGAGGGCCTGGCTCTCATATTTCACCGGGAGGAAAGTAAACATAATAGGAGAGCTTGGTGTTAACGGAACTAGAGCTAGGAAAAGTTACTTTTGTGCTAGAATTTGGAGAATCCTGGCTGAAGGATTCTGGGAATGGTGATCTAGAGAAGTACTTTTTCAAACCTCTGAGCAGCACACATACTCTATATGATAACAGAAATTATCCTCTCCGTGTATGAATTACATCAAAGATATGTATTGGTGACCAAATCAGTCCACTCCTAAAGTTTCTATTTCCCAGCATATGCACTAGTGACGATTCTTATTTGTGCTGCTGTATCTATATATGAAGAGGCATGTAGATTAATTACTGTGACAGCATCTTGGTTCTGAGTGTAGTTCAAATTTAATTCACTATGGTAGATATTTTATTATACAAAGAAGGAAAGAAAATAACTGTCATCCTGTCACTGTTCCTTAAAACCCATTATGTAAACACAGCATCCACAACATCACTTGATTTACAATACCACTTTAATCAAATATGTGTTCTGCAGAGTTTGTTTTTATTTTATTAAACATTAGCACTGTATCTTGGGGAATTATGCAGCAATCTAACCCAGAAAAAAATAAAAGAATCAATACATAATGTTCATTACTGAGATATTCCTTGCCTTTCAAATCTTCGAAAACTCGCTTAGTGCATTGGCAGAATAACTTCCCTGCCAAACTTTGATTTCACATGCTGGTCAAATCCATATTAGATAAATGAGAGATATTTGTATCTATTTATTTTGAATACTTTTATCCAACCTTTCTTCTAATGAAGGACCCAAGGTGGCTTAAACCATTAAAAACACAATAATAAAAGCTAAAAAAAAGAGAGACAGTTACATAGAGGAGGCAGAAATATACCAAATGCCAACAGGATTGGAGAGGAGGGATGTTAATCCCTATTTGGATTCTGTTCCTGATTATGCAGAAAATGGGAAGCCATCTGTGGAATGGGAGCCATGAATTACAGACCACCAGGTGCTTGGTAAATACCTCTTGCAGTCTTTTGAGATTCCAGCTTGGCTTCAGAGCCTGCGTTTACTGAGCACCAGCAGGCTGTAACACATGGCTGGTTCATTTTGCAGAATGTGAGTGTATAGAGGCAGACTTAAGGCTGAGGAAGAATTTAACTAAGCTATCTAGATCAGCCATTCTCAGCATTTTATGGCCATTGCCATAAACATGAAATATAGGCTGTATCAGGATTATATAAGTCGCATACCATTCCTTATAAGCATGTGTGTAAAGAATTGTTTCCAATCTGTGGTCGCCATCAAGTGTGCCATTAAGAATGGCTGAACTAGATAATGAATCTCAGTGACCTGACTGGTCAAGAGAGAATTTCTTAAAAGAGGGGAAGGGATGCTTTGGGCCTCTGGAACTTTTGTCTGGAACCCTCAATGGCCATACCTAGAATAGCTAACATGTGGGAGTTGTAGCCTGAAACATAAGTGAACCGACCCCTGATTTATCAAGTTGGATTGTGTTGGACGTTTGCTGCACAAAATACTTGCGTGCTACTTCATGTTACCAGGTTAGTGGCAGCCAGGAGCATAGGAAGAAGCTGCACATCACACTCTGCATTGTTGTTTTATGAATAGCTCATAGTTTCAAGGTGATAACGTGACGTCCTGCTCAGAGAAGAGATTGTGCTGCTGACTGCATAACAATTTTTCTTCTGGGGGAAACTATTGTTTCCCATTCTTTCCTGTGAATTCCAACATAGAGCGGATAGAGTATGAAAACACTTTACTTGGGTCATGGCAGCCCCTCTGTTTTAGGAGCAAGGGACAGCTATATATACAGCATCAGACCTCAGTAAGACCAAGACCAACTGAATTCAGTAGGGCTTCCCAGCATATATGGGCATTTGCATGTTTCCTTCTGCTGCATTGTATCTTGGGTCAACTATCAGTAGACTAGCTAAAGCACCAATGACTTTCGGTCCTCATCCATGTGTAACATGAGCTCTTTGGGCTTCTGGCTTGTGCAAAGCTACCAATTAGCACACAAGTGTGGAAAATGTATCAGCTCAGAGATAGTTTTTCAATAATATGTCAAACATGGATGCTTTGTCCATTTCTGACAATATACAGGAAAACCCTGACATACTAGATACAGTGTAATTGCCAAGTGTGCTTAAGCCTCTCTTTCCCCCCCCCCAGGTACCCCAGAAAGTGACACTGTTTGTGAAAGATGCCCAGAAGGCTATTTCTCAAATGAAACATCACCCAAGGCAGCCTGTCGGAAGCACACCAACTGCAGCGCACTAGACCTCAAAATGGTACGGAAAGGAGATGCGACACGCGATAATGTGTGCCAGGGAGAAAGGAGTGGCAAACTGGATCAGCAATGCGAAATTGGTATGTACCAAGTTAAAAGCAGAAAAGAATAATTTTTGCAGTTACTCCAAAGTGGCAAAAGGTAGTTAACACTTGTGCTCCAGACAAACCAAGTTTGGGAACAACAGCCTCCAAATGACATTTGGTCAAGTAATGCCAAATCATGGTTGTGTGAATGAACTAATTATGTAGACTACATCAATGATGCACTTAGGTTTCTGTTCAGTACAGCTCACTCTCTAATTGTACATAATTTGTCTCCCTTGGGAGAATAACAACCAGAATCTAAGTCAAATCGTTCATGATTGACTCAAAGATAAATCTCCTCCACCCCTTCATTGTATGAATATTTGCATTTGCCTTTTATTACTTTTTCAGATGTAACCTTATGCGAGGAAGCGTTCTTCAGATTTGCTGTTCCTACCAAACTCAAATCCAACCAGTTGGACATGCTCAGGGATAGTCTGCCTGGTGTGAAGGTCAACGAAGACGCCATTGAGAAGATTAAAGAGAAGCACAGTCCTCAAGAGCAGACCTTCCAGTTACTGAAACTGTGGAAGCAGCAGAACAAAGACAGCAAGAACATCATTCGGGGTATGCAATGCATTAGAAAAAAAGCTAGGTCCAAAATATTATATAGAATGTTATATAGAACAGCAAAGCAAGGCAGTAGAGATATACTTTGAACTAGTTTGTAGATTATACGTATGGTTATTATATGATGGCCAGATGGCTACCATAATGGTAAAAGTAGGCTAAAACAGGACATTGTGGTTAATATCATGTTGCTTAAATGTGGAGAGGAAATGTATTGGATAGACTCCCTATTACATGTCTGTTCATGTGCTGGTTGCAAAAGCAGTCATGCGCCTGTTCACACAAGAAACCTGTCCCATTGGAGGAGATACTTATATAGTTGCCCTTCCACTACATGTTTAGACAATAGGATACAGACATGTATCAGTAAAATCATGGATGATCTGAAGGAAGCATGTACCATGTTGTGCACAACAATCAACTATCTATATGTTTCTTAGCCCCATTCATGTTACAGCTGTGTATAGAGGACAACTGAGATTATGAAAACTTGAGAATCCCAGACCTAGGTTTGGTAAATCAGGGTCCAGAACATCTGATCTGTGAATTGGACACTAGAATCTCTATGTTGTTTAGAAAGTGTGTGTGCTGGTGATGGTGATAGTGAAGAGAAAGAGGGTAGAGATGTGGTCAACCCAGGAGTGGGTCTGCCAGGACAAGGAGAAAGGGCTGCAATTATATAGTATATGCTTCTTAATATTAAACATTGTGGCATGCTTGTCTACTAAACAAGGCTTGACTAGGGAACCCGGAGATCCATAGTTCTGTGACACACTTAAGTAGGTTAATATGGAGTTTTTACCATCCTAACTACTTGGTCTCAGTCACAGTATGGAAATAACACATTAAAAGCAACAATGCTATTCATTAGCCATTGCTCTATTTTGAACCAATCTAACCTTATTACTTTTAAGCATGATAATGAGAACATTGTGAATTTCTGAGTAATAAGTGTTGCTACTCGTCATGTGAAAATATTACCATAGAAACTTGCTTCAGGATTTTGGGGTACCCCCCGTTTGAAGTGACTAGCTTAAAGAAGAGCTTGACATAAACAGCAGGGAGAAAGACAGAACCTTTGTGAGTTTTGGGGTTGTTGTTTTTACCTCAACAAATGCAAAGAAACAAGCATTTATTTATTTTTACTCTGTACAGGTATTGATCTTTGTGAAAACAGCATCTTAAAGCACCTCAGCCATCTCAATATAACCTCTGAGCAGCTCAACATCCTGATGGAAAATTTACCAGGGAAAAAAGTAGGGAGAGAAGAAATTGAGCACATTCTGAGGATGTGCAAATCTACAGACCAAATTCTTAAGCTCCTCAGCTTGTGGAGAAACAAAAACAGAGACCAAGACACTACCAAAGGCCTGACATATGGGCTGAAGCACTTGAAAACATATCATTTCCCCAAGACAACAATCCAAGGCCTCCGGAAGGTGATCAAGTTCCTCCACAGCCTCACAATGTACAAATTATACCAGAAGCTTTACA
The DNA here is from genome assembly GCF_051106095.1 of Pogona vitticeps. Taxonomy (NCBI): domain Eukaryota; kingdom Metazoa; phylum Chordata; class Lepidosauria; order Squamata; family Agamidae; genus Pogona; species Pogona vitticeps. The sequence continues at coordinate 224,467,894 of NC_135786.1, read as the reverse complement.
CAGAAATGCTCGGAAACCAGATGCAGCTGGTGAAAGCGAGGCGCGGGTAGTTTAAGCTATTTTTTAAATTTGCCATTTGCTGCTAGCGGTAATAATCAACTTGGGGAGGACCGTTGTTGTCCTATATTATGCTTATTTATATTTATATGTCTGACTGAGGTAGCGGAGAGCTATCTTAGACCTTTTATTGTTGTTGTTGTTGTTATTGTTGCTGCCATAATAACACTAAAACCCTGATATGGAATCTTTGCACATCCAAGACTCCCAATGTCTTTGACCGAATGGGCAAAGAGAAACAAGGCCAGGTTATTTATATCCACTGAAATCTAGAATGTTTTATATATTTATTGACTTCAAATGGCACCAATTTCAGATTAAAGGTAGGAACTGGGAACCACTCGCCAAGCAGTCACTAGGAACACATGCCGAAGAGCAAACCTGTGAGGGCAAAATGGATTTTTTTTAAAAGATGGGGACAATTGGTTTAGGACCCATCCCTCACCCATCTATATTTCAAATACTTTCACAGAAGCACCTGGATCTCTGCTTATTACAAGATACAGACTGAGATCCCAAACTGTGTCTGCTTGATGTGCGCACAAGAGCTTCTAAGCTCCCCCTTCAAATGACACGCCCACACATACCTCTAAAAAAAGCTACCTTTAGCATTAGAGGGGCTTCTTATGAATAAGGGAGATCTCTGTGGTGGCGCTGTGGGCTAAACCGCAGAAGCCTGTGCTGCAGGGTCAGAAGACCAAGCAGTCGTAAGATCAAATCCACGCGACGGAATGAGCGCCCGTTGCTTGTCCCAGCTCCCGCCAACCTAGCGGTTCGAAAGCATGCAAATGCGAGTAGATAAATAGGTACCACCTCGGTGGGAAGGTAACGGCGTTCCATGTCTAAGTCGCACTGGCCATGTGACCACGGAAGATTGTCTTCGGACAAAACGCTGGCTCTATGGCTTGGAAATGGGGATGAGCACCACCCCCTAGAGTCGAACACGACTGGACAAAAATTGTCAAGGGGAATCTTTACCTTTACTTTTACCTGTTGCATCAGTGCAAAAGTGTAGCTATACAAGCACCCTGTTTTGAAAGCTTGGAAGAAGCAGCTTTTTAGACAGCAGCTCTCAGCATCCACCCAGCTATCATGGCCACATAACATTTCCAGGCTCTTCTTGTTTTGCATGGTGACCCACTAGAGCAGTGGTCTCCAACCTTGGGCCTCCAGATGTTCCTGGACTTCAATTCCCAGAAATCTTGGCCAGCAGAGGTGATGGTGAAGGAGTTCTGGGAGTTGTAGTCCAAGAACATCTGGAGGCCCAAGTTTGGGGACCACTGCATTAGAGGCTTACAAAGATGGCATGAAGGCAACTGTTGTTTCCACTGTCTTGTCCTGAGTAGCCTGCCTCCGAGGATCCCAAAAGAGGGAGAAAAGCATCTTTCCAGACAATTTATTGACTCCATGCATGATTATGTCAATGTCTTTACAAAGTCATCCCCTAGAAGTTAGGGGGAGAAGAAGAGTTTGTGGTGGAGCAAAATCTATCCCCAAAGTCCTGATATCAGCCAAAGCCCAAGTTTCTTCCACCCCCTTTTCTCCTCTTTTTTGTGCCATCATTTGCAGTGAGAAGGAAATTAACTATGTCATAGGGCAGATGTAGCTCTCTCTTTCATTACAATTCCAGAGGTCTTCCCAGTTAATGAAGGAGCTATGGTTCCAGTGGTTCCAAAGCTCCTTTTCTACGTCCTAGATGCACACTTTGAAAGCCCCTTTTGGCGCTTGCCACACTAGGGTCCCTCCAGCGAGGTATCCAGTATGTCATCTCTTTCCAAGAGTGGTCAAATGAAGGCCTCCATAGCAGAGCTCCCACCCTATCCGTGGACAGGGAGGTGTGATGTGCAATGTACGAGGGCCTCCAGGAACCCAACCATGAGAACCAAAGGGTTGCACCATAAGTCACATTTTCTCCATGTTAAAAAGGGATAAGGCAGGAAAGGATGCTTTGCGCTTGCCCAAATCACATCCCTATTAAAAACAAAAACAAAACAACCCCCCAAAAAGGTTTTGAAAAGTGCACATTTGTTGACTTTGCCTCTTGTTTTGCATTTTCATCTTGAATGTCTTCAAGGAGGTCTTTGAACCATGTTATGCCTATTGCCCCTCATCTCCTCAACCCCATATACAGTGGTGTCTCGCAAGATGATTGACTCATGGGACGAAAAAACCGCAAGACGATTGGTTTCTGCGATTGCTATGGTGCTTCGCAAGACAGTTTCTTCTATGGCCATGCTTCACAAGAGGTTCCCCCCCCCCGAGAGTGATGCCTTGCAAGACGAATAAATTTCATTCGTCTTGCGAGGTTCCCATAGGGAAGCTCGCAAGACAATTTTTTCGCAAGACAGCGATTCTCGCGGAACGAATTACATTCGTCTTGTGGGGCACCACTGTATTTGGCCCTTTGTACTGACTTTTGAAATTGATGTCAGTAAAGAACTATCATGAGCTCAAGTGAGCTAGAGACATTGTAATGGTCAAGTGAGTTTGTTTTGTTTTGTTTTGCCTTTGGAGTGTTATACAATATTTTATGTTATGGAACTTCCAAATAGGATGTTTTTAATCTGCTTATGCCCTCATTTTTTAAAGGGATGGAATGTATACTGTTTATTTTAAAGCTATGGGTTGAAGAGGTGTATTTATAGTAAGCCACACATATGTGACATTTCCTGATGGATCCTTCATTCATTCTTCTTCTGTGGATTTTTAAAGATTGTTTCATAGGTTTGTTTGTATAAGTTGTGATATTTTCTAGATGTAATTCAGACATTTTTTTAAAAAAAAATACATATGGGGAAAGTCTGTCATTAACAAGCTGTATATAAGGTATTGTTTTAGAACATGAATGTAACGTATTTAAAAGATGGATTTTCAAGTTGGATTTTTATAAAGCTATTACATTTTTTATTTCATTTAACCACTATGATTTGTGTCTTTGGTCATTGTTTCTAACAGTAGTCAAAAGCTCTTTGCAGGCGCTGAGGAGTCTTCAAGTAAAAGATCTGTGGGGTTGCACATCCCCCCACATGTATCCATACTGTGTACACAAATGAATGAGATGGCAGCTTTGCAATTAGAAGATGATAAAATGTTAGTCCTCCAAGGGACATTCCTTCAAAGTTTCCACATCTGCACTATCATTTATGTATAGATCCTGTGCTTATCTCCTAATGACCAATCATCCAACGAAAGCAATCCAGTTTGTAAGTCTCAGAACTGCAAAGCCTAGTGGTATAAAAAAAAACTAACGTCCTTTAATTCCTAAAGTTCCATTTCTAATTGTGAAGCTGGTACCTCATCTGTTTCTTTCCTGGGTTGAAGGTTTTGAAGGAAAACTGTAACTGTGGTTGATTGAATGTACTTACAGTTCCCCTGGGATCGGGAACTCTGTGCAATCAGGGTTCCCAATCAAGTGGAGAGCTATAATTACATTCAGTCTTTGAAGACAGCAGAGGTCCTTGTGTCCTTACGACTTTTCAATGCTCAGTATTTGGAATGGCTGCATAGGATTCATACTATGACCATATGAAACTGTACATTGTTCCACCAAAGAAATTACTGGATCAGGTTCAAGCTTCCTTATGCTCATAGTCAGAGCCAGCTCTACTGTTAAGCAGGGTTAGCCAACTGCCTCTAACAGCAGATTTGAGATTCTATCAAAGGGGAGCAAATTATTAGTAATTCAGTTTGCTATTTCAGTTCCAGGAATGGAGAAATGTCCTTATCACACGTTCTTCTTCATATACCAAAGTGACTTGGCTGGCTTTGTGTACTCCATGCTCTGACTTGGCTCTGCCTCATGATGCAAAATGTCCCTGGTTGGCTTACAGGAGACCCATAGGTTCAGTGACACTGAAGTTAGTCATGACTAATTTATTCCATTGATTTCAAAGAGTCTCCTGTAAGCATGATAAACCCAGCATCTTTTCTGACCAGTCATTGATCTTCATGGTCTCAGACGGAGAACCTGCCCACCAATTGCCACCTAATCTTGAGTTGGACTTTGCATTTGGGATCTTGCCAGCACAGAGCACAGTCTGTTGCATGCCTGAAATACAAAGAGTATTATTTAGATGCAGACTTTACTGCCCTTTCAGTAGACCCACTGAAATCAATGGGAGAGAATGTGCCAACAAATATGGAAAATAAAACAATGAGCCACAAGACTAGAAATGTTCAATATACATTCTAATCCCCATGAAAGGAGATACCAATGAGTGCAGTAAATACTGTATAGGACCATTGCTTTACTTTCCCGCGCAAGTATAGTGATGCTCAAGGTGTTGCAACAAAGCCTTTTACCTTATATGAAGCAAATGTCTGATGTTCAAGCTGGATTACAAAAAGTACAGGGCACTTGAGATTATATTGCAAATATCTGTTGGCTACTGGAAAGCACCAAAGAATCTCAGAAGAAGATCAGTCTGTGCTTTATAGACTAGATCAAAGCCTTCGACTGTGTGGATCATGATCATGGTCTCTAGTGACACATCTATGCACTTGTTCGTCTTTTCTAGTTTTTTCATTGCTGGCCTTCCAAATCTCAGTCTTCTGATTTCTTGGCTGCAATTCCATTTGGATTGGTTTGTTTTAATTTTACGTATATTTCATATAGATCCATAATTTTAAACTGTGCAATGCTCTGATGAGAATAAAAAAGAAAGACATTCATCAAAATAGGGAGAATGTCACTCCGGGAATCCTCCAGCAACTGTGATTCTCCTATAAAAATGAGGCACGGAACAGTCTCAGTCTGTGTTTTTCCTTCCTCAGAATGGGTTTTTATAAAAACAGTAGATTTCTATGTTGTAAGGAAAGAAAGGTACAGTAACACTGCAGAACTGTGTACCCATGGGAGCAGTAGTTAGACAGACAGTTACTATTTTTACTGTAGTTTGACATTCTTCCTTTCCCCTTAGTACTCTTCTGTTTTCTCAAAAGTGTTTAATAAGCATAGCATATCAACTACTGTCCTAGATTAGATGAAATTTCTGCAATAAAGCCTATTTTCTTCGTTTCTCCTAAGCACAGCTTACATATTGCGTAGCATCACCTCTACTGTTTGCATTACTCTGATTTAATGTGCTGTGTGTGTGTGTGTGTGTGTGTGTGTGTGTGTGCGTGTTACGTCTTGGCCATTCCCAAACTAAAGGTTGCAAAGATTGGACACAGAGCCTTCCGCATGAAAAGCAAGGGACCTGTTACCAACCCCTAGAGTCATACACAATGTACAACATTTTGCTCTGCACCAATTAGCAGGTGATTGTGCTTCTTTCCCTCTCTTGACAAGCATTACCAGCTGTTTTCTGCATATCAAATCTCTGCTAAAGGGACAGGCGCATGCCAGGTGCTCAGCTTGTCCCTGGCCAGTTGGCAAATCTAAAAGAGACTGATAAGCAACTGAGCACACATATCACTTTCGTGAGCCACAGTGTACTTTGATCCAAATACAAAAAGTGTCTGCCCTAATAAAATGCCCACGCAGGGCTGATGATCACAAAAACACACCAGACGCTTCAACCTCAACATTCTCCTCCAAAAATTAATGCAGTGATTTATCAGAGCATAGAAAATGATTCTCTGTAATCAGTAGCTCTTCCTGTAATTTCAAAATAGGATTTCTGTGAAATCCAGAAATCTATAACTATTACCAACATTTCTCTGTCTTGTTTTGATTTAAGGGTGTACAGGATTACGATAAAATGTTTTGGATTGCTTCAGATGGAACGTATAATTACTCGAATGTGGCTTCATAATCTTCAAGGAGGGCTCAGAGTTTTTCTCTTCCTCTCCTTTCTTGTTCTCTGTAAGGAAAAGATAAAAAGCTTCTCCTTCTCCTTCTTGATTTACTGCCATTCCTTGTGATATTTGAATTTAGGGTACCGTGCCTTGTTTTAACTTAACAAATCAGAAGATTAAACTGTGGTTTGATCCTGCTTTGTTGTAGTTCATAACAGAAAAATCATGTACGGAGGCTGGCGAAAAGGGATACAGAAGTCCGTGTCTTCTGAAACAGCATTTCCCTAAACTGCCGTAGATTATTTCTTCATTATTTCCAAATTTCCATATATATTAGCATAGAAATATTTTTATGCAAACCAGTGATCTCTTTTTTATGATATTACCTTTTGAATTTTCTGTTCTCCTTCTATATCTGGTCTTATTCCCATGCCTGAGTCCTCATAAAAATTTTTGATTAGGCAGATTAAATGATGCTAAAAATTGCTGTGAGCTTCATAATGGCCATGATCCCTGCACCCGGATTACAAGTGTGTCGTGTCTCCAGCATGACCCCCATGTTGTCTCAGTACAGTGAGACCCAGCACAGGCAGACTATCAGACAACTGGGTTTGAATCTCTCCTTGACCATGGTAACTCACTGCAGGATGTCAAGAGCAAACTGCTCCTCACGCGTTGAAAACTCTATCAGGGTCTCCGTAACTTGAAAGTGACTTGGTGGCACTTAGCATTAACACTGTTTCCGTGTCATTGGGGAAAATCTGTCAGGCCTAAGGCCTTGCCACCCTAGGCCATCTCAGTAAATCTGTGACCCATTGACAGATTATTGTTGCATTGGGGCTTTCTGAATTTATCCCTACCTATGGCACATTTCTATCTCCCCCCTCCCTTCCAACTGCTGATTTCAGAGTTTCTCAAGAAAGCGTTAGATCCATTCTATCCATCTCAAATGTGCACTTAGTCCCAGGAAAAGAGCAGGAGCAAGAGATATAAAAACCCATCAGTGGATGGCTTCACCTTGAATGCATCACACATTAGGGAGGCCTCAAGATGTCTTTCTGAAAGCTTTAATAAAGTCCATATTGATTCATTGTCACAAGACATTAAACTTGCTTTCTCCCCAAACTAGCCCATATAATCTTGAGGGAATTTTTTAAACACCATGTCTAGCAGAAGGATGGATGTCTTTAGGGTAAAGTGACATTTATTGAAGATGTGTGAGAAGGAGAGAGGGGGCTAGGGGGGAGAGTGTTTGGCAGTGAGAGGGAAGGGTTGAAAGATGGGAGTCTGCTGTTTTCATCCTCCCTTTCATTTACTGAGGGTCTCCTGGGGATCGAGTGAGAAACAATGGCAAGCAATGGGAAGGAGCAATAATTTGCTCAGGAACAAAGGAGTACATCACATTCCCAGACTAAATGTCCTTTGTTCAGTGGTGTAAATTGGGCAATGTAAATCATGGTTCCCAGTTTATTGGAGTGGATAGAATGATGGACTCTGGAGAACAAGGTTTGAATCCCTGCTCAGCCATGGAAACTGACTGGGGGAGCAGAATTGGTGAAAACCACTCCTTAGATATCTCACCTTGAAAACCCTGCTAGGGTTGTCGGTTCTGATTTGACAGCACATAACAATAAAAGTTCATGGTAGTTTTCATCATAGTAATTACTCTGTCTCAATGAGTGTAAAAAAATGTGTTGGTCCATATCAAGACCAAAATACTTCTAAATGTTTTCTATTACAACAGGGATGGCTTATAGCCATCTACTGTCATGGTGGGTTGGGGGTGGGATCCATTTCTTCCTCAGATCCTGTGAGGATTTCAACTAAACTCTGTGTGTGTTTTGAAAGGTTTTGTAAGGGATGTCATAGATCCTGCTACCTAAAAAGTAATGGGACTTCAACCCTCCGAGCTCTGGTTGCTATACACCCCCGCTCCTATTCAGTCCTTGGTAAATTTGGGTTATAACTACTGCAGGCTGTAACATTTCAAAATACTTTTGTGAGACTCCAGCATGCTGTTCAGAGTGGGGTAGACATAGATCTACTCAAGAGCTTGAAGAAATTCCTTTTTTGAGTACAGCTCTCAAAAACCTCCAGCTGACATGGTCACTGGCCACGCCAGCCCTGCTTTACAGAAGATAGCTGTGTCAGAGGATCATCCTTTATCTGAGTCATCCTCTTTGTAGGCTTCTTTGGTAGACGTTTGGCCAAAGGTTTAAAAAACAAGAACTGCAAGACAGGAGAGGTCTTGTAGTTATCCATCAGTATCTGCTGGGGCTCACGAATCACCTGGGTACAATGCTCCATGTTACAATGATAGGTCTCCTCATTCTGTATAAAGTTGGGCGACTATTTCTAAATCTGCATCTACATACACTGATCAGCCACAACATTAAAGCCACCTGCCTAATATCATGTGGGTCCTGGTGGACAGGGATCATTGTTGACACTCAGGCCGATCTATGGCTATGCAGCCCCATAGGCAGCAAACTGCATTCCATTGTGTGTTCTGACACCTTTCTATCATGGTCAGCATCAAGTTTTCCAGCACTTTGAGCTACACCCGTTCTTCTGTGTGACCAGGCCAGACAGGCTAGCCTTTGATCCCCACTTGGTTCAATGAGCCTTGGGCATCCATGACCCTGATGCTGGTTCACTGGTTGTCTTTCTTTGCACCATTGCATACTGAGAATATCCCATAAGACATGCCATTTTGGAGATGCTCTGACCCAGTTATCTAGCCATCACTATTTGGCCCTTGCGAAAGGGTGCCAAAGTCACTCAGAGTGCCAAAGTCACTCAGATCTTTTCACTGGCCCATAGTTCCTGCTTCCAACAAATGAAATTCAAGAACTGACTGTTCCCTTGCTGTGTAATATCTCCCACCCCTTGACAGTTGCCATTGTAACAGTATAGTCAATGCTATCCACCTCACCAGTCAGTGGTTTCAATATTGTAGCTGATTGGTGTATAAAGATTGGCATAGTGGTGCAGATTGGTGTCCTCTTTTCTTGGTGATGTTTAAGTAGCCACCTTAAGCTTCAAATTGGCTACATAGACCAGCAGCTTGACGCTGAACTGAAGACTGTTTGCAAGTTTGTCTAGTAAGTGTTCTTGCATACATTTTCTTAACATATACTGTACTTTACAAGCAGTTTAACTCACTCTAATGTTGCTTTGTGCCGTTTTCACTCCTACATGCACATTTTCCCCCCACAGTTTCTCTGTGTGCATTTCTCTGTGTGCATTTTCCCATCCCAATGCGCGCATTTGATTTATATTTTTCACTGTTTCAAAAACAACGTTGAAGAGCCCTGAAAAGTGTGAAAGCTGAAAGATTGCTGAATTTCTGTTCACATATAGAATCCGCAAGGGCAGACTTGGAACATTCTTACCAAAAACTATACCGAAAACAATTCTACCTCATTGTTGCAAGTCTGTTCTGCTTCTGAGTGCATTGTGCATTTTTCCTGTTTTGTTATTTGTGCTGTTGCGTGGTATCAAGCTTAAACCAACTCCTAGTGACCCAAATAGGGCTTTCAAGACAAGTGAGATATTTTAGGAGTGTTTTTACCATTTCAACATCCTTAGTGAGTTTCCATGGCTGATCAAGGATTTGAACCCAGGCTTCCTGAGTCCTAGACCATCACTCTACCCACTACACCACACTGTGTATCCCCTGTTGTTGCTCGGAAACCCATATTACACCATCCAGAAAATCTGAAGGCCAAAGGGTAGTTGAATTGCTTTTTTCATTCAGGAAGTGCAAACCTGGTAAGTTATTACATCAAGATTAAAACTGAACAAAACTTTCCCCAACTTTAACAGTGTGGCTACTTTGATTCTCATTGCATTGAGGAACTTGAACATATTTCTGTTCTCCAGGGTGCAACCGAGTGATATTCATTGATTTTATTGCTATTTCGGCTCCCAGACACATCAGTCTGTCTGCACTTGTCTTGAAATGATGTGCAGGTAATTCATCAAACTATTTTAAGCACTACTTTTTATGTAACAGGCACACAAAAGTTCAGGTGGAGTTCAGAAGGGCATTTTCCTTTGTTGTTCGTTACCCTGCATTTTTAGCATCTGTGGGGACCAGCCTTCCGTCCATGGGGGAAAAATGGATTTCCTGTTCCACACCCACTACTACTATTATCGCAGCAGTGTCTAGTCCTCATGGGCTACAAATTTCTAAATATAACTCAGTTGACATATATAGATATAAATGCATTATTTTTAAGTCTTACATACTTTTCAGGGAGGGGGACCTAGCCAAGTTGGAATTATCATTATGTTCTGTAATCCTCCAAGGTCAAGGCAACCTTGGCCATCAGAATCAAGCTATGTTTATTGAACATATACAGAATTATGTTTCTGTTTGTTTCCTTGTTTCTTTAAATTATGTCTAAATATAACCTTGCCAGGTGCACCTCCATTCCCAGAAACCGTTTTATTTACATTTTAGTATACAAATGAGCATAGAGGTTTGGGCAACATTTTCCTTTTGCCTTTGAATTCCATCTAGACAAAACAGACATAAACATGGGAAGACAGCAGTTTAAAGACCTGTCCCCCAAACATGTAAACAGGACTGATCCAGGACATTTGGGTGCCTCAGAGGGAGCAGCAAAACATCCCATCCTCTCCAAATCATAGCATATAGCAGGGATGTACTGAACACCTCCCACATCTACCATTTATGTAAATAAGAAGCATAAAAATTAGAGCTAACCTCTTCTGAACCCATTAGGAGACATTCTCAGCTGGCCTGTCCCTGAATCTATGACATTATCTCTGTGTCTTCAATTCTCTAGTCATAAAAATCAATAGAAAAGTGAAGTTGGAAGGGACCTATAAGGCCATCAAGTCCATCCCCCCTGCTCAACGCAGGAATACAATCCAAGCATATTTGCCAGATGGTTATCTATGTTTTTCTTGAATGCCTCCAGTGTTGGATCACTCATGAAGTCCTGAGGTAACTGGTTCCACTGTCGTACTGCTCTAACAGTTAGGAAGTTTTTCCTGATATTTCTTTACCTTGAGCCCATTGTTATGTGCCCTGCATTCTGGGATGATCCAGAACAGACCTTGTCCCTCCTCTGTATGACAGCCTTTCAAATATTTGAAAAGTGCTATCATATCACCCCTCAGTCTTCTTTTCTCAAGGCTAAACAAGCCTAGTTCTTTCAGCCTTTCCTCATAAGGCTTGGTTTCAAGCCCCCTGATCATCCTTGTCGCCCTCCTCTGAACTTTTTCCAATTTGTTAGCATCCTTCTTGAACTGTGGTGTCTAGAACGGGACACAAGACTCAGGGTGAGGCCTAACCAGTACTGAATAGAGGGGGACTAGCACCTTGTGGGATTTGGAAACTATACTTCTATTGATGGGGAATGGGCTCAAATGGGGGCAAATGTAAAAATTTATAACCTGGGCAGACTACACTGTGTACTCAAAGCCTGTAAGAAACCATCCTTCCACAATCACTCAGTCCTGACAGCAAATGTTAATAAACAAAGCCGAGTGTGCCTTTTTCTTTCTTTTTAAAAGCAACATTTAAAGATGCCAAATATTCAAACCTGGGGAACCTGAAATTGGGCAGGTTTAATCCCCTCTTTAGGGTACAGATCAAATCAGCTGGAGTACAAATCACTCTGGCCTCAATAAATGGGCTCTAAATTAGACCACATACCCTGCCTGGTAAGTCACACCACCAGGGACCTGTGCTGTCAAAGAAGGTTCAGCTTTTAGACAGAATACGGTAGCTAGTGGAGGCAGCCAAGCATCTTGAGTGGCCAAGGAGGGGAAAGGTTCACAAGCAAGGCTGTGCAAGGCAGAGCTGAACAGAAACGAAAAAGGTTGAGCAGAGGTGGTAGCAATGGCAATGGGGCAATAACAGGGGCAATCCTGCTGATCCAGGTGCGTGAATTTATGACTCCATAACCCTAAGTTGCCCAAACGTTTCCTATTGCCTTAATAGTCTGTGCCCATTACCCTCATCCGCCTGTTGTGTCTTCATCTTCCTCCTAGAACACCTGTCTTGGACTTAAGTTCTGTCCGATTCCTGGTCTCCATGCCTCCCTACTGGTCATGGCGGTCCAGAAATTCTAACACATTTGAGAAGAATAACTACAAATCACAACAATTCAGAACCAGACCCCGAGTATATTTTTAGAATGACACAACATCAAAGGGCCACTGGGGGGGGCGTTGGACTTTTACTGTAAGCTACCTAAGAAGGTGGGGCGTGGTGGCGCTGTGGGCTAAACCGCAGAAGCCTGTGCTGCAGGGTCAGAAGACCAAGCAGTCGTAAGATCAAATCCACGCGACGGAGTGAGCTCCCGTCGAATGTCCCAGCTCCCGCCAACCTAGTGGTTCGAAAGCATGCACATGCAAGTAGATAAATAGGGACCACTTCGGTGGGAAGGTAACAGCGTTCCGTGTCTAAGTCGCACTGGCCATGTGACCACGGAAGATTGTCTTCGGACAAACGCTGGCTCTATGGCTTGGAAACGGGGATGAGCACCGCCCCCTAGAGTCGAACACGACTGGACAAAAATTGTCAAGGGGAACCTTTACCTTTACCTAAGAAGGTACCTTCTATGAAGCTGGGTTCTTGGTTTGTTCAGCATAGCGTTAGCTAAATCAAGGGGGAAATGAAGGTTTTCTGGTTCATAGGCAAGCCTCACAGGGGCTGCATGCCAGTGGTGGCTTGGCAACCACTCCATTCTCTCTCCTAAACACGCAACACATCACTACACACTTTAATACACATTCACACTCACATGCATTCTCACATGTGATGCCTCTTCATCCTCTCCCGAAAAAGCAAAACCACTCCAAAATTCATCCATTCTCTCACACAACACACACTCAGTCCTTCACACACAGCTCCTCCTCACTCTTAACAATTAAACTTGGGAGGGTGGAATTTGTATTGACATCAATAGGAGTTTCCTTTGTTCTAATTGTTGTTCTAATTATAGGAAAAGAGGCAGACCAAATATGAGATACTGTAGATTGACTCCATAAAGGAAACCACTGTCTTGACTTTACAAGAGCTGTGCAAGACTGTTGAGGACAGGACCTTTGCGAAAGCACTCCTTCACAGGGTGGCCATAAGTCAGAGGTGACTTGATGGCATGTAACAACAACAATTGCTGCATGAGGATCATTTCAAGAAAGTGCCACAGAACAGGGAGAATAGAAAGCGATACCACCACCCCCACACATACAGTGATATTGAGGCTTGGAAAAACCCTCCCTTTGATACCAGTAGAAGGTTTTTCTTCCAAATTTGGGTGCCGTGCAATGGAGCAGAGTGAGAAGGCCTGGATGTGGTCTAACACTGGGCTATAGATAAAGAAAGCTGTGCTGTCCTTCCCGTTAATAATTCCACTCATCTGCTTCTCGAGTGGTTTGGGCCTCAGATTAAACAGATGTGTTTGGATTGCATGTTCCTCTGCCAGTTCAGGCACAAGTCCTGTGGTAATAAAGAAAAAGAACAGAGAAGAGAAGAGAAGAAAGGGAGAATCTGGTAACCCTGCTTTTGATATGGAGAGAGAACACAGTGAAGTTGAGTCATAAAACTGTGGACGCGAGATGGCTAATTTAAGGTTTAGGCTCGGCACAAATAAAAGGTTAAGGGCTGCATAATTACAAATGACATCGCTGTGGATAAAGGCTAAAATAAAATGAAGTAGAAACTTTAATAGAAAGAAGTATACTTGTTAGAAATAAGTCACCCTACTATCAAGGATGTGTCTAGCCAATGAATTTTATTTAATTTTCAGACATTACACAGCATGACAGATGGGAACACTACCAAACCCTGGTCAGGCCCCTGTGCAGAACTCCAGAAAGCTTCTTTTTTCAGTCCAAAATCCCCAGTCAGTGTTTACTCGGGAAGCTGTTAGTCAAGAAGAAGTAGCTTTTGCAAGCTCTGTTTTCAAGCCTCCAGAGGCAGACTGGGCATCAGTGTACATTAGAGATGGGGGTATTCGTATATCCCCGCACAGGTGGCGTTAATGAGGGTCTAGCCTCATGGGGCCGGACAGTCCACTCACTGATCCACCACGGATGCGGACAGCACGATTCTACGAATGGCTCCACAATGCATGATCCTCGCCACTCTTCAAACTTGTAGCAAGGCTTGTCCTCTCCCCTCTTGCCAGGAGTAGCGAGCAGATCACATGCTGCAGCGCCATTCATAGAATCATTCCATCTGCGTCTCTGGAGGATCGGTAAGTGGGGCTGGACCCTCGTTAATGCTACCTGTGCGGGGATATTTGTATACGAATACAAATATCCCCATCTCTCGTGTACATCATAAATGCTCTCTGGGCATATCCAGACAGGCATTGGTCTCCCTGTTAGGTGCATTGCTGGGATGGATTGATCTGCTCTTTTTTCTAGTGTCCAGAAGATCCACTGTTCCAGATGCAGCTAATAGCCTACATGTTCTATACAGTATTTGTCTAGTGAGACCCTTTGGTCTGAGCAGAACTTGCCTGGTGTAGCATCCTACCCTGATTATGACCTTCCAAACCCTTACTGGAGACAGTGGCTGTTTGGGCCAGGTTTAAAATTACATTGTTAGCATTTAAAGCCCTAAACAACTAAGAGAGAAGTCAGTGAACTAGTTAAGCTCCTATAGGCTCCTGAGATTTGCCTTGTGGCTGTTCAATACATGGTTCTAGCACAATAGCACCAGAGTTATGGAGTGGCCCTGTGAATTCTACTTCCAACTAGGGTCACAGCATAGCAGCAACTTTAACTTGGTTTGACAATCACTGATACCCTTCCTCACATGTCATGATATATGTTGTATAATATATGTTGTATGAAACTCCCTCCCAAGAGATGCCAGCTTGCTCCCCTCTTGGTCTTCTTCTGCTAGCAAATAAAGACATTTCTGTTAGAGCAGGGTTTTGGCAAATAGCTAACTGCCAAGGAAATCGGATTTATTGCGGGGGGGGATATTTCTTTTTGTTTATCTTTTTCATTGCGCTTTGAACTGTTTTAAAGGGTGTTACTCATCTTTTCCACATTATTTTCTTAAATTTTTATTTCTCTTGCAAAACTCTTGCAAGTTGCCTTGAGTCTTTTTTGAGAGAAAGGCGGGATACAATAAATGCATGGACATCGTGTTAAACTCATGAAATGCAAGGGATTTGTGTAGTCTGTCACTTTTCTTGCTATTCTTTCATATTCTTGCAGAAACTTTGGGGAATCTGCCCCAAAAAATGTGTAGCAATATATCCGTGGTCATGCCATGACTCAACTTCCACATAACCTCACCTGGATGACTGAGAATCTTCACAGATATAATGTTAAACTGACTTTATTTACATGCCATTTGGTCAAAAAGCCTCAAATATACATTTTATTTACTGAAGGAAACAGTGTGGTTAGCTGAAGCCCAATGAAAACATTAATCTAAAGGCCAATAGAAAATAAAGTACATGGTTGCATGCATTTTAGAAACACACATTTTAGAACTTTTGCACATCTTATTGTTGCTCTCCAGAATTATGCCACAAATTGTATCTCCATCTATATTCCATTCCAAGAGGGATGGATTGAGTTAATTTGAAAATTATCATCATCACCATCATCATCTTAGGAAGCAAATTCCTCAAATGTCTTTATAGTATCCACCCACGAACCACTGCAAAAACATTACCTTCTACACATCGACCATTATGTAAGAAACATAAGGCAAAATTCTGATGTTCAGATTAGTGGTTTTTAACTATGAGTAGCCCAGGTGTTCTTGGCCTGCAATTCTTAGAAGCCTTCACCAGGTGGGGTTTCTGGTAGTTGCAGGCTAAGAACACCTGGTTCTCCAACATTGGAAACTATGTAGGCTTAGCAGTGATGAGCACAAACTGCCAGTTCTGTCAGTTCCTTTATCTTCTGAAGAGGTATCCAACGCTTCAAAGCCCTGCCTCCCCTGGTAGGTGCCCACTTGGAGGCAGCAGCCTGCCTTCCCTGCCCCGCCTCCTTCAGGCACTGCCTTTGAGGAGGTGCCTGCTGGAGGAGGTGAGAAGTGCCAACACCTGTTCATCCGAGAAATAAATAAATAAATAAATAAATAAATAAATAAATAAATAAATAAATAAATAAATAAATAATTTTTTTTATTTTTTTTTATTTATTTATTTATTTAATATCCCGCCCATCTAGACCGAGGTCTACTCTGGGCAGCTAACAACACAACATTAATACATTTGAAAATAACAAATAAATTAGGTATTGACAGGAGGGAAGGCCTGCTTAAAGAGCCAAGTCTTCTAGCTGGCTCTTAAAAACACCCAGCGAGGGAGCCAGACAAATTTCTGGAGGGAGGTTGTTCGAGAGGCGAGGGGCCACTGCTGAGAAGGCCCACTTTCTTGTTCTTTCTCTTCAGACCTCCCTTGGTGTTAGGCCCCTCAGCCGGCCGTCTTGACTAAAGCGAGTGATTCGGGTAGATCTAGGTGGGAGGAGGCTTCGTGCCCATCTCTAGACCATTGGGAAAACTGTTGGGAGTGTTTTTTTCAACCACCTGCCATATGCCCTATTGTCCCCTGGTATCACAATCAATCGTGTTACTGGTCTCAGGACCGGGTGTATATGACTAACAGTGGGCAACAGCATGATCAGCTTTATGTGCCCAGCTTTTCTCAATGGTTAAACATGCCCATTGTGCTTATTCATCCTACATCAAATGTGGTTGGCACATTTCTCCAGTTCCATTGTGTGTGCAATCTCCAACATGGTGGACCTCTGTTTCGTTGAGAAAACTTTCACTTTTTGGATGGTTTTTCCTCTCGCTTTACAACGCCTTGAATTGCATTTTGTTCTGAAGCATTCTGATGGGGTGGAATGTCTGCTACTCTGTCCCCATAGGCCAGAATAAGAGCATCTGAACACTCTGGAAATATAAAATGGAGGATGCCATTGATGTGCTTGCTGAAGATGGCTCCACTGATACAATTGGCAAAAGACCGAAAGAAAGAAAGAAAGAAAGAAAGAAAGAAAGAAAGAAAGAAAGAAAGAAAGAAAGAAAGAAAGAAATATAGATAGATAGATAGATAGATAGATAGATAGATAGATAGATAGATAGATAGATAGATAGATAGATAGATAGATAGATAGATAGATAGATAGATAGATAGATAGATAGATAGATAGATAGATAGATAGATAGATAGATAGATAGATAGATGAATAATGAACTGTATATAAGTTGAATCAATGAATAACCAAACTATACAAGCCTTTCGTAGTGCTAAAAAAATTACCATTATTAAATGGAAATTATTTTCTCTGCACATCTGTCCCTTTCACTCTTTTTTTCTGTTCCTTGCCATAATTTTTGTCTACACCAAAAAGGGAGGCAGTATAGTTGAGTAATCTGCTTTAAAAATCTCACTTATTTCATAAGCATATAATTTTGTTTACTAAAACAAGAGGGTAAAGCTATCATCAAGTCATCGTTACTTGGCTGAAGTCAAAATTGTATTCCTACCAATGGATCAACATGGTGTCCTTCAAAGTTCGTTTTGTTCCAGCTGCTACAGTAATGTTTATCTAGAGCACCTAATTATATAGTGAAACCTGCATCTGGAGTACTGGTTTGATGTTATTATAGCTTTGCACAGACAAAACAAAAATATGGGTTTAAGCTTCTGTATTGAATAAAAAAATGTGTGCCTTTTACATTTGCAATTGATAAAATTAAAATTTTAAACTAAAGCCATTTCTCTCCCCCTCCCCAGCGTGCAATAGCATTTAAAAGTTCATTATCAGTTCTTTAATCTCCATCATGATGAGAGGAACTCAGATCTTCTTACTGCTTTGAGTAACAAGAAGTCACCTTCTTACTTATATATAGGTATGAGAAAATCTGTCTGTTTTGCTTTCACCCACATTTGCTTTTTTTAAACCTCAATTTTATTTCTATCACAAATGTGAGGAAATGGGCAGATTTTGGTAAATAGTTCTTCTCGGTATGTGCCAGCCATATTAAAGGTGTACAGTTACTCAAGTAGCACACGTACTACATTACTTACAAAAGCAGGTGTTTAAAATGCAAAGCCTCTTTTTAAAAAGAAGAAGAAGAAGAAGAAGAAGAAGAAGAAGAAGAAGAAGAAGAAGAAGAAGAAGAAGAAGAAGAAGAAGAAGAAGAAGATGCAGCAGGCATAGTTGGGCCCTAATGGTGTCTAACCCATAGTTTTCATTAGCTTGAGCACTGTCTGGCTATGGTACTGGAGTGGATGAGGCCAACAGATTGAGGCTGAAACTGGATAAGATGGAGGTCCTTCAGATGGGTACTCCAGCATTCTGTGGATTCAGTGCCTCGCCTTCCCTTGGATGTGCTACTTTCTCTGTGAAGGATGAGGTTCGTAGTTTGGGTGTCCTATAGGATCCAACATTGTCACTCAAATAGTATTTGTTGTCCGGTTCACCGATTTTCAACCCAAGTGGATTGCCTAGCTACGTCCCTAACTTGATACCAGGTCTCTCACCAAACTGGTCCACATATCGATAATCTCAAGATTATGTATTCTCGAAGGCTTTCACGGCCAGGATCTGATGGTTGTTGTGGGTTTTTCGGGCTCTTTGGCCATGTTTTGAAGGTTGTTCTTCCTGATGTTTCGCCAGTCTCTGTGGCCGGCATCTTTGCACAAAAAAGACCAGCTAAAGACACCCATCAACCACAGTGACAGATAATCTCTCCCCCTTATCACAACAATACATCCACAACAAAAACATGCTGATCACCCTATTTCCTGAAAAGGACAAAAGCTGTTCCCACAGCTATAAATACTCAACTATCCAAAAACAGCAACAGAGCATGGACAGAGTTCCTACTCCAGTCCTCTGAAGATGCTGGCCATAGAGACTGGCGAAACGTCAGGAAGAACAAGCTTCAGAACACGGCCAAAGAGCTGGAAAAAACCCACAACAACAATCTCAAGATTAGACTACTAATGAGTTGTTTAATCTACAGGAGGCTGCCCAAGAGGCTGTCATTGAAACTTCACAGGTACAGAACATGGTGGTTAAATATTGAGTGAATAAAAACCTTGTTAGTTAGACTAATTTGAACAAGTTTGCTATTTAAAATGTTTTTTTTTTTACAGAAATGTATTTAATGCTTCTTATTGTATTGTTTATTTGTATTTTATTATTGTTATTTTTTGCTCTGTTAATTGTATTTTAACTATTTTGTTTGTGTTTGGTGTAAACAACCCAGACTGGTCCTCAGACAGATGGGAGGTATAATAAATAAATAAATAAATAAATAAATAAATAAATAAATAAATAAATAAATAAATAAATAAATAAATAAATAAATAAATAAATAAACAAACAAACAAACAAACAAACAAACACACGCACTCATACATACATACATACATACATACATACATACATACATACATACATACATACATACATACATACATACATACATACATACATACATACATACATACATACATACCTGAACTCTGGTCTAGATGGATGAATCTTTTCATTCTGGTTTCTCCCACATTCATTTCTTCTCATCTTGATTATGAAGATATTCATCAATTTTGGTGGATTCTATAAGCAATGAACAAAAGTGACATCTGGATGCATCCCTGCTTACATATTATAATTTTTAAATATAATTATTATAAATTTTAAAATAAGAGAGATATTTGAGGAGTGGTTTTACCAATTCCACTCCCCCAGTGGGGATTTGAACCCTGCTTTCCAGAGTCCTTGCCTGCCAGTCTATCCACTACACCAGTGGTTCTTAACCTTTGTTACTCGGATGTTTTTGAACTGCAACTCCCAGAAACCCCAGCCAGTACAGTTGGTGGTGAAGGCTTCTGGGAGTTGCAGTCCAAAACTCCTGAGTAACCCAAGGTTAAGAACCAGTGCACT
This sequence comes from Pogona vitticeps, assembly GCF_051106095.1. NCBI lineage: Eukaryota > Metazoa > Chordata > Lepidosauria > Squamata > Agamidae > Pogona > Pogona vitticeps. Next base: position 224,448,175 of record NC_135786.1, on the reverse strand, counting down.
ACACCACGTTGGGAATCAGATGTTAAAAAACACTGCCCTCTTAAGGTCTGTGCACCACATTGAGGCAACACAGATTTCGCAAGAGCTGGTTAGTGTTCCCAACTCTGTAGCAGCAGAATTGTGTCCTTTGAAGAACTTGCCCCAGCCTGATCCATCATGGAAAGATTTTATACTTTTGCCTCCGTGAATTCTGGAATTCTGAAACTACCTGGGAGGATATCTCATTAGAGGCCATTGTCAGAAGAGGCATTAATTTATTCCATTTTCAGAGTTACACTCCCAGCTGCTACTGCTGACCACCTTAGGGCAGAGGTGACCCATGATATAAGCAGGATGGAGCATCTTCCCAAAAACCTGAAGCTGAGGCACCTCCTCAATCAGACTATGAGGTCCCAAAAAACAGTGTTAAGCAGGGTCCATGCCTTTACTTGCTTTGAATGGTTTCATTTCTTTCATCAGGATGTTCAAAGCAGAGTTCGGAAAAGTTACTTTTTGGAGTACAGCTCCCAGAATTCCCAGCTAGTGGTTATGTAGTACAAGAGGATGAGTTTGCTTGTCCCATCGAGATCATTTGGATTAATGTAACTGGGGTGGAAAACAGAAGGAATGTGGTAGTTGGAGTCTACCACTGACTGCCCAATCAAGGAGAAGATACAGATGAAACTTTTAAAAAGCAAATTGCAAGAATTTCAAAGAGCCACAATGGATGTAGCATTAATAGGGGATTTCAGTTCTCTTGATATCTGTTGGGAGGCAGATTTTGCCAAATATGGCCCTTCTAAGGCATTCCTAGCTTTGTGTTGCTGATAAATTTCTCCTACAGTAAGTGGAGGAAAAACTAGAGGAGTATCTCTCCTTGATTTGATTTTAGCTACTCACTTGATCTTGGTCAAAAGGACCGAGAAACAATGCCACTCTGAGTCTAGAAGCAAGTCAAAACTTGATAGAGACAAGGGTGTGGTTGAGGTCAATAAAATTTGGTTAAGAATCTAGTATAATTCAGAACAAAACATCCAACTTCTGGAGGATGTGACTGCCCCCATAGGATCACCCAGTTTGGTTAAGAAAATTAGATTGATGAGCATTGCAATAGACTCCTTGGGTTCTATGTTCCAATTAGAATCATATTGAGCGCTAAAATGTAGGCTATTGGACGTACGAACACAGGAACTGCAGAGTGTTGCAAATAAGACCAGTTCACCCATGGGTCTGCAGATTCCCACTCACATTCTCACGTGATTTTGTATTGTCCATTCTATATGGATCTCCTCAGAAAATATTTAGACCCATTTTTGTTAAAGAGGGGCTTTTAGGATTGTGATGCACTAAGGTGTAGTCTGTCAAAAGGAGAGTCCGTTATAGCGGAGAACGTTGCAGCCTTTTTGACCAGATAGTGAGGAGCCGCAGACTGAGAAGTAACAAATTTGTACATCCAGTTAATTAGTAGTTTGTTTGTCATCTTGCATATGTGATTTTCTTTTGCATGCCAACAAAGGCTCTGATTGACTAGTCAATTCTAACCAATGGATGACTTGGTGGAAGAAGTGGCAGTAAAAGGAACTCCAGGGGCAAATGAATGTGTTCTACTTGAATCCTTGCTTTCAAAAGAAACAAAAGTATAATGTAGACCCAGAAGGCAGGAAGAGAAGGAGAGTGGGGAAAAAACCCTCTCGGGAGGTTTTCCACCAAAGGTAAAGTATAAAAAGGGCAGCAATATAGGAAGGAGGAGAAGAGACAGAGAGAAGTGAAGAAGAGGAAGACATCATATCAGAGGACTGGACTGATGCCCCAGAGTGAAGAGAGGGTGCAGGCAGCTGTCCCATGTATGCAGGGTTCACCAGGACTTCTGAAGACCTAGATCAACCCTTCTCAGGATCAGGTACTTCACAAAGAAGCAGGGGGGGGGTGAGAGTTTTGATACATATCAGAGGAGTTTGAGCCAATTGTGGGAGGCAGAAGATGTGGCCCATTGAGCCTGGTGAGACCTCATTTACCAACATCACACCGACTTCAACACAGCTGTGGAGGTGTCAAGGAGACTGCACCACAGGAAAAAAGATCTAAAGAAAGGAAGTCTGAGTAAAAGTGGACTGACTCCTGCTAGGCGTTGAGGTGGAGGTTAGCTACACACCTCTATAAGACTAGAGAGACAAGCTATTCCGCTCTAGTACTGTGCCTATAAAAGCCCAGAGATGACATGGGATCTCCTGTGACAGACTAAGGCTGAGGGAGGAGAAGTGTAGAATGATTGGCCTAAAGACAAAATGAGAACCTGCTCTTTTGTAAATAGTCCCTTAATAAAAAGTTCTTTGGATTTGAAAGCTTATGTGAACCTCCATTAGAGTAAGCAGTAATCCTGGTGAGTCCTTTGGTGTCTCCCTATCAGTGGGGGGTGGGGGAGCCTGGGGACCCCCACACATGGACTTTGGACTTAATAACACTGTTGACTATTACAGCTTTGAACCTTATGGGAGGTTTAAAATAGAGGATCAGAAGAAACCTTCTTTGTAAAACAGTGCAGCCATCCTACCAACCACCCAACTCCAGGGGAACTCATGGAGACCCCAGCACACACCAGCCTCTTGCACAAAGCCACAAAAATTCCAGAATTAACAACTTTGGCTGCCTTCCACTCACTTCCTGTGTGACCACTGCCTTGTTTAAAAGTCTTGTGGGTCTGCGGTTGCGAAGGATTTCCCATGAGCTGCTCTCTTCAGTGGGTTGCATGGTCTTTCTCTTTGGTAGGTCTAACTCTTTCTCTAATTGTGGCTCACACGTTGTAGGTATCACTTCAAGTCTCTGCCCCCCCCCCTCGGTCTTTCTCCATGGGATAACTGGTGTAGGAAGAGAGACTTACTGGCTGAGAAATCTCTTAGAAAGGTCAATTTTTGATAAATGCGAACATCAGTCATTACCTCTAGGGAATCATGCCTCTTACTACTACTACTATTACTACGAAGAAGGTGGGGGCCGGGGCGATTTCTTTATTTTGGCAACAGTAAAAGGAAAGTGGGTAGATAAAACAAACTCTTTAATTCACAGGCCCTTACTCATAGCCTTCCCATCAAGCATGGTTTCCTCTTTATTTAGAATCAATACTAAGTAAGGAAAGTATAAATATATAAATCGAAAAGCTCTCTTTCTGTGGGTGTATTGGCGGCCAAAGTAAATGGTCTGAGGTTTGGAAAGACCATGTGTGTTTGTTTTGTGTTTGCTCTAAATTTCAGGAGTGTTAGAGGGTGAAAAAAAAAGCTGTTATTATTCCTTGAAGGAGATATCAGGGTTGTTTAAAGCATGGCTGAGGCCTGTGTGGCCTATCAAATGAGGTTGGGCTACTATTCCCATCAGCCTAGCTATCATAGCTAAGGGTGAGAAATGATGGAAGATGTAGTCCAACAACTTGTAAAGGCAAGCACATTCTCCATTCTTGGCTTCAAGTAGCGGAATTTTTTTAAATCAACTGCTACACCAGAAGGACAGGAATAAATATGATGGATGCAGAAGTCTCTCTCTCTCTCTCTCTCTCTCTCTCACACACACACACACACACACACACACACACTCACTCACTTACACACCCATCCACACATGTACACACACAATTCACTTTCTGGTGGAATTCATTGTCTCCACCTGTTGCTGCTCATTATGCTGTGATGGTGAGGAATGTGAATGTTCAGAATGTAATGATATAAGATGTGGTGTGATGATTTTCTGTTGATGTTCTAAGGCAGTAGTTTCCAACTTTGCATCTCCAGAGTAGTAAGAATACCTAGCCCTCATAAAAATAAATTTTGGCAGGTGCGGCGCCCCTGTGATGTGGGACAAAGGGTCAAGAATTAACCCAGGGCCCTCCTCCTGGGTGGGTGAGACCAAACCCCTCCAACCTCTCCCCATTGGCCTACAGGGCCGTGGGGGGGTGACACGTCACTTCGGGGGCCAATTCTGAGGAATATACAGTCTGTAAATCTATCCAGCTCTGAAAAATATAGCATGCAAAAGGTCAACGACCTCTACCCAGCCACAAGGACCGGGGATCACTACACACAAAAGACCAGCTAATGACACCCATCAATCACAGTGACAGATAATCTCTTATCCTTATCACAACAATACACCCACAATAAGACACACTAATCACCCATCTCCTGAATAGGACAAAAGCCTATCTCACAGCCATAAATACTTCACTCCCAAGCAAACTACACCAGAGCACCGAGTGCTGTCCTCTGAAGATGTCGGCCACAGAGACTGGTGAAAGGTTAGGAAGAACAACCTTCAGAACACGGCCAAAGAGCCTGAAAAACCCACAACAACCATTAGATCCCGGCCGTGAAAGCCTTCGCGAACAACAGGTATTCTTACTACTCGCCAGATGTTCTTGGACTAAAAGTTCCAGAAGCCATCACCACTAGCTGTACTGGCCAAGATTTCTGGGAGTTATAGTCTAAGAATATCTGGAGACCCAAGATTGGGAACCATTGTTTTAAGGAATAAGGAAAGAACAAGACGTCCATATGTGGCAGCATTGTATCTGTCCTGACAGCCAGCTTCTCCGTTTGTTACTCAAACACTTCCTTTGGTTAGTTAACCATACCAAGAAGTCATCCTGAAAACCAGCCCCACAACTACATTTCACATGATGATATTAACTAGAGTTGACATTTCCCCCATCCATTATATGTGTGGGATGCTCAGGAGAATATCCCGCCTATGCATACTTGGTTGCAGCAAAGGGAGAGAAGGGAAGCTCAGTCTGACCTCTAGTGGACACTGTTGATGGGCAATGCCAAGGACCAAAGACCAGTTCAGTTTGGGTCCCCTCCATTAACTGTCTCCTGACGGCAGCTATTCTATCAAACTGCAACAAAGAGGAGTACTTGGGCTGTCCATTAGTCCATTAGTCTTTTCCTCTATCGAGATTGTTTCCGTATGATCATTAAGCCATGGAGGTTTTAGCTTTCTTTGCTCCCCAAGCCTATAGCATTCTCTGCTAGTGCAGTACATGAATTAGTCCATTTCCTTCTGAACAGGCAATGGCACCTTTTAGATTACAATGCCCAGAATCCCCCAGCCAGCATACCTAGTGGTTATTGTCATGGCCATTGAGAGGGCAACAGAGAAATCCTCACAAGGACCGTTGACGGAAACCACAGAGTTGTTCAACAACCTTTCATCATTTCAATACTTGCCTTTGTTGATAACGTTTGTAGCTTTCCTTTCGCCTAAGGGTAATTCTCTCCTGCATATAAAATGCTACAATAAAAGAAATATGAAGCAGCCAATTCAGAACAGCAAACAAAATATTTAAGGTAATGTCAGGGTCAGGTGGTTCCTGAAGGGCACTGATTGTATCATTTTTTTATGGGATATCCTGTGCTTTCTGTTTCTTTTCCAGAAATGAGGACTTGAGTCACAGGACTCGCTATAAAGTCAGACCTAAGTCACATTAAGACGCAGCTTTTTTCAATAACTCAGACTCAGCTTGTGACTTGGAACCTACCCCTCCTTTTTTTCTGTGGGAAAAAAAAGCTTCATTCAATAGGGACTCAAATTTGGGGCTTTCGTACCGAAGACTGGGACATGGGACTTGAACCCAGAGACCTGCCAACATTCCTGTTCTGTTCTGAAGAGACTTCAGGCTTCGAAGCCAAATCTTGACAGATATGTGCTACCCTGTTTCCCTGAAAATAAGACCTGAAAATAAGCCCTAGCATGATTTTAAGACACTCGTAATATAAGCCCTACCCCAAAAATACACCCCAGTTAAGTGAAACCCTGCCCTCCACCATCATGCAGCAACCAGAAGAAGATGACATGACTGTATTTGAATAAATGTAGATGGCTGTACATGAAAAAAAAACATCCCCTGAAAATAAGCCCTAATGCTGTTGTTTGTTTGTTTGTTTGTTTGTTTGGAGCAAAAATGAATATAAGACCCTGTCTTATTTTGGGGGAAACACAGTACATGTTCTACAGTACGGATAAAAAAAAAACAAGACGTTTTATTTTTTTACTCATATTTTAAATTTTTTTAAGCTAATGTTCTTGCTCTCTCTGAGATGAAGAAATTATGAACTTTGGTCCATTTGTATCACAATGAGCTGAACTGAAATGGTCAGGTGTCCCTAGTTAAGAGTAAATATTTCACTCATCATAACAATCCTCATATTCCCGTTTTACTGAGGAGTTCAATGTAAGACCAATTTGCTTAAGGCACAGATCACTCATTCTTAATGAATGACCTACAAAAAACTGTCTCTGTTTCTACATCACTACAGTTAGCTACAACTGTAGATGCTGTACGCGCACAGACACAGACACACACACACACACACACACACACACACACACACACACACGAAAGAGAGAGAGAGAGAGAGAGAGAGAGAGAGAGCTTTGTCCAAATAATGTGCAAACAATATAGAAGCCCAGTAGATGTGGGGGCTCTAGCAGCCCCTTCATCCTTTTATGAGTCACATAATGTTCTCAGAAAAGATTAAGATCCTACCAGAGCTTTTCTATTTTTCCACAATTGCTTTTCTGGGAGACAAAGGGAACTGACACAGTCATGCTAACCAAAAAGGATACCAACATAGCAATGTTCTTAGGTTTTTCTGAGCACTAATAGCCACTTGAAAGCATTTTGTCGGTATTTCGGTTCAAGGGCTGGACTAGGGCGGGCCCAGAAGAAACAGGAAGAAAAGGAGTGAACACACCAGATAAAAGACCTTTTCCAGGGAGCTGTGCTTGATGTCTGAGTCAAACTGAAATAATAATAATGATGATGCATTTATGGAGGACGTCACAAAATTGTTTCAAGCCACCTGTTTCCTTCTTAAAGTAGAACTTTTCTGTTGTGAGGCCACTACATTTCATTCATTCCAAGCTGGGTTCATGAGAAGCAAACACACCTACTTGTTAAAGCTGGTGCCTTATTCCAGCTTTACATCTTAGCATGTCAGTCACTTACGACCCATCTAGAGGTCCAAGTCCTCTGCTCTTGGGTCCGAATCTGGCCTCTGAGCTTTCCCGGATGATTATGCCCCCTTATTGATTTATTTATTTACAAGATTTTTTTAGCTGTGCCATTACCGATGGTCTCTGAGCAGCATACAACAATATTAAAATTTTAGAAAAACATTAAAACTATTAAAAATACCCAATAATATAATAATGCCCTATATTAAAACAGCCAATATATCATTAATAAATTCTGCCGCTCATATGGACAGCTAAAGGATAGTATTTAATTCAAATGCTGGCTGAAGGTCTTTGAAAGGTGTTAGGTTCCCTTTTCCCCCAGTCTCAAACCAGAAAAACAAACCGTGAACTGGTAACCATGAACCACAAACCATCCTTTTTTCTGGTTCTTGCCCATCTCTATTCAGGAACATCTAAGTAGAGATACTGGGGATGTGGATTTCTCAACTTTTGCACCTGACACGTATATTTTCTTATTCATAACAGATACAGTGGTGCCTCGCATTACGATTGCTCTGTTTAACGAAGAAACCGCATTGCGATGAACTTTTTAAAGTTCATCGTAATGCGGTTTACGCATTATGATGAACAGGTTAAAGTTTACGATGTTTCCTATGGGGGAATTTCACTTTGCGATGATCAGTTCCCTGCTCCAGGAACTGATTCTTCGCAAAATGATTTTCGGACAGCTGATTGGCGGTTTCAAAATGGCCGCTGGGTAAACAAAATGGCCCCCCACTGTTTTCTGGGATGGATTCCTTGCTGCACAGCCCTATGGAGGATCTTCGCTAGACGGTGAGTTTCCAGCCCATTGGAACGCATTAAACGGGTTTTAATGCATTTCTATGGGCTTTTTAATTTTGCTTTACAATGTTTTCGTTCTACAGCGATTTTGTTGGAACGAATTAACGTCGTAATGCAGGCACCACTGTAAAGGATTCATAGGGAAGAAATGCCTTCCTATCAAATGAATAAATTATGACCAATTCTCATGAAACATTGGATGAAACCCTGTTGCACAATTACACACACAGTGTGGCTTTTGCAAGTGAATAGCAGTAAGTTCAGAAATCTTTGCAAAACCCATTTTGGTTGTTGTGGGTTTTTTGGGCTCTTTGGCCGTGTTCTGAAGGTTGTTCTTCCTAACGTTTCACCAGTCTCTGTGGCCGTCCTCCAAAAAACCCACAACAACCATTAGATCCCTGCCATGAAAGCCTTCGCGAATAGATAGCCATTTTGCTTTTCCAGTGCAAGTTGATCAGATGCTTACAATTTGGTTCTGGTCTAGGTACTAATTGAATCAGATGAAGGTCCAGATCATCCTGGACCAAATCAGAATACATTCCAAAGCTGAGAGCTGGCCTTCAAATTGAATGTGTGTTGGGGTAGGGGTTTACATGCACAGTCCTACTGCAAAGCATTATTCACACTGTAGCATTGTCGATGATGTTTTAAGTGTGATTTACTAAACATGCCACTGTCCCATTCATTTCCTTCCTTAGAGTTTGGATGACACTTCTCTTACATACTGAAAACAATGCATTCCTGGGCTATGCCATCTGATCTCCTTTCAGGCTTACATAATCAAGGATCATTCCAAACCCATGTAAAAGCAGCCAAACCCAGACCACTTCCTCGATCAAATGGGCCCCTTGCATAAGACTATGATGGGCTCGGCCGTCATGCACACGCTGCTCTTTTCCATCGTGCAACCATCTGGGCTTTGATTTGAACTGTATAATCATGGCCCACGTGCCATTTATAACTAAACCAGGATGTGGTGTTTCCTGTGATAGCTATTTTCTGGTTTGTTGCGCCAACCTGATGAGATGGTCACGGATTTGAAAATGGCCAAAGCTGTAGATGTTTACAAGATCTGCTGTGTCTCCCCCACCCAGGGCAATATGTTTCTGTCTTTGAAATGTTACGATTGGATTTGAGAATTCCCTTGCCAATGCTGTGTTCTGTACTGGAACTAAGGACAGTTACTTTTGGGGCTGACCGCTCCTGGTGGTCATGCCGGTTGGGATTTCTGGGAGTTGTAATACAGAAAATTACCTTTTCTGATCCCTAGTAACCACAATAATTGAACAAAGATAGCTTGATGGGTCATGCTATCATTGTTACATGCCATTAACATGCCTCCAATCTATGGTGACCCTTATGAATGGGCAATCTCCAGAATATCTTGCTCTCAACAGCCTTGATCAAAACCTGCAAACTCAGGACTGTGGCTTCCTTTACGGACTCAATTCATCTCATGTTTGGTCTTCCTCTTGCTGCCTTCTATTTTTCCCAGTACGATTGTCTTTTCCAGAGAATATTGTATAAGGCACATCGTCATCATTGTTATTCTCCTCCTCCTCCTCCTCCTCATTACTATTACTATTACTATTACTATTACTATTACTATTATTATTATTATTATTATTATTATTATTATTATTATTATTATTATTATTATTATTATTATTATTATTATTATTATTATTATTATTATTATTATTATTATTATTATTATTATTATTAAAAAACACTAAGCACAATCAAAATTATAAAAACATTGACTGGTATTATATAACAGATACAAATTTTAACCAAAACCCTAAGTATCTGTTAAATATCAGTGCAGTATGTTCCTAATATTGCCATTTTTTGTAGCTCTGTGTTATTTCTGAGATGATGATGATGACTGCCATAAGTTAAGAAATCTCAATGATTCATCACATTCTGAGTTATGTGACACAGTGTGCAACAGATAGCATCTATGGAGATTTCTTAACTTACAGGAATTTGCCTCTAAAAATTACTCTATTTGCATAGCTGCGCAATAGGCTTTTAGCCAATCTGTCAAGTCAACAGCTCAGCATAACAATGAACATTGATGTTGCCCTGGTGAAACATCCTTATTACTTGCTGATACTCCATGTCAATGAGTTTCTCTGACTGCTTTTGCCATGGATGTAGATATTCTCTTTTGGTCTCACAGGAACTTTTCTTTTCACTTACTAGATCAGTGGTTCTCAAACTGGGGTCCCCAGAGGTTCTTGGACTGCAATCCCCAGAAGCCTCCACCACTTGCTGTGCTGGCCAAGATTTCTGGAAGCTAGTCCAAGAACATCTGGGGACCCAAGATTGAAAACCACTGTACAGTGGTGCCTCGCAAGACGGGCGCTCCGTTTAACAACGAATCCGCATTGCAAGTGGGTCCGAGATCAAATCAAGTCTGGAGGCAAAACTGTTGGCACTCAGGCTGTCCTACTTTGAGCACATCATGAAAATACAGAGTTCTCTAGAAAAGTTCTCTAGCCGCCCAGAGTGGTAGAATATACCAGATGGGAGGGATACAAATCAAATCAATCAATCAATCAATCAATCAATCAATCAATCAATAAAAGACAATAATGCTGGGAAAGGTGGAAGGCAGCAGGAAAAGTGGAAGACCAAATGTGAGATGGACCGACTTTCTAAGGGAACCACAAACTTGCATTTGCAAAAGCTGACCAGGGCTACTGAGGACAGAATATTTTGGAGATCACTCATCCATGAGTGAGCGGCAACTAGACAGTACATGACAACAACAACAGCAGCAGCAGCGGGAACAGCAACAGCAACAACAAGTATCACACTCATTGTCAGTCATTTGATGATCAGAAGAAAAAAATTCCATTATCATCCATCCTTCAATGATCAGAAGTGCTTGCTGTTTAGTTACACACAAATGTCTACTCAACTAATAAACTTTATTATAGCCAGTGACCAATATCCACAATACAAACAAGCCATAAATACATAAAATATATTGTTCCAAGGAGCTGTATTGCTATGTACGTGAAACTATAATAATAAATTAATTAAAATATCCTAGCAACATAATTAGTATTATTGCTGTTTAGTTATACTTAGATACAGTCATGTGAAAATGAAAATATGGTGTCTTTGAATTCTATGGTTTTACATATCAGGACATAATAAAAATCATCTGGTCCTTAGCAGGTCTGAAAATTAGATAAATACAACCTCAAATGGACATCAACACATGACATATTACACCATGTCACAATTTATTTTACAAAAATGGAGAAACCATATGTGAAAAACATAAGTGCACCTTATGATTATATGCTACATTTTTAGCTACAAGCTGCCTGGAGTATTCTGGGATTTGCAGTTTTAAATAAGAGAAACAATTCCTTCAACCCTGAGTGTTCACTGGAAGGACAGATCCTGAAACTGAGGTTCCAATACTTTGGCCATCTCATGAGAAGAGAAGACTCCCTGGAAAAGACCCTGATGTTGGGAAAGTGTGAAGGCAAGAGGAGAAGGGGATGACAGAGGATGAGACGGTTGGACAGTGTCATCGAAACTACCAACATGAATTTGACCAAACTCCGGGAGGCAGTGGAAGACAGGAGGGCCTGGCGTGCTCTGGTCCATGGGGTCACGAAGAGTCAGACATGACTTAGTGACTAAGCAACAACAAACAATTCTTGTATTTGTTCTTACCTGAATCTTGACTCACTCATGTGCATGTTTCTGATGGCATGGAATCACCTACCACTCCACAGCACAAGTACACATGTGCTTATGGAACTGAGATCCTCTTACCCAGAGCCCGAAAATAATGCCTTAGATTTAACACAGCATTCAATCTTCACTTTGGCACAAACAGGGCAAGAAGCCAAGTGATAGCATCTAAAAAAATTATTCTTGAAAGTGACATCTTTAATGTTATACTTTTTTTAAAAAAATATATGCATCCTTCCTTCCTCTCCAGTGCCTTTGTGCACCAGCAGCATACAGATAACTTCATAAAGCAAAATATCCTGTGTAGAATAACAATGAAACCATGGCAGCATAGTAGTGGCACCAGGACTCCTTGGGTGAAAGTTTTGGGACTTCTTGTACAGAAGGGGTGATGATGCATCACTGCAGGCAACTCTAAAAAAGACAGAAGCATTTGAAACAAGGATTAATCTTAGGAGGCTAAGAATACTGTATATTGGATTGTGTGTTATAACAAGACATACAAAATACAGGAATCTGGACTATTTTGGCCATGTAGTGCTGATTATGACAGCTGATCATTCATGGTGGTACAATAAACTGGAAAAGTCCACAAAGAGGAAGAATGTTTTTGGTGAAGAACCAGGCTGTCTGTTCTAGGGTTCAGCACAAGATCATTGTTTAGCGTTGTCACATCCTAAGTCATTGTAGCCATTATGACATCCAACTTCCAGTGGGAGAGGAAGAGGAGGAGGAAGAGCAAAAAGAAGAAAGTGGAGGAAGAGGAGGTGGTCATCTGTGGCCACTACCATTATGGCTCCCTGTGAGCAGTTCTGCTAGGAGTGCCGGACACTCATTCAAGCACAATTGCAAAGGATGTGGCCTCTTGGGGGACCCCAAGAGTGAGTCAGTGCAGCACCGAACCCCAGGATGCTACCCATTCTGATTTTTAAAAATGGTTCCATCCCTGTCATCACATCTTCTGTGAATGGCTCATCATTTCCCTTGGATTGCTTGGACCTGATGTTACAGAAAACCATAATAGAAGAGTGCAGTTTGACTGCCATCTGTTGGCCAATGTTCACTGTTGCTATCCTGTATGCTAACAATTATAAACTGGTTCTGTCCACTCTAATAAGGCCAAAATAGCATCATCAACACATAAGAGACAGAGAAAGAGTAATTAAGCATTGGGGGGGAGAGACCCACATTTCTACATAGGGAAGAAAGACATGGGGAAAACATTGGGGGGGGGAAATGATGTCTGAAAGCAGTTTAATGAGAACTAAGCATACTTAGCAGAAACATTTAAAATATCAGACAAGAGGGGAAAGGTGGAGTACATCTGGCTGGCGAGATCCTTGAAGAGGAACACTTTGTACTGCAAAATTTTGTTGGAGGTCCTGTTTGCAACCAGCGGACTTTTTCAATCTAAAAAATGAGGTTGGAGGAAGTGTCATGAAATTCGTTTCTCATCTGTTGTTGCTGCCGCCACCATCTGTTTGCAATGCTGGTGGTGGTAGAAGTCACCTGCTAAGTGCCATGTTTGGTTTTATCCACAAGTCCGTCTGCTCTCGCTATGCGACGATATAGATTTTGCTGTGTGAGGATCTCTGAAGCCAAATCAGAGCAAGTTCAGTGTTTCCTACTTTCTATCAATCTTGTTTCCTCTAGGTCAGTGGTTCCCAACCTTGAATCCCTAGATGTTCTTGGACTGAAACTCCCAGAAGCATTCACCACTAGCTGTGTTGGCCAGGGTTTCTGGGAGTTGTAGTCCAAGAACATCTTGGGAACCATTGCTCTAGATAAAAGCAATTACCAGTGAGCATAATTGCCAATGTTTTCAGAACCAGTGCTAAGTAAAGCAACCTGTCTAGGGATCTTGAAGGGTGACACAGAGCAGAGAAATGGCAGAATGAGAATGGATTGTACAGTGATTTTTTTTTTAAAAAAATCCTGATCCTTTCCTTCTAACTTTCGTTCACCTGTGGCTGCTTTTCATTAGAAGGATAAGAACAGCCAAAAGTGTCTAAAGCATGTCGGTTGGCCTTGGCGACCGATTTTAGTTGTGTCTACTTAAATTTGCTTCCTTCTTGAACAGTTCGCCTTGATGTGTCATTCTGATATAAAACAGGCAAATCAAAATAACTTTGGATGAGTTGCACTTCTCTGCAGCCACAGGTTAGAAGACTATTGACACTTAGACAAATTTAGACTAGGAAATCAATGTCATGCGCTACAATTTCCAGGGTTGGGGTGAAAAACATTGTAAAAATAGATAGTATCGAATGACTGCCATAGGGCGAAAAAAATATCAGTCATCTTCCTTCTGCTGTCCAGAATGGCCTTGCTGAGTCGGATTCCTTTTGCTGGGGCATGGCTGACCTTCAGCAAGTTATTAGTTCTGCGTGGGGTATGTCATAGGTTGCAATAAGCATGTGTACAAGTCACAAAATCAGATAAGGAGAGAGCTTATTGATTGGAAAACTCAGCGGTCTCGGAGACCTAAGCCCGGGCAAGCTACTAATAGCAGAGTTTCCACTGTGTTCCAGAACTCTGAAACAGGAGAGCCGACTCAATGCTTTGTAGGAATACTCTGCAGGAAACTGGTTACAACGCACTCACAACAGTGCTGAAAAGAACGGCATCCTCAGCATGTGGTAACAAAGTGCTTTTTCTTTTTTTTAAAAAAAGTCACATGTTAACAAGATTACATGTCCATTCTTTGAAGCTGGGCAATTTGGCCCAGTCATAAAATTTGCTGGTTTTTCATTCCCTGAGGGACAAAACATGGGGCCAAAAGGCAAGTATCAGATGTGGCTGCATCATTCCATGTGTGCATTTGTGTGTGAATGCATGAGAAAATGAGACAGATAATGCTAATTTCCTGTATTGTCTCTCAAAAGTACAAATACCTGAGCCACTAAACCCTGGAACAAGTGGGAATGAGGGAAAAGAGAAGTGTTGATAGGCATTAAAGCCAACATCAAGCTTTCTTCTCACCTCAATACATTCTGGTTCCAGCAGCACCAGTATTCTTGGGTTTACGGAAACATGGCTGAGAACACTTTGGCCGTTGCCTCCACAAGTAGACAGAATCAGTAGTGATCACACTCCCACCTGATCAAAGACAAGAATGAGGAAAGAGGGAGAAGTTGACAGCCAATGAGTACATGGCTCATTATGCCATTTGGCACAAACTAAGGAATGAGATACCAGTATCATGACTTAAGAGCTTCCATGTTGCAAAAATCATAGTGGCAGGAGCAAAGAGACCTCCATGTGGTTTTGTGGTGGGACTTCCATAAGCTCCCGCAGAAATGGTTGAGCTTGGCAAAGCCCCCCTTGGATTCTGTGCAAGACCATGTTAGATGTGAGTGGAACATTCTCCAGGTTCTCTGGGGCTGTATTCTTTACATGAACATCTCAAACACAGTGTACCTGTAAGAAAAATTAAATATCTAAATGTCTTCCTGAACCAAGATGAGTCTGGAACAAAGTCTGACCTACCTTTATCATTCAAGGTGAGAGATCCACAGCGCAAAGAAAACAGCTTCAGATGTATAATCTTTAAAGCCCTAAAATAAAATACAAATTCAGATACAAGTATATAATATCACAGTATGGATTTACCCTTCCAGTGCTCCCACTGCGCAACATGTTGAATTTCTGTTACCTAAACCAAGGTGATAAGGACTTGTATCATCCCCCAGGAAGATAGCAGGTCCTGCCACCTCCAGCTTTCTCTCTTTTACTCTCTTTTAAAATGGAAATTTTTAATCTTCCTGAGACACTCCCCACCCCTCACTGGGTTGAACCAAACAGTCCATAAGGGTTACATAAATGCTAATGAGAATGGTAGTATCAGCTGACTGCACTTTGGCTCCTGTCAATCTTTTTTGTTTGTTTAAAGGGTCTCCTTACCTGCTCCAGCTCTGGAGTAACATTGTCATGTTGCTCAGTCGGCTGGGTGTTTTCCACTCTCAGAGTCATTTACCCAGCTTTGACTGTTCAGCTGTCCCAGAAGCATTGCCACACCCCCTTCAATCCTCGTCTGCTCTCCCTCTGTGACATCACAAGGTCCCTCTCACTATGGCAAAGGTCTATCCCCATGATGTCGTAAGTCTCCACTCTGTAGTCTGATTTTGCGGCCCCCCAATCTCAGGGAATGAGTTGCGGCTGAACATAACTATTTTCCCCCATTTCTTATAGAGAAACAAACTCTTATCACTTTCTATAATGAAAGCATTCTGAGCCTGTTTCAGCAGCCAAAACTGAGCAGGAGCACATAGCCTTTCCATACCATGGTCTCCTCCTGTTTACTACTACAAGCTTTCACCACTTCCATAATATGGCACAGGAGACCAGCAGGTTCAGTTTATTGTTACTGCTGTTCAACATTTTGTGTAGGGTCAGAAATCCACTGTGATCTACTGCAAATCACCACCAAATCAACAAGTAGTTCCAGATCTACCTTTTATCCACCTGTGCCTTGCATCTTCTACTAGAGGCATTATCTGGTTTGACCTCACATTGTAATAGGAAAGGTCGAAGGTGAAGCTTTGCTTTGCTTGGAGGCAAGGCTGAGTTCAGACAGAACCTTCTTTTCTGAAAATTAAGCTGTGCTTAGTGTTAACAGTATTGTTGCCTGCTGAAAGCTCACAGAATTGGGCAAGATAAAAATCTAGATGGCAATAAATTTGAAGTGGAGGTAGAGTTCTGAGGCATGGACCAAAGGTGCTAATTAGTGCCAACTGTGATGATAATCATCTTCATGACACACAGGATAACCTCATCTATCTAAACAGCTCATGGGTCATCTAAATCATTAGATGCCATTTATTTTTAAAGTGCTTTCCCCCCCAGACAGCTAAATGAGAGACACATGGTGAATTCAGATAATGAGAATGATCAGAGAATTCAGAAAACAATATTCTCCACCTGTTGGAGACAGAAGACCAATATTACTCAAAGGATAGTCACTTGGATAGCAATTGTCTGTGGAGTGGGAGTGGGAAGCAGGACAATGTTAATGGTGCTTCCAAATGTACAACAACAGACTAGCAGTTTCTATATGTATAGAAACTGAACATGCATACAGAGCATCTAGGCATATGGTTTTTGCAAGAATTACAGAGTTGGAAAGCAGCCAAAACAACAGTGCAAGAAATCTGATATTTTAGAACTCCTGACGGGGTAATCCAACATTCCCTTACAAACCATCAATAAAGCAGATACCTCTCTGAACTGGCCTCTCCCTGTTCATAAGCAGGGAATGGCCACCAGGGCTTTGACTCAGGATACAAAAATGCTTGTTGCTACTGGAAAGGTGTGAATCTATCCACCAAGAACATGTATTTGATGCCCAGCTACTCCTCCCCAGGCAGAAGGAACAGGATGTCTCAGTGTATAGCTGTTGTATGCTCAGATCCATGTGTTCTTCCCCATTCATCTATTTTCTCTCTGTGTATGCTTATCTCGCATGACCCAAGCTGAATCATATTAGGACAACAATGTTCTTGGTGCCAAAATTGCTACTTGTGGCTTGAAGCCTGTTCTGCTGTCAGAAAGTTCCTTCTAACCTGGGTTAAAATTCCCTTTCTTGTAATGTGAACCCATTGGTTCAGCTCCGACCCACTGGAGCAACAGTGAAACTGCTCCATTAACTATGTGACACTCCTTCAAGTATTTGAAGGTACTTGAAGGAGGCTTTCATACTGCCTCTTAACACTGTCCTTTCCAGGCAAAACCCACCTCTTCCTCCTACCTTTCCTTGTAGAACTTCGGATAAAATGAAATGATACAGTTATCACATCATTACAACTGATGTTTTTTAGGTGGCAAAATATGTATGTTGGTCGCAGTACGGACTTCCCTTCACCTTTGTATCTTGCGTTCCAGCAAGCTTTGTTTCATGACAGGACATTAGAAGGTTTGGAACTAATGGTTTGGATATGGTTTCCTAAGATTTTTTTGGTGGTGAGATCTCAGTTTTGGCTAGGGTATGAATGGTTGGGGAAGATTCATGACTGTCCATCAAGGAGTATCTGCAAAGCAGTTGTTGAGGATGGGGAATGAAGCCAAAAAAGGGGAGAATTGTAAGTGTCTGTTTGGAAGTAGCTCAAAGTTGGGTTGGTGGCCATGTGTCTTATTTTTACAGTGGATTTTAAAGGCATTCTTCTGTTTGATGGTATCCTCTGTCTAAAGTGTGATTGCACACATGTAGCACTCCACAACACTTATCAAGAGGTGAGAGAAGGAGGAGGTGATGATGGTGGGCCGTTCACCCCTCCCTCAGCTGCCACCTGCCTCTATCCCCTAATCTCTTTTCAGTCCAATATAAATGTGTTGGTCCTGAGGGCCCAGGTAGGTGGGACTTGTCAGCCTAGGAAGGCAGCCCATCTAGGAGAAGGAAAACTCTGATGCCAAACCCCCATGCCGTGAGGAGGAGGAGGAGGCACCATCATCCATGTGGCGAGGGAGCAGGTCGGGTAGGTGGGCCTGGTTAGCCTTGGAAGGCAACCCATCTAGGAGAAGGAAAACTCTGATTCCAAACCTCCACTGCCTTGTGGCTATATCCACTGATGGAAAAGGCTTCAGGAGTTAACCTCAAGGCAAAATCCGGAGCTGGAGTCTCGGAGGCAGTTTGTGTCATTCTGTCAACTCCTGCGACGTTGCTGGAACCAGTTGTATTGGCTCTTGCCTTTCCATTGGACTATTTCAGCGATGTGGAGAGGGGGGATTTGCTGGTTGGGTAACAGCCTATCCTCCATATTATTTTACCCAGGCTTCATGCTCTGGAGAGGACACTCCAACTTCTCATACAGCATCAAAGTCCTCCATACAGAGCACGTTACCATAGTCTCTCGAGACTGAAGGATGCCTATGACTGGTCCTGTATAGGGACCATGGCATACGGGCAGGTGGTGGGAAAGATGACACCAGCAATAACAGCTGCCCAGATCAGGCAGCAGACAGGTGGATGGTGATGGTGATGATGGTGGACCTTGCTTCCATCCCAGCACTCAACGGCCTGAGATGGCTACCTGTGTCTGGCTTATGGCAAGGCTGGGCCCTGCCTTTCAGAGTTTTTGTGAATGGGAAGGAGATACTATGCCACTGAAGGAAAGGTGAGATATAAATATAAACTGAATGTGAACAGAAGAGGGAGTGGGAAGACTTAAAGCTTAAAAAGATTTTAAAAAACACTTAAAGAAGGTAGAACAGGGGCCTTGAAACTGCCTGTCTGGAGCGAGCCTCACAATGACAGTCATAATTTATGAATGGGCATCCTTCCTATTAAGAAGTATTTTATGAATTTTATGGGGAGTCCCCCCCCCAAAAGAAGAGAGTTCAAAGAGGAAGAGGAACTTACACTTTTAGTTCCTCTATTTTATTGTTCCTCCTCCTCCTTCTCTGCAAAACCATCTATTTGGACCTTCACAATTATGAGCACCCCATTTGTTTGCTCCCCTCTTGCTGTCTTGCTGTCAGCTTCCTACGCTAAGGACATATAATAGTTCCTTATTCAAATCTCACATCTTCCAGATCACACTGGCATCCATGGGAAGCCAAATCAGTCCCAGTACTGATTTTACCCCACTTGTGTTGAGATTCGTTTTGTCTTAAGAATAACAACAAAGATTTTACATCATAAAGTGTTTCAGCCTCACCTGACAAAGACCAAATTAACAATCCCAAACCTCAAAATTCTTGGAAAATTTAAATATCTAGTGTAATAGAAAATGGAAGAGCCTTGGAATAGACTTCAAGGACAGGAGAGGAAAAAAAAAGAAACTATTCTGGATTGGACATTTTATTCTAGGGAAATGCAGCAGATTCAGTTGTGGTCCAATGTGTGAGTGAAATCAAACCCTTTCAGATTGGCTGAGGCGTTTCCAAAGGTGGTACAACCAAAGTTGAAGGCCAGCTTCTTAACAGAATTTTCCAAAAGAAAAGAATCAAATGCTTATCAAATGATGAATGAGCACCCTATGAACAGACTAACCCACACATTTTCATGCCTCCATTTGTGGCGTCAGGGAATCCTATTCGATGTGGTGGGCCAGAGCAAATGTGTCAAAACCTAGCTAAGCCTCTCCAGACTTGCTTGCCCTCCGATGCCACACCGCCTTTATGTAAAATGAAGGAGGAAAGTTGCAGAGGGAACCAATTTGGTTTTATGATCAGGAAAAAGAGGTAATCCTCCCCGGGTGATGATTTTCCAGCAGGGAGTTGAGTACTACCATAAGCGGAAAATTCGTTCCTATCTTTCCTTCTGCTCGGTAACAGGGTTTCAAATTGCCTTCCCCTCCCCCTTCAGGTCCGCTGAAGCACATCACCATGACACAATCTTTCTGATGCCACTTCAGCTCGCTCCTAAGAGCCCAGATTCTGATGGGCAAGGAGTGGAGAGAGAAAAAAAGAAAAAGAGCAAGATTCTGAATTTATTCTCTCAAAATGTGTCTCCTGGGGAAGTCCAGATGGCCAGTCTAAAAATGTAATCAGGAAAGGCCCCCAGCTCTGAGGGCTTGCAGGCAAATTTTAATAAAAAATTATCCAAGCATTCTCCCCTCTCTTCCTTGTTGGCAGATTATTTCATTTTAGCTTTGAATAGCAATCTGTCACATAATTTCAATTTATTTCTGTCACGGAGCATGTGGGTGCTTCCGCGACATGTAACAAACTCAGATGATTTTTTAAAATTCATCCTCTGCTCTTTTCTGCTTCAAATGCCCATATACTTTTCAATTTTTAAAAACTCTACTTCGATGCCTGCTAATTGTATGATCGGGAGCACCGGATATACATAATTCTACCTTTACCTGTCATCTTAGGTACACACTTACTCAGAACTGGCCCCACTGTGAGGTAAAGTGAAATAGAGCTGATTATGGGCAGAGACATTTGGGAAAAGGGGAGTCCCACCCATATTAAATTTCCCAATGATTTCTTGTTTGAAGACCACAGTCCTGTAATCTCATCACCAGGATCTGAATTTCTGAGGATTCTAGTCTAAAATACAAACATTTCCCAACTCTGCTTGGGAACAGCACTCACCCTGAGCTATGACAGCAACCCTCACAGGCTGAGGACATTCTGCAGTTTAAATAAATTTTAAAAAACAAGACACACAGCTCATTTCAGATAAAGAATTCAAAGAGAACGGTGATAAAATCTTATTCTGCCACTGGCAATAAGCAACAGTTCCTCTCTGTAGCTGAGAGCATAAAGGGGGTTCAAAGATAAGGGGGACCACTGAGAGCTTGTCCCCACTACAGTATTTGCCACTTCATGGCATGGACGGCGATGGCGGCGCCTCAGTGGGGATTTGAAACCAGAGTTTTCCTTCTCCTAGATGGGCTACCCATTTGTCACTAGCAACACTGAAAACTCCACCCTAAAGATTAGTGGTGACAGGTGAGCTGCTGCTGCTACTATAAGTTGTAGCAACAGCTGTGCAAGCTGTTTGATCACTTTTTTTCATTCCTTACAATGACCCAGACTTACGGTGTGTCTTCATTACACAGTTACAGTGGTTTGATGCCATTTGCACTGTGAAAGCCACATCCTACAGAAGGACAGATTCTGAAGCTGAAGCTCCAGTACTTTGGCCATCTCATGAGAAGAGAAGACTCCCTGGAAAAGACCCTGATGATGGGAAAGTATAAAGGCAAGAGGAAAAGGGGATGACAAAGGATGAGATGGTTGGACAATGTCATCGAAGCTACCAGAATGAATTTGACACAACTCCGGGAGGCCGTGGAAGACAGGAGGGCCTGGCGTGCTCTGGTCCATGGGATCACGAAGAGTCGGACATGACTAAACGACGACAATGACAGGACTTGAGATACAGAATTCAAGAGAGTGCTCTGGAGCTCTCTAGCAGGGAATTTTCAATATCTTGCCAAAAAGGAAACATGACACACACATACACACTTCTTTAGTAAATTGTGTACAGTAGCTGTCTTTTTTCCTATGGGGATGAGAAAAAGAAAACAATCAGAATCTTTGTTATGAGTGGCTACGGAGATATATGACCTGCAGGGCAAATGAATGCAACAAGGATGAGGTACCTGGCTGTGGGCAGGGGCAGGATACGATGATCCATAGGGTCCCTTCTAAGTTCTAATGCTGGGAATAGTTATACCTGGTGAATTTGGCTGCTGTTATTTGCTGATAATTTTATTTCATTAGGGTTTTTTTCCCATGACTTTACCAACATTTGCAAATTTCTCCATATTCAGGACCTCAAGAATTTGAGGGTTTTTAAAATGTGAATGTGGGAGAAAGCAGATCCTCCCACTCATAATTAGCATATTTAAATTGCAAGCTACTTCATAGCCATGGTCTATTTTTTTAAGTTTGTTTTTCAAACTTGGTACAGCATTTCATTGCAGACTAATAAAATATTACTTCTGAAGCTGAAGGATCCATCTGCCTGGTGATCTTATACTTTAATGCAAATTATTATCACTACACAAGCTTTCAATGCTAGGGTGCAAGTATCTGAGACAGGGCAGCTGCAATAAAGTGTGGATTAAAAATACAATTCCAATCGAAGTATAGACAACAAATCAAGGACTTTAAAAAAAATAAAAGTAGTAGCATGTATGGCCAAGTGGGGAATCCAAAGAGGATTTCTAGCCAACTGAAATCCTCTTTGGGAGCAAACCAACTCAAATTCCAAAGGGCTATCTAATCAACAAAAAGGTTTTGCATACCAGTGGAAAGATATCAAAGACAGACCCAAACAATCCTCTCATAGCAGGGAATGCCGGAACCTGTGACTGGACTCCGTAAAGGCCCTGTCTTACATCCCATCCAAATAGTTCTCAGATTATGTTGATGGGACCCGGGGGAGGCCTTCCCCTGAAGAACAAGGCAGACCCATCAGGTTGAATCAAACAGCCTGATATAAAACCATTCAGGGTCTTATAGGTTATGACCAGCACTTTGAGCTGAGCCTCAGAACAGATCAGCAGCCGCAAAAGCTGTTGTTAGGATCCTCATGGCACGGTGGGTAAACTGCAGTACTGCAGTCAGAACTCTATTCACAACCCAGGTTCAGGCCCAGGTAGCCAGCTGGTGGTTCACTCATCCTTCTGTCTTTCAGAAGTGGGTACCTAGCTTGCTGGGGGAGGGGCAATGTGGAGCATGTATAATTAAATTGTAAATTGGCCAGAGAGTGCTTTAAGCATTATGGGGTGGTATATAAGTAGTGAAGAATGCATAACATGGTCTCTGGCTCCCTCTAGTGGCCAATTCTTATAATGCATGTGAAAATGTTCTGTTTTTTTCCTTTACCCTGTCTGTCTGTCTGTCTGTCTGTCTGTCTGTCTGTCTGTCTGTCTATCTAGCTAGCCATCATTGCTATTATCCATGGTTATCAGATCTTTGTGGGCCTGGAACCAATCTCCAGTGGATACGGGGTTCCTGCTGTGTTAGCAATTTGCCACATAAATTTATGCAATTACACTTATGCTGGTATAAATCCAAGAATATTCCAACCTATAGGATCATTTTAGAATATTGTTTTCTCTACCATTCTGACATCTTTTGATATTGTGTGGCTTTAAAAGATTCTGTTTCTAGAGTTTATCATGCCTGACAAACCCAGGGGCTATAATGCTTGAATAATCCAAGTTTCACTTGTAACTTCAAGGGGCAGTGTCTTTCCATCCCTTTCTGTTCTGGCTTTTACCTAGTCCCTATGACTGGGGTGACACATTCAGGGTAAAATTGTGATAGCATATGCAATATGGTGGCACAGTTCTTTCTGTTCCCTTTTAAAGGCATTAGAAAGAGCTTTTTGTTTAAAGCAGCTTGTTGGACTGGTTTAACATGTAAACTAACAGTTCTATGTCGAGGATTTGCCAGTTGCAATTGCTAAGTTGAATAACAATCTGTCTATAATCTAAAATAATAACAATAAAAACAGCAGAAGCTCAACAAGTTTTGTGGTGGTGATGGAGGTATTCATTTCAGTTAAATCCCATGACCTCCAAGAAGGGGATCAAATTAGTGATAATATTTAGTTCCCTATATGTTTGTGTGTGTGTGTGTGTTTGCAATTGCATTCAAGGCTAACTTCTTGTATGGTTAGATATGAGCAAAGAGTAGCAAAAAGCGAATTTGAAGCCATGGAAATAAAATAAGTTAGGATGTTCATTCACAAATAATAAAGATGTAGTGATTAATAGGAATTTAACAACTTTAAAAAATCCTGGTAGTAGCACAAAACTAAAGTATCTTTTTCCTTTACATGAAATGCCCTTGACAAAATATTTGTTACCAAAAGCTAACGCGTCAGCAGTTTGCTAGTAATGTTAAATCCTGGTGATCCATCAAACAGAACACTGTTCTCAAGATATATCATAGACAAGAGTCAAACAAGTCATGATAGCTGTAAACCCTTTGTTTAAACCTAGATCTGCCCCAGTCATTTATATCTAGTGAGAGTGTTTCCTTCATTATTTCTAAGAGCAAAAAGAAACAGCATCCACTGGTCTCTGCTGTTTCCTTCCTTCCTTCCTTTTATTTATAAGGCAGCTTACAAAATATTTTTAAACATGATTTTAAAATGTAACAGATCACAATATTAATAATGTAATATATTATATATTAAGATAAGAACTACATGAAGCTATTTAACACAAAGTCAAAGCCCATCAGGGACGTGGTGGCGCTGCGGGTTAAACCGCTGAAGCCTCTGTGCTTGCAAGGTCAGAAGACCTGCAATCGTAAGATCGAATCCACATGACGGAGTGAGCCCCCGCCGCTTGTCCCAGCTCCCACCAACCTAGCGGTTCGAAAGCATGCAAAAATGCACAAATGTGAGTAGATAAATAGGTACCACCTCAGTGGGAAGGTAAATGGCATTCTGTGTCTAGTCACGCTGGCCACGTGACCATGGAGAATTGTCTGTGGATAAACGCTAGCTCTATGGGTTGGAAACGGAGATGAGCACTGCTGCCTAGAGTAGGACACGACTGGACAAAATTGTCAAGGGGAACCTTTACCTTTACCTAGTAACAGAGGAAAGGCTCTGGTGCTGGTCTGCAAAAGGCCAGCAGGAAATTTGGAAGGCTAGGAGCTGGAGAAAAAGGATACCACATGGGGTGGGGGAAAACTGTATTGAACTACAAGTCCCAGAATTCCTGGCGCTTGGTCTACAAATCTGAGGAGTCCAGGAAGTTGTCATCTCAACAAGTAACTTTTCCAAGCCCTGAAAACTGAGATAAAGGTTATATTTATCAGCATCCGTAAAATGCACAACATGAGAAATCACCATTCTCTAGCTATGGACAGCTCTATAAGGCATAAACATTCTCTAGCTACTAGACAGTTCTATAAGGAGTAAACCTTGGGATAAAGGATAAAGACAAGTGTCACCTATCAGTCAGCATGAGAGCCTAACCATACAAGAGCTACAGCTTGAACAAGCACAGTGTTTACATCGCCTGCTTGCCCTGCGCTATTCAGTGTGAGAAGCCTATTGATTTCCTTGCCTCCAGCTTGAAGGGAGATGAGCTCAATTTGAAATCAAAGCAGACACCTTCAAAGTAACCTTGGTGGAACAAGTGACTGTTATACATCAGCCTAGAGAGCATGCTTGACAGGAGAATGTACACTGGCTTTGTTTGAGGCTCTTTAAAGGGGCAGGCTTGAGTGAATTGCCTGGAAATGCTCAGGCATAGATCACTTGAAAAATGATGTCTTCAGGCTCACTCAGTATCCTTGGTCTCTCTCTCTCTCTCTCTCTCTCTCTGTGTGTGTGTGTGTGTGTGTGTGTGAGACAGACAGACAGACAGACAGACAGACAGACAGACAGACAGACAGACAGACAGACTGTGGTGTGCATACATGTCCTTTCATCAGTCACAGTATCTTGCTACATCATTTAGTCAGATCCATATGCTGGAGTAGGGGATAGGAGAGAATGTTGTTGTTATCTGTTTCTTTTATTGATTTGTACAGCAAAGCCAAGTGTGCTGCTTATATACTGCCCCATAACCCTTAAAGCTCTCTTTAGGCAGGTTACAATCTAATTATGTATCCTGCCCCCCTGTTACCTAATAAGCTGGGTACTCAAATTACTGACCGCAAAAGGAAAGAAGGCTGAGTCAACCTTGAGCAACAGGCGACCTCAGCCTGTTGGAATTGAAGACAGGTTACGAGCAGCCTCTTGACTGCAGTACTGCCATTTAACCACAATGCCCCAAGGCTCCTTGTATATTCAACCTATCTCTCGGAACGGGGACTCAAAGCCCCCCCCAAAACCCACTTCATTTTCAATCGAAGTTTACCAAAATCCCCACATTACTTTATATTTCAGATGGAAGTAATTTGTCATATATATTTATTAATTTATTAGATTTCTACACCACCCATCTAGAACGTGTCTACTGGATGTGGGAGATACTATCATAGACATATCCATTTATCCAGGTCCAGGGCTTTAACTGCTTACTTTTTAAAACTATATTCCAACTAGAGTAAAATGACTAAATCAATAGAAAGTTGGTAAGTCTATGGATGTGTCAGTTTTTCCCAGTTCAGTGGATCTATTCTAGCCGTGGCTGACAGATGAATTCAGGCTTTAAAATTTGGGTTTGAATGTGTGATTATAGTCTTGGATTAGAGTTATAATGGTTCCCCCCCCCCCGCTCCATTTATCACATATCAGGGCAGTGGTTGGAACCTCAAGGAATTGTTATGCTCCTGCTGTTATCCACAAGGGGAGACAATGAGCAGACTAGAAGAGGAGAATGGTTGATTTTCACATATAAGGTGACTTTAAAAGTCTAGGTACCCATCTTCACATATTCCCAGCTGACATTAGGGCTCAGTGGTTCAACACAAAGGTGTTCCTGTACACTGTGGTTTCTTCCCTCCCAACTTTTGCCTGTTTCACCTCTATGACGTTATAAAAATTAACCACTGTGATGTCACAAAGGTCCCACACCTATGACGTCACAAGGAACCAGCCCAGATTTCATGGTTTAGCCTTGAAATCTCAGAGATTGGAATGATGCTGACCTGGCAACCTTATTTCTGACAAGCTCCTCATCTCTACAGTACTGTATAGTTCATTAAAAGAATTTACCAACATTTGCAAATGTCTTCCTATATGGGGTGGAAAGAACAAAGGTATTGCTTCTTAGTCTTAGGTAGGTGCTTACCTGTATCTGGGAAGCAGAAGCCATATAGTAGGGGTGGGTAGGTGGGAGCAGAGGTTGGGCATCGATGTATGACAAGGTCAATTCTTCTAAAGGTTGGGGAGGGCACAAACATACCCTCATGACTCAAAAGATTCATCTTCTCATTGCGCTTTGATGTTGGCATGCAAACCACGCACCAATAAAAAGCTCCTGTTGTGATAAGTATCATTGAACTGCTATTGAAAAACATAATAAGCACTTTTCAATCCGTAGAGGTACTGCTGCGCGCTGCTGTGAATTGTTGTCAGTACCAAAGAAGGTGCTATCCTTTGCTATAAAAGGCTGCCAAGGAAAGTGGGATCACTAATTTTTATGACTTGAACAGCTAAGAAAGAGAAAGCCACCAGCAAGAATTTTTTAAAAAATTACAAGAATTATTTGAACTAAACATTGACCTACTGGGTTCTTCAAAAGCTTACCTGTAAAACATGACATTAAAATCCTTCTCTTTGCACAAATGATGAAATATATATCAGGCAAATAAAATGAAGTTTGGTATTAATGCTATCAGTCTTTTGGAATAAAAGTTGCAGCCAAATACAGTATCATTTCATAATATTAAGCCCTCAGGAACCAGAGCAGAAGCTCATGTCATGAACCCCCAATTTAGCATACAATGGGTTGTTTAAGTAGCCATAGTGAGGGTATCTGGTCATGCACAGAATTTGTAAACATTCCTTTTTTTTTTAGATTATGAGTCCAACACCCGGATTCTTCCATCCAGCATAATAATCTGGGAGGCATGACCCTCCGGTACTGCAATGAGTCCTGGACCCTTTGTGCACGGCAGGAGAGGAAGTTGAACACCTTCCATATGCGTTGCCTCCGACGGATTTTTGGTATCACCTGGCAGGACAAAGTTCCAAACAGAGTAGTCCTAGAACGAGCTGGAATTGTTAGCATGTATACGTTACTGAAACAGCGACATCTATGTTGGCTTGGGCACGTCGAGAGAAAGGCTGATGGTCGGATTCCAAAGGATCTCCTATATGGAGAATTAGTGCAGGGAAATCGCCCCAGAGGGAGACCACAGCTGCGATACAAGGATATCTGCAAGTGGGATCTGAAGGCCTTAGGAATAGACCTCAACAGATGAGAAAACCTGACATCTGAGCATTCAGCCTGGAGGCAGGCGTTGCATCACGGCCTCTCCCAATTTGAAGATAACCTTGTCCAGCAGGCCAAGGCAAAGAGGCAGTCCTGAAACCAGCAAAATCAGGGAGCTGGACAGGGGGGCAGATTGTATTTGTCTTCAGTGTGGAAGAGATTGTCACTCTCGAATTGGCCTCCTCAACCACACTAGACGTTGTTCCAAGTCCTCCATACAGAGCACGTTATCATAGTCTTTCGAGATTGAAGGATGCCTAACCAAAAAAGTGTGAAGTAGAAATTTATTTGTATGTAGCCTTACGTGCACTGGGAACAGTGTCTCTGATTATTATGGTGCTTTCTTTGCCTTACATTTGTTGTTATGTTGTTATCTACTATTGTTTTATTGTGTTATATTGTTAGGGTTCATCATATTGTTATTAGGATGGATGGATTTTCCTTATCAACCACTCAGAGTGGTGAGCTTCACTAAGGTGGTATTAACATTCAAACAAACAAATGCAAGACCCCTTTTAGTTCTCAAGGTAATGGGCATTCTAAAGGTATGCTACCTGTGTTGTCTAGTTTGACCCTAAATTGCACTCCGAGAACCTTCCTCCGGAAGCCTTCTGTACCCTTGCTGCCTGACATTCTTCTAATAGAAATAAATGCATGCAAAACATGTGCTGTCTATTGCTAAGTTATGCCCCATAACTTATTCCTTCTTAATGGAATGGCTACAGACCTCTGCAAGAATGATGTGTTTTCCCTCTCAGATGTAAGCTTTTCAGCCTGAGTTTGCCACTGAATCTCAGCAGCTTTATCAAAAACAGGGTACATGTGCCTTCACCCAACTGTGGTTAGATTACAACTCCTATGGATTCCTGCCAACTGAGGTAATGCTGAGAGATGATGGGAGCTGCAGGCCAAAGACATCAGGAGGGTCACATGTCCCTCATCTTCTTATCTGGAAGGTGTATTCTGCTGTTTACATGCATTATTGGGGGAACAGGCTAAACAGAAGTCAAAATGAGGCCCCCTCAAAGCAACGGTGCCCTGCAGTTCAGCCAACCAAATCCAGACTGGCACTGTGCTAAATATCCACACACACACCCGAGTCTATCAGGAATGTCAATCTCTCTGGCTTTTAT
Organism: Pogona vitticeps; assembly: GCF_051106095.1. Classification (NCBI taxonomy): domain Eukaryota; kingdom Metazoa; phylum Chordata; class Lepidosauria; order Squamata; family Agamidae; genus Pogona; species Pogona vitticeps. The sequence continues at coordinate 224,419,221 of NC_135786.1, read as the reverse complement.
AAAACTTGTCAACTATTTTCATAATGTTCCATCAGAGGAACTGCTGCCTTCTCGGTAAGCAGCATCTTGTCTCTTGTAGCCTGTGGGGTTTGGCAGATGGAAATTCAACCCTAGTGCACATGTGCCCGTTTCTGACAAGGACAGTACATTAACTTTTCTTTTTCTTCCTTTCGCTGCCAGAAGCTAGTATTTCCCAATATACTGGGAGCTCTAAGGATTTTATATATTTTTTAAAAAACCTTACCTTTTCAAAGCTGGCACTGAAAATTACAACAAATATTCCTCTACTTGAATGGTTGAGGACAGAAAAAAAAAACACTTTCAGTGAGGTAGGTGTTCTTTTAACAAGTAAGATTGAGCTAACATGCACCTTTTAAAAATGTTGTCGAGTGATATTCTTTCCCCTCAAGTTGTTACTTATTATTTGCTGGAATATTGTACAGTGTATCACAGAAGTGAGTACACCCCTTCACATTTCGTAAATATTTTAGTACTGTATATCTTTTCATGTGACAACACTGAAGAAATGACACTTGGCTACAATGTAAAGCAGTGAGTATACAGCTTGCATAAGAGTGTAAAGGTGCTATCCCCTCAAAATAACGCAACACACAGCCGTTAATGTTTAAACCGCTGGCCAAAAAAGTCAGAATTGACTTTATAGCACATTGTTGTTGTTGTTGTTGTTGTTGTTGTTGCTGCTGCTGCTGCTGTTGCTGTTGTTGTTGAAGTATCACACAGTAATTTTCAAAAGTTACTTTTTAAAGGCATTTAATGGCATTTTATAGGTATTTGGTCAGATTTTGGGGTTTGTTTTTTTTTAAATAATCCAAGGGCAATAGAAAAAGCTCTGCAATCCATCTTTGGGATTTGCTTCTGTGCAAACTCACTGTAGGATCAAGTTGCAGGGATGATGGCATGACTGGCAATGGATGGTACCTTTTGTGGCGTGATGAGGTGAAAGGATATTTCACCCACCATAAAAGTTGGTATTCATGCACGCAACATATATAGACTGGCACATTCTCTCACACTGGCACAAAGCCAAGGATTGGCATAGACACACCTATGGAGGCCTTCTGCCTCTAAAAGTGGAAGGTAGGTATGGGATAGCCGGGGCCAGCCTGATCATGAAGTGGGAGAGTGACCCCCCACATGCCCTAACTAGCAAGTCACTATTGGCTGTTGCTCAGTTTTGTCTCAACTGGGATCATCCTCTAAATGTTAAGAGATAGCTCTCATCATCCTTTAAATCAGCCATGCTGACTAGAGCTAGAAGGAGTTGCATTTCATCTTATAGGTTCACTACTCATGATGTATTCAACCAACAAATGACTGGAACAAATTCTTCAGGTCTTCAACCATGGATCATTCCTTGTCTTTCAGGAGATGTTGGAGAATGGACCTTTGGTCTTTTGCAATCCAACCTTGTAACCCATATAGTCTCAGTGCCTACTTAAGAGATGGTTTGAAAGCCATGTATTTGGAAGGTTTGTTTTCTGCAAATGCACTAAGCTCATTTTTCTAAGTACCATCATAGTGATGAATTATTATTAGAACCTGCCATCTCGGTGTTGTATAAGAGGAAAAGCAGATTAAAAAAGGAAAGCAGATATAGCTGAAGAGATGGCATGTGGAGGGTGGAAGGGGACAGCAATTTAAAGATGCAAACCGAAAAGGAAATGTCATGGGGAAAAATGAACACAGAGAGAATTAAAAAGAGGGAATTAAAAGCGCTGCTGAAATTATATCAGAGGCTGGCAATCGTAGATGGCTTAACTTCCGAAAAGTGAATCAGTATTCTTAAAATCAAGTGACCTCTCTCTAATTGTACATTAAACTCCTGACAAGGTGACCCAAGTAGAAATAGATACACAATTATTTTTCATTTTTTCTTAATTAAAGTAAAATGACAATCCATTTATATTTTGCAATTCTTTTCCCTTCCACCTCCCCATTAATGGTTATAAAGGGAAATTGCTTCAATGAATGGGCCTTTTATGTCCTTGAACAGATCTTCTGTTCACTCCAAATGTAATTTGTCCTGAGGTGCTTCAAAGGTTTGATTAATTAAGGGCCCCGGGCAAGCAAGAGCACAGAACCTCCATTAGGAGGATCAACGATGATGAGCATCACGGTGGGTTACCTGAAATAGACAATACCAAGGTAGTTCAGCATGAGCCTTAATGTCGTTATTCTGATTTAATTAGCACATGAGCATATGCAATCTTTTACACTTCTAGAATACGTAGCAATCACCTCAGGTATAATCAGTGCCAGGATATTTCTCCTGATACTTTCCTATAAGCATACTGTTCGGGTTGGGAAGCAGCCAATTCTCTTTTGAGTTTGGCATAGCTTGGCCAGTGGAATTGCCTATTTTATGGCAATTGATAGTGGCCAGTGGAATTTATGTAATACCCCCCCCATCTGGCTGAAATGTATAAGGAGAATAGGAATGTGCCAGAGGTCTTACAAAAGCTTTTACCTATACACTCAAAAGGCCAGTGCTTGGAGAACTTATTTTTGTGAGGTTGAGGGACTATGGCCCAAATTGCTTAGTGTGGTCAATTGTAGGCCCATTAAAAATGGGTTTTAGTGAGTCAATTCTTCCCTAAGTTCCATTAATTCAAATCCCTATGTGACTTTCCTGATTCCTCTAATGGCAACTTTCTGTGGTAAAGTAAGTCACAGTTAAGTAGGCCCATTCAAATCAATGGAATGTACAGAGGAGTTAACTTTAAAAATCTCCATTGATTCAATGGGCCTACTCTGTTGCAATTTAATATGCTTAGCAAAAGGTTTCTGGCCTGTAAATCTCAGATGCTTCTGGGAGTTATGGTCCAAAGAAGCTGTGTTTTCAAATTTTGCTTTTCTGTTTATGTACATCCCAGTCTATGGGATAATTATTGCAAAGTCATGTTCCTCACAGTCTGAATGTTTAATCAGAAATATATATTTTTAGCAGCTGGCTAAAGAGCACTTACCTGGGGGGGCTGCTTAGGTGGGGTGATAACTCAGTCATCCCAAATCCAATCTTCACCAGCCTTGGAGGGCATGGAGAGCAGAGTCACCTGAAGACTCACAGTGTGTTTGGCATCTCTAACCTGTGCAGGGGCCATTTTACCACTCCCAGAAACCCCAACTTGAACAAACCACGAAGCATACGCATCAGCAAGACCGATAATAATTCACTATTTCATTTTGTTCTGGGAAGGTATGTTTCCCCAGAATGAACAATCTGATGTTGAGCCATCAAAAACTACAGTGCCCTTCCTTTCCTCATGAAATGTTCTGGGCAGGCATGTTGCCCCAGAATGAACCACAAAATGGCCTCATTTGTGGGTTGTTGTTGTTGTTGTTACTTCATGGTTCATTTCATGCCCGTCTCTTGTGCAGACATATTCTGTGCAATGGGGGCTTCTGACGTGTCCCAAATTGTCCCTTAAATGGATTATCTTTGCACAAGCACACCAGTATGTTGGTAGTCCTTCATATGTATTCTCTGTGAAGCTCAATTTCTCAGCACCGAACTCAAGCATCTGAATTGGGCCCTACAGGCAAATGACTATTCCAAGAATGAAATCACAAGAGCCATCAAACCAAGAAAACAACACCAAACTGAAGAGGAAAAACAGCCGCCCACAATAAAGTATTTCTGCCATACATCAAAGGAATCACGGGCCGCATGGGGAAACTTTTGAAAAAACACAAGCAGCAAAAAGTCCAACAGGCAGCCAGGAGATGTTCCAACTATTATTGGCTTCAGCTCTGCTCTCAGATACAGATAGCAGCGGACACAGGTAACATCAACGGAATGTATGATGGTATCAAGCAGGCTTTAGGTCCAATAAAGAAGAAATCTGCTCCCTTGACGTCTGCTACAGGCATGATCATCCAGGACCGAGCACAGCAGATGGACCGCTGGGTGCAGCACTACTCTGAGCTATATTCCAGAGAGAATGTAGTAACTGAAGAGGCACTAAATAACATCGAGTGCCTGCCTGTCTTGGAAGAGTTGGATAGCGAACCAACTTTAGCAGAAAGTTGGATTCCCTCACCTTCGGCAAAGCACCTGGAATGGATAACATTCCTGCTGAAGTACTGAAGTGCTGTAAAGAGAGCATCATCACCAAGCTGTATGAAATCGTTTGTCTTTGCTGGAGGGAAGGTGGAGTACCACAGGACATGAAGGATGCAAACATCGTAACATTGTATAAGATCAAAGGCGACAGGGGCGACTGCAATAACTACCGTGGCATCTCTCTTCTCAGCATTGTAGGGAAGCTGCTTGCCCGTGTTGTGCTGAAGAGGCTCCAGGTGCTTGCAGACAGAGTCTATTCAGAATCACAGGGTGGATTCTGAGCTAATAGATCCACCACCGACATGGTATTCTCCCTCCGACAGTTGCAGGAGAAATGCAGGGAACAACAACAGCCACTCTTTGTGGCCTTCATAGATCTCACAAAGGCCTTTGATTTGGTTAGCAGGGACCCCCTTTTTAAAATACTTTCCAGGATTGGATGTCCACCTCGACTCCTTAACATCATCAGATCCTTTCATGAGGAAATGAAGGTCACTGTAGTTTTTGATGGCTCAACATCAGATCGCTTTGACATCTGAAGCAGAGTGAAACAGGGCTGTGTCCTCGCGCCATCCCTGTTTGGGACCTTTATTGCTGTCAAGCTGAAGCATGCCTTTGGAACTGCAACAGAAGGTGTCTATCTCCAGACTAGATCAGATGAGAAGCTCTTTAATCTCTCTAGATTGAGAGCAAAGACCAAAGTCCAACTGAATACAGGACTTCCTCTTCACTGATGATGCAGCCATTGTTGCCCATTCTGCTGAAAACCTCCAACAACTCATGAAGCGTTTTAGTGAGGCCTGCCAAGACTTTGGACTAACAATCGGTTTGAAAAAAACACCAGTCATGGGCCAGGGTGTGGACTCACCTCCCTCTATTATCATCTCCACACAAGAACTGGGGGTTGTTCATGATTTTGTGTACTTTCTTTCTTTCTCTCTCTCTCTCTCTCTCTCTCTCTCTCTCTCTTTATTTATTTATTTATTTGTTTGTTTGTTTGTTTGTTTGTTTATTTGTTTGTTTGTTTGTTTGTTTGTTTGTTTGCAAGATTTTTTAGCCATACCATTACCAGTGGTCTCTGAGCAGCGTACAACAATATTAAAACTTTAAAAACATTAAAACCATTAAAATAGCCAATATTATAATAATATTCTATATTAAAAACAATCATTAAAACATCACTACTGTATTAATAAATCCTGCTGCTCATATGGCCAGTAAAGTATACTATTTAATTGAAATGCTGGCTAAACAGAAAGGTCTTTGCCTGGCGCTGAAAAACCAAAAGTGTTGGAGCCAGGCAGATCTCTATACGAATGGAATTCCAAAGTTGGGGGGCAACAGCTGAGAAGGCCTTATTTCGACATGCTATCCCCCTCACCTCTTTTTTAACCTTGGCTCAACGATCTCTGCCACTCTCTGCCTAGATGTTGAGCTGGATAAACACATTGGCAAAACAGCTACCATGTCCTCTAGACTCACAAAGAGAGTATGGCTTAATAAGAAGCTGACGGCATATACCAAGATCCAGGTCTGCAGAGCCTGTGTCCTGAGCACACTCCTGTACTGCAGTGAGTCCTGGACCCTTTGTGCACGGCAGGAGAGGAAACTGAAGACATTCCATATGCATTGTCTCCGCCACATTTTTGGTATCACCTGGCAGGACAAAGTTCCAAATAGGAGTAGTCCTAGAACGACCTGGAATTTTTAGCATGTATACGTTACTGAAACAGGGATGTGTATGTTGGCTTGAGTATTTCAGGAGAATGGCTGATGGTTGGATTCCAAAAGATCTCCTGTATGGAAAATTAGTGCAGGGAAAGCGCCCCACAGGGAGACCACAGCTGCGATACAAGGACATCTGCAAGTGGAATCTGAAGGCCGTAGGAATGGACCTCAATAGATGGGACACCCTGGCATCTGAGCGTTCAGCCTGGAGGCAGGCGGTGCATCATGGCCTCTCTCATTTTGAAGAGACACTTGTCCAGCAGGCTGAGGCAAAGAGGCAGTCCCGAAACCAGCAAAATCAGGCAGCTGGACAGGGGACAGATTGTATTTGTCTTCAGTGTGGAAGTGATTGTCACTCTCAAATTGGCCTTCTCAGCCACACTAAATGCTGTTCCAAGTCCTCCATACAGAGCATGTTACCATAGTCTTTCGAGACTGAAGGATGCCTAACTAACTAACTTATAAACAGTATTCAGTCCCACCACAAAAATACAACAAATGTTATAGTCAGCAAAGGACAAAAGGGACACCCTCACCACTGCAAGAATATACCAGATACCTTGCATTTATGGCCAGGTATATATTGGAACCACAAAATGCAGCATCTACACCAGAATCAAATACAGTGGTGCCTCGCTTAACGAGCGCACCGTTTAACGCCGAATCCGCATAGCGACCTGTTTTTTGGGGTCGCTAATGCGATCGCATTGCAATGTTTAGATAGGTTAAACATCGCATTGTGATCATTTCTGCACCCGGCGGCCATTTTGGAAACAGCTGATCGGCCCTCGCTTACCGGGCAGCGAAAATGGCGGCTGGATCCAGGATTCTTCACTTACCGGTGAGTTTTTCCCTAATAGGAACGCATTAAACGGATTAACATCGCTATGCGGGGCACCACTGTAACATGAGAGACACTGCAGACTAAAACAACCGGAAAAATCGGCAGTAGCTGAACATGCCCTAAAACAAACTGGACATGTAATTCTATTTCAAAACTTAGAAGTACTGGACAGCACCAGCAATCATTATGTTAGACTGCACAGGGAAACCATTGAAATCCATAAACACCAGCAGAGCTTCAACAAAAACGAGGAAAGTCTAAAACTCAACAAAGCCTGGCTCCCAGCAGGTAAAAATACAGGCTGCAAAAGGTCAATGAACTCTACCCAGCCACAAGGACCTGTGCATGCAAAAGACAAGCTAATGACACCCATCAATCACAGTGACAGATCATCTCTCCCCCTTATCACAATACACCCACAAAAATTAACACGCTGATCACCATAATCACCCAATCTCCTGAAAATGATAAAAAGCTGATCCCACAGCTATAAATACTCAACTATCCCACAAACTGCACCAGAGCACCGACACAGTTCTGACTCCTGTCCTCTGAAGATGCCGGCCACAGAGACTGGTGAAACGTTAGGAAGAAAAACCTTCAGAATATGGCCAAACAGCCTGAAAAACCTACAACAACCAGTCCTTCATATGTTACCAGAATTTTCAGTACTTTCATCTGATGGTCCTGCTGTAATACTGAATGACCTGACAACATGTTTGTGAAGTCAGTTGCATAAGTCCTATCTTTTTTCACCCTCCTTTTTTCATCTTTTTTCATCTCCATCCAGATTCAGTGATAGAACTGCAGGGAGAACACGCACCTTGGCACATGGAACAGTATAGTTTCACTGTGGGATGAAACTGTGGGAATAAACTGAATTTCAGAGTCCAGAAGCGGTGCTTGTAAAAGCAGGTTTGGGACTACAACCCCTAGCATTCCTGCTGGCCAGGAAATTCTGGAAGTAGCTCTCCTCCACACTTTTCTAAGCTCTGAGTGTTCATCCTTCTTTTCTAATCCCTAATTACAGTTAAGACGCCCAGTGTGGTGTAGTGAATAGTGTAACAGATCAGGGCTCAGGAGGCATGGATTAAAAACCCCATTTAGCAATGGAATCTCACTGGAGGCATGGAATTCATAAAACCAGTCCTTAATTATCTCACTTACATTGAAAACACTGCTAGGGGCCCTTCTGACTTTATGGTACATAACAACAAACAACGATGGTTAAATTTTGCTCCACTGTTGTCTCACTTTGTTCTCTTCTTATCTGCTCTGAACTCTGCTGCCAAAATCATTCACCTCCCTTACTGCTCTGACTACATGACTCCCTCTTTAAATCCCTGCATGACCTTCCTGATTCCTCCTTGAACCCTGTACCAGCTTCTTATTCCTACTTTCAATGTCCACCATAGCTTTGGCTTCATCTCCAAATCTCCACTTACATGCCTACTTTAAGTCTTCACTTGTCCAGCTCAATCATCCTAAACAACTCGAAGGATTCCATATTCTTCCCCCATTTATCTGTCCACATTTCCTTCTGCTTCTTCTGTCACACTAGATGCTGTTCCAAGTCCTGCATACAGATCATGTTACAATAGTCTCTTGAGACTGAAGGATGCCTAACTAACTAACTAACTAACTAACTAACTAACTAACTAACTAACTAACTAACTAACTAACTAACTAACTAACTAACTAACTAACTAACTAACTAACTTATAAACAGCATTCAGGCCCACCACAAAAATCTTCTGTTTCTATTATGTTTGTTTTTAGATTGTCAACACTTGGGGTACAGGTCTCTTCAGTCTTTTTCTGTATCTTTTTGCAGAATGCCCTATTAATAAGACAGTACCAGAGATGAGTAGGGCAGAATGTGGCCTGTGAAGGTACTTTGTCCAGTCTGTTGTTATTTTTGTTCACTGCTGTTTTCACCAATCACTGTCTGGAGGTAAGGGAGAAGAGGCTGTTGCAGCCACTGTTATCTCCGATCACTGGTGTTATCTCCAGTTATTGACTAGAGATGAGAAATGACTATAAAAACTCACAGCTATGTTTAATAACTGCCATTTTCTCTAGTCATTGACTAGAGGTGACAGAGAAGTGCCTATTTAAACCCTGGAACGTGTCATACAGAATGGCATTTTGGTTTGCAGTTTGTATGATAAACAAACAAGGAGAGTCTTGTGAGTACAGCTTGGAAGAAATGTGTTGCTTTTAAGCAACACAGTTACAGTGGGGTCTCTACTTAAGAACGTCTCTACTTAAGAACAATCCAACTTAAGAACAGCTCCATTTGCTAAATTTTGCTTCTACTTGAGAACAGAAATCCAAGATAAGAACAGGAAAAAAAACCTTTCCTGCTCTTTTTTTAACCTTAGGTCATCTTAGGTTTAAAAAAAATTCTCCCCCTAGTGGTAGAGTACGTATCAACCAGCTTTGCATTAGTTCCTATGGGAACTAATGCTTCAATGTACGAACGCACCTCTACATAACAAAAAAACAGCCAGAACGGATTAATTGGTTTTCAGTCCATTCCTATGGGAAATTTTGCTTCAACTTAAGAACGTTTCAACTTAAGAACACCATTCCAAAACGGATTAAGTTCTTAAGTAGAGGTTCCACTGTAGTTTCTATGGACGGAAAAGAGCAGATACGGATTAAATGGTTTTCAATGCATTCCTATGGGAAATGCAGATTCAACATAAGAACTTTTCAACTTGAGAACCACCTTCCAATACGGATTAAGTTCTTAAGTAGAGACCCCACTTTACCTGAAACTAGTTATAGGTTACAGGTCATGTAGTTACGAAGTCATATTTTTGGCTCAACTATCTTATAGTTCCTCTAAAAGTTTGAAAGGCATTTTAGAGACCTTGGCACAGGTAAAGTTTTACACTGTTCTTTTATTCATCCTAAGTGGTAAGGGAAGTATTGTTTTGCATTACTGTTGTATTTTCTAGGCATTATAACTGGTCAACAGAAGAAACTGCAGCTTATTTCCTTTACATTTTTGGTAAGCTAGTAATGGCAAGGCAACACGCCGCAGAAGAAACTGCCTTTGCAAATGGATCAGCAGTAATAGTCATCACAACACTGCTTCTGACATCTTAAAGATTAACACATTTAGCACTCTCCAGATTTCCATGAGATTGAATTTTGTTTTGTTGTGTTCATGAAGTAATCTCCTAAAGTTGGATTTATATAGATATATACACACACATATAGAAACATTTTCTGCAGCACTGTATAATGTCATAATCTGTGTGCAATATTGGGTTTACTTGGTATTAGAAGAAAAATAATTTGGTGTTTAACAAGCTATCTTCCAAACTGCAAGTTACTAAATAAATAGGGTTATTAAAAAACTAATAACAGGACAATGTGATTCTCTGGAGAAAAGGGCACTCGTAATTAAAATTATTTCTACTCCAAAAATTCTGTTCTCATTATGAGGGTTGAAACTGTGTATTCCCAGTGCAATATGTACTCTAAGCTGGGAGGAAGAGACCTACAAGCCCAGTAAACGAAGTTGGTTGCGGGATCGGAAATGTATTACTCTTCTTGTTGGAGAAAGTGTAAATTAGATGCATAGCTGCAATTGTATCAGCCAATGTCCAATCTCCCTTCTGCGTTACATACAGTGGGAAATGAACCGTGATGTTTTAAACACATATGACATTGGAGACTAATTACCAAATCTTAAATACAGCGTTTGAGCCCTGATGGGAAAAATGCATAATAGCTTTGGGATCCCAGGAACTGTTGAGACAGTAGAGTAACAGATGCTCTAGAAAGTCATCAGAATACAAATGTTAAGCAGAATTAATTCACTTTATTTAGTGTGTTTTTAAACTGCCACACATGAATAAAAACCGAATTGCAAGATACAAGCAGAGCATGACTTTAGAAGACTTGAATATAAAAATATAAAATGATTGACATGTAGAAACAAGTATTAAATATATTCCAAGTTACCAGTAACTTTTTGAGGAAAGCAGATGCTGCGTCTCAAAATGGAAGGATGTGTGGATGAGAAAAGTGGTATCAGAAAAGGCATTGGATGGGAGAAAGTTGAAAGGACAGGAAGTGATGCCCTTGCAAGACACTGGCTAAGTTCCTGTGGCATCGTGGGATGCACCGGGAGAGAAACATCACCCTTGGGACAAGGGTGTGTTAGAAGGATGTTGATACAAGCACTGGTCAACTCCTAGATTGACTACTGCAGTGCTATCTCCATGGGGCATCCCTTGAGGCTGACGACAATGGGTTCAGAATGCAGAGGCCAGACCAGTGGCTGGTGTGAGCAAATCAGATCATACCACTCCAGTTATGGCTTGTCTCCACTGGTTACCCCTTGTGTCCCAGATCAGGATTTCGGTTTTGCTGCGAATGTACTGTATAAAGTTATGCAAAATCCTAGAAGAATAGGTATTACATGTTGGCACATGTGCATGTGTACTCTTAGTGAGTTGGGCTGTTGACAAAGAGAAAATGGACGGCTCAATTTAGAATAGCCAGATTAGAATAAACCGTTCTGTAAATATTTACGGGCTGAATTCCATTTGAGGGCTGAAAGATTGGAAAGCCTAGAGGTTAATTGGCTCTCTCATGAGAGAGGAGGCTAATGCACGAGAGGGAATCTGTTCCCACTGATTGCCCAGACGGAGTAGGAAAGGGGGTGATTGTTTCCCTAAGAGTTTGATGGAAGAGTCTTCATTTTGTCTGTCCTACTAAGAGAGGCATATAAGAAGATGGCAGATTTGGGATATGTCATACAGTACTTGTTGGAGAAAGTGATACAATGGTGTCCTTCAACATAATTATGACTTGGTGACTAGATTCTTACCTTTATGCTCAATTTTGGAACTTAAATGTTGCACAAAATAAACAGATTTAACTTCCACATTAGCTAGAAAAGATAGATCTAGTATTTAGATTACCCAAATGAGAATGGCTTTTTGGGAATTGCTTTTGTCACATGCAGTCCTCACTGTGTTTGATCTTGATTGTAATCAAGAAATTGTAGCTTGCACACAGCTGCATGGGAATACCACCCACGGGCAAGCTGGTGTTGGGGATGACTGGATACAATTCAAATTACACCGAACAAGATCAATGACTTGCCATGAGGAGAGAAAGAGAGAGTGTGTTCCTCGGGTTTCCTTGTTGTTGTTATGTGCCATCAAGTCAACACCAACTTACGATGACCCCATGAATGAGCCATCTCCAAAATGCTCAGCTCAGCGCTTGCAGATTCAAGCCTATTTGGTCTTCCTCTTTTCCTGCTGCCTTCTACCTGTCCCAGAATTAATGGGGTTCTTCCCCCCAGGAGAATTCTACCTCCTCATTATGTATCCAAAGTAGGACAGTCTCAGTTTCAACATTTTTGCCTCTAGAGATAGCTTAGGCTTGATTTGATGTAGAACCCACTTGTTCATCTGTCTGACAGTCCAAGGAATCCACAAAGCTTTCCTCCTGCCTCATATTTTAATTGAATTATTTTTTTTCCTTGTCTTCTTTCTTAACTGCTCAGTCTCCACATCCATATATGGTGATGGGAAATACAAGACTGTAGATTGTCTCGGTCTTGGGCTCCAGTGACACATTTAATAATGTTTTCTAATTCTTTCATTGCTGTCCTTTCTAGTCTCCGTCTTCTTCTGATTTCTTGGCCGCAGTCCCTGTTTGGAGTGATGATTAAACAAAGGTAGACAAAATCTCTAATTATTTCAATTTCCTCATTGTCAAAGCTAAAGTGGTGCAGTTCTTCACTAGTCATGCATATTGTCTTCTTAATGTTCAACCTCAGTCCTGCTTTTATTTGCTCTGACCTAGGCTGACATTCCTTCAATCTACACCTATGCTTTTATGATTGCTGATCACATTTCTTTCTTTCTTAAGTTTCTCCTTGACCCTTTCTGGAAGAGGATAGAAGAGACACCTTGGATTTATTCTTGAGAGGAGAGACGGCAGCCATCACTCACTGTATCTCCATTTTATTTAGCTAGAACCTGGATTACTATGTGACAGCAGAGAGAGTGATGGATGAGAACTCAAGAGACCTATGTTCAAAGCACACAGGGGGAGGGAGGAGCACACGTGTCCCCACTTGTTAAATATTTCATATGCCCTGAAAACCTTGTTAGGGTTGCCATGGGACAGATGCAATTTGATGGCATGTAACAACACGAATCCTATAATCTTTTCCATATTGGTGCATTTGTTTTATAAACTTTATAAAGTTAGAGCAGTACATTAGACCAGTACGACAGTGGAACCAATTACCTCGAGATGTGGTGAGTGCTCCAATACTGGGGGCATTCAAGAGAAACTTAGACAAACATCTGGCAGATATCCTTTGATTTTTATTCCTGCATCAAGCAGGGGGCTGGACTTGATGGCTTTATAGGCCTTTTCCAACTTCACTATTCTATGTTTCTATTATTTTTCACATTTTCTTAGAACAGGAATGGTGGGTGTGATTTCTTTACTAGGGGCAAGTGTCTTTTGCTAACCATTCTAGTTTTCTGGGGCTGAATCAACAAGTTAACTTAGCTGGAGACTTGATGCTGCTTACTTTGCTTGTTGTTGTTTAGCTGTTAAGTCATGTCCGACTCTTCATGACCCCATGAACCAGAGCATGCCAGGCCCTCCTGTCTTCCACTGCCTCCCGGAATTGGGTCAAATTCATGTTGGTCACTTTGATGACACTGTCCAACCATCTCGTCCTCTGTCGTCCCCTTCTCCTTTTGCCTTCAGAATTCCCAACATCAGGGTCTTTTCCATGGAGTCTTCTCTTCTCATGAGATGGCCGAAGTATTGGAGCCTCAGCTTCAGGATCTATTCTTCCAGTGAGCACTCAGGGTTGTTACCTTCAAAATGGATCAGTTTGTTCTCTTTGCAGTCCAGGGGACTCTCAAGTGTCTCCTCCAGCACCACAGTTCTATGATGTTTAAAAAGTTAGTTTTTTTATTGAAATTTTTGAAATCATCTGCACAATATGTATGGCTTTAAAGAGCACTTAATAAATCATTTCTAAACCAAATTTGACTTTGTTGTGACTTTTTTGCCCATAGGAACACATTAATTAGATTTCAATGCATTCCGTTTCGCAAGACGAATTTTTCGCAAGACAACATTAACCATGGAATGAATTAAATTCGTCTTGCGAGGCGCCACTGTATTTGAAAAGTGCTATCCTATTTCCCCTCAGTCTTCTTTTCTCAAGGCTAAGCATGCCCAGTACTTTCAGTCTTTCCTCATAGGGCTTAGATTCCAGTCTCCTGATCATCCTTGTTGCCCTCCTTTGAACTTGCTCCAGCTTGTTGGTGTCCTTCTTATTTTGTTTTTATTTCACAGTCAAAACTCAGGATAGAATTAGCTTTGCTAAGGTCATGGCTGCAATGCAGGGAAAACCAAACCAGACATGGAAGAGAATTTCAGTGGTGTTTCTTCATATATTTGTAGAGTGGGCACCCTGTCACTAAAGGAGCTAATGAGTTCATGTAGCACTGGGTCTGAATTTCAGTGTGTCTCTTTTTGGCCCTTCCAAATGGTGTCAGTGGGGAGAGGAGGAGAGGAGGGAAAGGAGAATGAGAATGGGGCAGTGACATTTGCTGATTCTACTGTTGCAGGGTATTGAATTTCCTCGGGGTTTTAGACTGAACTTTACAGCAGCTTCCAAAATGGGGATAACCTTAACCCAAAAATACTTATCACCTGTGAATAAAATGGAGCAATCTCCCTTTTTTGGAATGAAGTGCAGAAAGAAAAAAGACAAAGAAGGAGAAAGAGAGACTAGAGAGAACACTAAATTCAACAAGTATATATTCGGCATAGATTTTGTCCCAAGAACATGAATTTTACATGCGCATATACATTTCCCATACCAGCATTTGAATTTTATATTTCACACACACACCCCAACACACACCTTTGTAGGCTGGAATGCCTAATAGCTTGAATTGTCTAAAAATAGAAGAAATTATTTTGGAACTTTTTGTACTTAGGCATAAGGAGACAGCTCTAAGGGCACAATTACAGATGATCTGAAGTTGCAATTAAAGTTAAAAATACATCCCCAGCTGATAATATGTAAGGACAAGAGAGTCTTATCTTTAAATAATAATAATACTTTTAAAAAAATATCTATCTATCTTAGGTTTTAAAATTAGACCAATGGGCTTAGACAGATGATAAAACTAGCAGTCTGACTGCATATTATACATTTTCACTATTATCTTGTTTATATGACTCACCTCTCATCAAGATTGCCATCTCCAAATTCCACAAAAATCATTCTGATTTCAGATTTCTGAAGTGTGTAGCAATCACATTTCTCTGTTTCTCATCCCCAAAGCAGGCATAAGTATCATAGTTTTTTCCCCAAATCGGAATCCCAGTCTCTCTGCTCCTGGTCCTGCTTTGACTGCAAGACGAAACAAAAGGTCTTACAAACAAAAGACTTTCGATTTCTTTATTGAGTCAATCCATCTCATGTGCAGTCTTCCTCTTTTCCTACTGCATTGCACTTTTTTCTGCATTGCTGCCTTTTCCAGTGAGCTTGTCTTCTCATGATGCCACTTTAGTACAGTATGCTTTGCTTGGTTATTTTAGCTTCTAGTGAGAGTCCACACTTAATTTGCTTTACTTATCTCTCTGACAAGTCATGATACCTGTAAATCTCTTTTCCAACACTGCATTTCAAATAAGTGAAATGTGTGTATACACTTTATGTAGTGTATAAAATGTAAGTATAATTTGCACTCCTATATATAGCTGCTTTTCTGAAGGTAGCTTACTTTGGAGGAAACAAGTTCAGGATCTCAATGTACTTAATAAGCTTTATAAATAGGGTGCATTTAATTCAGTGTAGCATTTTGCACTTGACTTTTTTCTAAAAGGGCTGTCAGTTGGAGGAATCAACAAAGAACAGACAGACAAAATGTATAAACAACATGAGTTGTTTTTTCTAAACTATTTATTTATGTTATTTATTTAACTTAACTTACCCAAAGGTCTCTGGGCGGCTTACAACAATTAAAATTCAATTAAAATACAATAAAAGATAAATAATTTGGTTTTTGTTTGGGCGCTCAGGCTCAAAAAGGTTCGCCATCACTGCCCTAGGTTTTGTGTCAGCATTTTCCCTGTGACCCACAGATCTAGGCTCGAAAGCTGAAGAGGGTATGTACAAGTCCATGATGTGGTCAGGAATGTACTTCTTAACCTTGAGGTGGGCAGTTTCAAGGGGATGGGGGTGGGGCTGCACATGCCCATTCCTTCAGCTTGGAGGACGACACTTCCTCTTAGGATCCCCACTACCTCAATTTTTCTTACTAAAATTGTAGTTTTAATTTTTAACTGAGGCTCTCTTCTGCCCTCTAGTTACAGCTTTTATATACAGTGGGGCCCCCATATCCAAGGGTGATTGTTTTCAAGTGCCCCGCAGATGTTCAAAACCAAGAATAAAAGTGAATGCTACACACAGCACGATAAAAGAAAAAAATCCAGAAAAAGGCATTTCCAGCATGTATTACTAGTATTGACCACTAGGGCGAGTATATATTCTTTAACAACAATAATATATAGCATGGTCTCTGGCTCCCTCTGATGGCTATTTCTGGTAAATACACCATGAAAATTTATATTTCTTTTTTTTTCTTTTAATATTTTCAATATTCTTCAGATCACAGATAAATGAAACTGAAGGTACCAATCCCTACTGTATTAAAAATGGGAGTGTTGGAGGGGCAGGTGTGTTGAAGTCACTCAAAAGATGACAACATTCCCCCCCATCCCCTAAAATACCTAACCAATAATTCTAAATACATCACCAAACTCCTGTAACTATGGAATTCAGATACACTTTGATAGAGTAGATGCTTCTTTAGAACTGCTGGCTACTTTCATTTGCTAACATGATGCTTTGCCAGGTCTGTACAACAATGGCGTTGTTGTTTTTAATCTAAAAAGGTAGCCAGAACTTTAGGACACATAGCTTAAATAATTACTGTATTTTTCCGTGTGTAAGACACTACTCTCCCCTAAAATCATTACACTAAAAATTGAGGGGCATCTTTTACACGGAAGCTGAGATAGCTGAGGAGAGAACAAAACGGTACATACCTTGCCTCTGTAAACAGGCTTCCTCCAATCACAAGCCTTACGTAACTGATGTCAGCTGATGCTGTACCAACCAATCGGAACACACCTCATTGGAGGTGGAGCCTGTAGGCTCAGATTCAACAGGGACTCCAAATGTCCGAATGTTCTGAGTCCAGTGGCTGAATTCTCAAAGCTAAGTTTTCTTAATTTGGGGGTTAGAAAAGTGGGAGGAGCCTTATAAATGGGGGTGTGTCATAAACAGAAAAATACAGTACATTCTGCCATTTGCAAGCAACAAAATGAGCCACAAGTTCAAACCTTTGGAAACACGTTATTGTTTTGAGTTATATGCCGCCCCATGGTGCTAGAGCACTCTTTGAATGGTTTACAACATAATTATGCAAGGAAAATTTTGCCCCCCATGTGCCATCAAGCTGTATCTGACTTATTCAGATGCAACATAATGTTTTTGAAAGTAAGTGAGATATGTAAAAAATGGTTTAAAACCCCTAGTGAGTTTCCATAAGAGAGCAGGCATTTGAATTCAGGTTGCCTAAATCCTAGTTTGTCGGTCTTTATCCACTACACCCCACCAGTTCTGTTGAGAAACACATACTGGAAGATTTCTACATTTACCTGCCAGAATTGCGGGTAGGTAAGTACTTAATGAGGGACATGGTGGCGCTGTGGGCTAAACCGCAGAAGCCTGTGCTGCAGGGTCAGAAGACCAGCAGTTGTAAGATGAATCCACACGACAGAGTGAGCTCCCGTCGCTTGTCCCAGCTCCTGCCAACCTAGCAGTTTGAAAGCATGCAAATGCAGGTAGATAAATAGGTACCACCACAGTGGGAAGGTAAAACGGCGTTCCCTAGTCACACTGGCCACGTGACAACGGAAACTGTCTTCGAACAGGCGCTGGCTCTATGGTTTGAAAAGTGGGGTGAGCGCCACCCCCTAAAGTCAGACACGACTGGACTGAAAATGTCAAGGGGAACCTTTTCCTTTTTAAAGTACTTAATGAGATTTTAAAAAGTACTTGAATCAAGTTGCTATGTTGTTATGTGCCATCAACTATATGAATTACTGACTTCCAAAAGGTCCTGTCATTAATGCCCTGCTCAGATCTTAGAAATTAAAGGCCATAGCTTCCTTTGTTGAGTTAATACATCTCATGTGATATCTTCCTCTTTTCCTGCTGCCTTGAACTTAGCCAGAATTATTATCTTTTCCAGTAAGGCTTACTGTCTCATGTTATGCACAAGGTACAAAACTTGGTTTAGTCATTTTAAATTCTAGTGAGAATTCAGGCTTCACCCAGACATTTGTCTTTTTTTTGGGGGGGGGCAGTTGATAGTATCCATAAAGCTTTCTTCCCGCATCACATTTAGAATGAGTCAATTTTTAATTCTTATCAGCTTTCTTCACTGCCCAGCTTTTACAGTCATACGTAGAAGTCAACAGTACCATAATCTGGATAATCTTTGTCTTAATCTCGAGTGACATATGCTTCCTCTTAAGGAACTTTTCCACTTCCTTCATAGAATGAATCAAAGCATTATTGCTTTTTCATAAAGTTCTACCAAAATATATTTAATCCCACTCAAAGTCTAACTTAATCTCAACATAGTGTGATACTGATAGATATCTGAAGGATTTCAGAGAACATATTGGAAAGATAGAGCGGAAGAACCCACAGCAATGCATCATTTAATAAAACTACCCCAAATCCTATTGGATGCTTTTGTATTCAGCACCAGTGGAAATGGAACCTTCTTCCTCTTTCCCAGCAGCTGTCCGTGTTGCCAAAAATCCTGCTCTAGAAGATTTATCAGCCTCCAAATCATTTTGGGGGGGGGGGGGTGTAATAGGATAGTGCAGCAGGAGGATGGGAGGATTCTGGAAGAATCAGTTTTGTTGTTGTTGTTGTTGTTGTTGTTTAGTCATTAAGTTGTGTCCGACTCTTTGTGACCCCATGGACCAGAGCATGCCAGACCCTCCTGTCTTCCACTGCCTCCTGGAGTTTGGTCAAATTCATGTTGGTCGCTTCAATGACCCTGTCCAACCATCTCGTCCTCTGTCGTCCCCTTCTCCTCTTGCCCTCACATTTTGCCAACATCAGGGTCTTTTCCATGGAGTCTTCTCTTCTCATGAGATGGCCAAATTATTGGAGCCTCAGCTTCAGGATCTGTCCTTCCAGTGAGCACTCAGGGTTGATTTCCTTTAGAACGGATATTTATTTATTTATTTATTTATTTATTTATTTATTTATTTATTTATTTGATTTGATTTGATTTGATTTGATTTGATTTGATTTGTACCCCGCCTATCTGGACTACCAGACCACTCTAGGCGGCTCCAGACTACTCTAGGCGGCTAGGCGGATAGGTTTGTTCTCCTTGCAGTCCAGGGGACTCTCAAGAGTCCTCCAGCACCACAATTCAAAGGCATCAATTCTTCAGCGGTCAGCCTTCTTTATGGTCCAGCTCTCACTTTCATACATCACTGCTGGAAAAACCGTAGCTTTGACTATGCGGACCTTTGTCGGCAAGGTGATGTCTCTGCTTTTTAAGATGCTGTCGAGGTCTGCCATCGCTTTCCTCCCAAGAAGCAGGCGTCTTTTAATTTTGTGGCTGCTGTCTCCATCTGCAGTGATCATGGAGCCCAGGAAGATAAAATCTGACACTGCCTCCATATCTTCCCCTTCTATTTGCTAGGAGTTGATGGGACCAGTAGCCATGATCTTAGTTTTTTGTTTTTGTTTTTCTTGATGTGGAGCTTCAGACCATTTTTTGAAGAATCAGTAGAACCCAGCAGAAATGCACTATAGCAGTCTAGTCATTATATTATTAATAAAAGGTAATAATTCCATTTCCAAAATAATATGTGGAACGTCTACTAAAATTAACATTACAGTACTCTCGTATTCATTACAATGGCTTTGCATGTCAGCAACTACAAACGAAGCCACTTTGGAAGCAGATGTCTTGTTATCTTGGCAAAATAGATATATCTGTATTCTTGGGTTTTTTTTCAGTTCCAGTCAGCTGCGCTGATTTCTCTTGCCCTGCCCTGGTTGCCTCTACCTGCCTCCTCCCGTAATTTCACAACCAGTCTTCAATCAAACAGCTCCACTCCAGCTGGCCGCCAAACCTTGCCGCAATGCATGTCGGGATTCGTAGTTTTAAATGGCCCGGCTGGCTTAGCGTACCAAAGGCATGGCGAGGGGGCAATTGGCAATTCCTCCTGGGCTGGGCTCGTGGTTCTTACGCGGAGCCCTGGATGTGTTTGTGGAGGGAACTCCCCCCAAGCACCTACTCTTTTGGGGAGGGCACTGAGGCAGACCATGACTACATTTCCCAGCCTGCACCGGGAAACGGGGCTCCCACTTTCTGGCTGCAGGTTCTCGGCTGCAGAGGAGCAAAAGAGAAAGCCGTGGAGGGAGAAAGAGAAGGAGGGAAAGAGGGAGAGGAAAGGAAGGAAGGGGGAAAAGGGGGGTTGGGAGGAAGGAAGGAGGAGAAATAGCAGCAGCATCTCTCGGCAGGAGAATTATGCATGCACTAAGCAAGCTCTGAGAGAATGGCTGTGGAAGGTAAGGAACTGCGGTTCTCCTGCCTTTTCCTTTGGCAAAGCCAGGGTTTATACCTTCCTCCTGCACCCACCTCCATTTCTTTTCCTCTGCACTCACCTGAGGGAGCAGGCAGGCAAGCACAGAGCAGCAGAAAGCGAGAGGAGGAAAGCCTCCCATCAGTTGCCGGGGGGGGGGGGAAGAGGCGGGCGAAAGAACAGGGAAACGGCCGGCTTTCCTTGCTGCGTTTTTTTGCAGAAGGATGAGGGGGCTCGGCGTGGGCTTGGCCGAGGTTGATGATGCCCGCACGAGCATGGAGGCGATGGGCAAAGCAGGGTCTGCCCCAATGCAGGATCGTCTCCGCCATCGTCTCTCAACCCCCGCTTCCCCCACCCACCCCTCACGACTGCATGCGAGGAAGGAAGGATGCCACTGCAGTTAGACCACCCCCATTTTATTTAGGTGACAATATACCTATCCTCCATTTCCCATTGTTTGGTTCCCCCCCCCCCCCACAGGCTCTTTTCCAAGGAAGGCCGCCCTTTTGGCCAAGGTAGCTTCATCTTTCCTGCTGCATGTTTCTGCTCCCATATGTACCTCAGGTGAAGAAGCCCCATTCCTCTTTGTCCCTGGCCTTCTTAGATTTGTTAGCGTTTCGCTCCTCCCATGAGATGCTGATTTTGTTTATTATGTTTCTGCAGTGCATTCATACAATTCATACATCCGTTCTCCAGCTTCACTTGGTTTCTGCACCTTCAGCTGCCTTTTTATAATGTGCCCCTTCCAATTTAGTTTTTAAAACTTAACCGTACACTTGGTGACAGTGCGGCTGAACATGTGCAGAGTGCCGTCTGTCTTAGTTTTAACAGAGGGCGTTGCAAACAGGCCTTGCTCTCAGCCCTGAGGGAGGGTTGGCTGTATTGGATCTGTTATGGAGGCCTGTCATCACCCATGCAGTGTTGGCAAGCGGTAAATGTGGACATCATTTTCAGTTACTCTGGAAAGGAAGTTTGAAATCTGTAAGGCAGGCTGGAACAATGTATTTTTTTCTAAACTGTTCTCGATGTGGCTGACCAGCCAGAAGTTCAGGAACTACATAAATTTCTTTCAGGAGAGCTGGAATGATACTGTGACTGTTTTAATGATGATCACTTCAAAAATATACACATGGAGGAGATGCTGAGTGTCCAGTGAGTTACAGATTCAGTTCATATGAAGGGTCTTGTGTGGCTTAACAGACCCGAGTTGAGGCCTAATGTAAGTGGCCGAGTATGGTGGTTCTCAACTTTGCTTCTCTATATGTTTCTGTCCCAGAATCCCTCACCACTGGCCATGCCTTATAGGCATCTGGAAGTTGTAGTCCAAAACATCTGGGGGAACCATAGCTTAAGAACCACTGTTACAGTCTATTTAATTTTACTGTTTTTATATTAATTATTTCATTAATGTATACCTTACTTTTTCCAAAAACTGGAATCCATGGCAGGTCGTAGTGGGTCAAAATACAGTGGTGCCCCGTATAGCGAGGTTAATCCGTTCCGGATTAACCTTCGCTATACGAAAACATCGCTGTGCGGGTAAGTAAAACCTATTGGAACGCATTAAACTTAGTTTAATGCGTTCCAATAAGTGTGCAAACTTACCCCTCCAGCGATGTTTTCGCGTCGGGCAGCCATTTTGGAGCCGCCGATCAGCTGATCGGCGGCTCCAAAATGGCTGCCGGATGACCCGAAATGGCCCCTATCAGCGTTTTCGCGCCCTCCCCTTGCTTACGGAGGTCGCGAAAACGCTGCGGGGGGGCATTTCGGGCCATCCCCGCAGCGTTTTCGCGTCCTCCGTAAGCAAGGGGAGGGCGCGAAAACGCTGATAGGGGCCATTTCGGGTCATGCCGCGGCCATTTTGGAGCCGCCGATCAGCTGTTCGGCGGCTCCAAAATGGCCGCCGGAGTCCCAATCGTCGCAAAGCGAGTGCGGCGATTGGGGCTGATCCGTATAGCGATCCCCAAAAAGGGATCGCTATACGGATTTTTCGTTAAACGGTGCACTCGTTAAGCGAGGCACCACTGTAAATACAAAGAGTGCTTTGGGTGGTGGTTGCTCAATAGCCAGATCAACATGGCAAACATGCCTTCTGGGGATAAGTTTGGAAACCATTGGGTTTATAATGTTGTGCTTCAAACAATATAAATAGTATAAAATCATACAATGAGTTTAAAATAATATGGCTGTTGTGCCATTTCCCCCTCTCACATGATGAATATGGCCCCTTGAGCTGTATGAGAAGCTCCTTTTGAAATGTTCAAAAGCAGCTTGCATGTGACTACAACTTCTTGCCCCATGGACATATGTACAATATCCATTATTGCTCCTTGGGCATACGTACATTACCATATAGGTAACACGTTGTATTCCTTTAAAAATGATCAGTAGAAAAGTTAGCATTGCAGCTAGACAAAAGTATGATGAAAAGACCAATGTTCAATGAAAGTCAACATGGAAACAGAAATATGTACAGAAACAGCCACCCCCACTTTCCAATTAAATGCTTATTTTGTTTCTCTTAAATGAATCATTTCTGTCCAGCTGTCAGGAATGGGCACCTGTCCTCCAGATGTTGAGTTCTAACTCATAGAATTGATCGCCATTAGCCATTTTGGCTGTAGCCAGATGAACATAGTGTATGGTCTTTCTTTGAAAACAGGGAAAATTTGTAATATACTACTTGATGTATACTAGGATCATGGAGACCTGAGCTAAAATCATTTAGCCACAAAACTCATTGAGTGATGGGTAAGCTAGTCACTCTCTCAGCACGGCCAATCTCTCAGGCTGCTGTGAGGATAAAGTCAAAAAAAGTGGACAGCTGTGAGGATAAACATGAAAGGTAGAGAACATTATATGATGTTTTGCACTTATTGGGACAAAGAAGGAGGTGGAGCATCATTATTGTGACTCATGAAGCTTCTTGTTGGGTATGTCACAGCAGCAGCCACATGGGTTTGCAGGGTGGAGATCCTTTGGGCTGGCTCTGAACCTCATATAAGCCCCAGCAGTAACCAAGAATGAATCATTCCATCATCTTAATTAGGCAACTGGGTTTTATCTAAATGCTACGCCCATTTAATTGGGTTCTCCTCATGCCTGGCATTCAGATAAACAGAAACTGTTTTGACGCTTACTCTCAGCCTTTGCCTGCCTCACCTCTGTGACATCACACTCAGGAATGCCCATTGGACATGAGATGCCTCTTCTCTGCTTCCCTTTCATCATCCTTTTTACCATCTTTATAGCTATCTGTTTTAATTTATCCTACTAGTTATTGTATCTGTTAATGTTTATATTATTTTATTCTTATTGTGTTTTAATATTGTGTTGTTTGTCTTGTTGTTGTTAGCTGCCCAGAGTGGCCCGACTGCCAGATGGTGTGGGATATAAATCAACTAACTAACTAACTAACTAACTAACTAACTAACTAACTAACTAACTAACTAACTAACTAACTAACTAACTAACTAACTAACTAACTAACTAACTAACTAACTAACTAACTAACTATAAATGTGCCCTTGTTGCCAACTCAGTGAGTGAATGATTGTGAGTTATTATTTGCACTTGAAATCTCTTTCCCTTTCTTTGACTAAGCATTAACTTCTTCCCCATCTCATCTCTTTAAGGAAGAGTTTGGTCTAAAATTAAACACACCTTAATTTTATATCCTGGGTGCTAGAATCGTTGTGGTGACAACTTTCTGTATCAAAGACCGAGAGGAACGTATTTCAGGCATCAACAAAGGGAGGAATGAACTTTCTTGGCATTCAAATCGAGCCTTACAAACAGGAAGCAAACTGTTTTCAGAAAAATTTGAAAGAGATAAAAATCCACAGTTGGGCAATACTTTTGCTGGAACAAAACCAAGTGACACACACACACAAAAACTGCATGCTCTTTGAGTTGTCTGGGATTCTCCGTGAGGGAAATTAGGAAGAACAGGAGCATCTCCTAAACGGTCTTTCCTTAAAAACATCCACCTGCACCACCCGGTCCTCTCAGTTATGCTCCTCCAGGTTGCCATGCCGAGGAGGCCAGGAAGTCTTCAACTAGAAACAGGGCCTTCTCAGTTGAGGCCTCATCCCTGTGGAATGGGCTTCTGGTGGAGCTACATTTGCCCCCCTCCCTCAGAGCATTCAAAAGGTGCTTAAAACAAGGCTGTTTACTGAAGCCTTTGAGAGCATCCTCTCTTCATGTACAGTGGTCATGTGGCCAGTGCGACTAGACATGGAACGACGTTACCTTCCCACCGAGATGGTACCAGTTTATGTACTCGTATTTACATGCTTTCAACCTGCTAGGTTGCCAGGAGCTGGGACAAGTGACGGGCGCTCACTCAGTCGCGTGGATTCGATCTTACGACGGCTGGTCTTCTGACCTTGCAGCACAGAGGCTTCTACAGTTTAACCTGCAGTGCCACCACATCCCCTTCATGTAGTAGTGACCAACTAATTTTATATTGTTTGTTTGTCATGGTTCAATTTTCTCTTGATTTTTTTGATGACAGCTCTATTGATTATATGTGTGTTTGTTTCTTATTATATTTAGATTTATTTTATACAGTGGTGCCTCGCAAGATGAGCGCCCAGTTTAACGAGATCGCATCACGACGAAGTTTTTGCGATCGCAAAAGCGATTGCAAAACAATGTTTCCTATGGGGGAATTTCGCTTTGCGATGATCGGTTCCCTGCTTTGGGAACCGATTTTTGCAAAACGACGATTTTCGGCCAGCTGATCGGCGGTTTCAAAATGGCCGCTGGGTAAAAAAAAATAGCTCCCCGCTCTTTTCTGGGACGGATTCCTCGCTGCACGGGCAGTGAAAATGGCTGCGCTATGGAGGATCTGCACTGGACGTTGAGTTTCAAGCCCATAGGAACACATTAATCGGGGTTTAATGCGTTTCTATGGGCTTTTTAATTTTGCTTTACGATGTTTTTGTTCTACAGCGATTTCGCTGGAACGAATTAACATCGTAATGTGAGGCACCACTGTATTATGTTTCTCTCTGGATGTAAATCATCCAGAGTAGTGTTTACCGTAATTGGAGGAGTATATTGGATGGATTGGTGTGCAAGCGGACCTGATGTTGTAACCAGGAGGCCTGTATTTTAGGCCCAGTCTCATGATGGAGATTGAATAAATTAATTACTGTAAAAGGCTGCTGTACTTCCCAAGCTGGGTGGTGGTGAAACTATATTTTGAAAATGATGTTACAGTATATGGATTCATTGCTCTGTACAGGGGTTGATTTTAATCAGTCCAGCTGTTTTTGCTCCAAAAGTGGCTTTTTTTTCTCTGTCACTGGGACGACTTCTATTTTTTTCAAGTTGGAATAATTTAAATCCCACATGGGATTTTCTCCATGTGGCTAGTTGTGATATGTTCATGTAAAGACGTGTATTTGTCTGGTATTTCAGTGACATAGGTGGTTGAGGCATGTTCAGGTACAGGGAAGCATCGCCCTACATTCTTTCATCTTCTACAATCATCCTTCTATTTCTTAGTTTTTTAAAAAACAATCTTATATATATATATGAGATTATGGTAGATCATCTTATCACCTTATTGCTGAGTCATCATTATTATTATTTCCCGATATTTCATCGTCGTTTAGTCGTTAAGTCGTGTCTGACTCTTCGTGACCCCATGGACCAGAACACGCCAGGCCCTTCTGTCTTCCACTGCCTCACGGAGTTGGGTCAAATTAATGCTGGTTGCTTCGATGACACTGTCCAACCATCTCATCCCGATATTTATACTCCTGTTAATTCCCAGTCAGATCAGCAGAGGTGGGACAAGAGAAGGAAGGAAGGATTGGCAGAGGCAGGACCAGAGGAAGGAGGGAAAGAAGGGGAGATGTGGGCTGGAATGCAGCTTGCATCACATCAAGTATGAATGGTGATCTTCAGAATCAAACTGCAGCCCCACTGATTGCAATTTCAAATGTAATACAGGCTGTAAATCAGATTGGAGCAAAGTGTAGCCACACCCTAGGTGAGGAAGCACCAAGATTTGCTTTTCTTGTCCATTTTGCAGCAGATGTTAATTGGGGCATGGGTGCTGGTGGTCAGATACCAGAACCACCCATTACTGAGAACATGCTGGTTAAAAGAGATGGTGTGAATTGCTGGAAGCAGTTGTGAAGATTGTGCCTGTGCATGTTTGTGTGATATAAAGTGTGCTTCTAATTTGAATGCTGCAAAACAGCTATACTCCTGATACAGATATTTTGGGAACCACTGGTTTGAATAAATATGGATTTGATCAGTTACATTAAACACTGGCAGCACAGTAAGAAATCTGTGTTTTGTTTTGTTTTAAAATAATGACATCAGTATTGGCCTGATTTGGTTTGTTTTAAAGCATTCCAATAGGATCAGCATTGGCTTGGTTTGGTTTGTTTTAAAGGAGGCATTCTCAAAAAATTTTTTGGCAATGGCCATAACATAAAATGTAAAAAATATAGATGGAATCAGGGTTGTATAAGTCTCATAATGAACCCTATAAGGTGGTATGTGGAGAATTGTTTCCAGTCTGTGCCCACTTCAGATCTGCCAGGACCCCCCCCCCCGGGGGGCCATATGTCCCCTATTGAGAATGGCTGTTTTGAAGTGTTCCATTTTCTTATTTTTTACATTTGCAAAGGGACATTGGGGAAGGCAGCTATGAGGAAGCATCCAGGCTGATTTTAAATATAAGTCCACTGAGAGAACTGGCTAGGTAGATCTATTTTTAGGCCTTAAGATATTTCCACAGTGTTCCTTTAAGTGCTTGTTTCCTTTTAGTCAAAGTGAAAGAAATAGGTCACAGCTAGTAGGGAAGAGCTTTTTGATCTTTGTCAGAATGTTTGCAATTATTTTCTCTCTGATGCATGTATAAAGAATGGAATTGGGGGAATAGATTAAATTTGGACAAACATATATATATATATTTAACTGAACACTGAGATGGGCTAAGAGGCTGTCAGCTGGCTATTTGGTACAAGTGCCATCGTGGACATTGTGTCCATGTGTCTCAAATACTGGATTGTGGCTGGGTAGAAGGTCAGGGTGTTGGCGGCATGAGGCCCACAGGATAGGACTTGATTCCAGAAGGCATGGCACTGGCAAAGCTGGAAAGAGTATTGCGCCAAACTGGAACATAGAGGATTTGGGCAGTTGGTAGGAAGCCTGCTCTATGCTAAAAATTGTGCTCTTTCCCAGGGAAAAATGTGTGTAATTACGTATGTGAAAGCCAGACTTGCAGTAAAACATTAGAGAGTAAATTCTTCCTGTTTAGGGTTCCAGCCAGTCAACAATGACCTATTTTTAAGATCAGTCTGTTCCTTTTCTCTTCCAACTGGCCCCCAATCTCTGTTTTTTTCCTTCCTATTCCATCTTCAAAACAGGCATTCCGTGGCCACTGTTCATACATGACCTTCATTGAATGGTTGGCGTGGTGGAGACAGAGTTTGGAAGTAACTTGTTTGTTTGTTTGTTTAGCTTGTATGCCACACTGATGAGTGGTAAACACTACTCTGGGCAGTTTACATTCTAAAATATCATAACATAACATAAAACCAGTCTTTAATAATACAGTGGTGCCTCGTATAATGAGCGCCCCGTTTAACGACGAATCCACATACCGATGCGGATTTTGCGATCGCAAATGCGATCGCATTGCGATGTTTCCTATGGGGAAAAATCGCTTTGCGATTTTTCCCCATAGGCTACATTTTCCCCCAGCTGACCGGCGGGGGCTTCTGAAGGACCACAGGGGAGGGCTCCCCTGCGGTCCTTCTCAAGCTCCCGCCGGTCAGCTGGCCGAAAAAGCCGGTGGGCAGCCAGCTCGCTCCTCCTGGGGCGGCGGGGGAAGGGAAAGGGCCCTGGCACGGCCTTTTGCCTGGCTCCCCTTCTTCCGCTCCACCTCCTCTTCCTCTGAGGAGGAGGCGGCGGGCGCTCAGCCCAGGGCCGGCGGCGAGCGGCGCTTTGGCCGGCTCGCTCCTTCCTGGGCAGCGGAGGTGGCGAGCAAAGGGAAAGGGCCGGGCGCCTGGCTCCCCAACTCCCCCTTCACCATCTCCTCTTCCTCAAAAGGTTGGCCACCGGCCGGCTTGATTTTCCCGGGGTGGCGGAGGCGGAAGGGAACAAGCCCTGGCGCGCCGGGCGCTTGGCTCCCCGACTCCCCCTTCACCACCTCCTCTTCCTCAAAAGGCCGGCCACCGGGGTGATCTTCCGGGGTGGCGGAGCCGGAAGGGGGAAGGGAAAGGGCCCTGGCATGCGGGGCACTTGGCTCCGCCTCCCCCTCTGCTTCCAAACGCCGACAGCCGTTGGCTTGCTCTTCCCTTGCCGACGGAGGAGGGGAAAGGTGGAAGGGAAAGGGCCCTGGCATGCGGGGCGCTTGGCTCCGCCTCCCCCTCTGCTTCCAAATGCCCACAGCCGTCGGCTTGCTCTTCCCTGGCCAACGGAGGAGGGGGAAGGTGGAAGGGAAAGGGCCCTGACGCACGGGGCACTTGGCTGCCGTCTCCCGCTTCACCTCCTCCTCTTCCTGGGAGGCTCCTTCTGAAGGGCCCGCTGGCCAGCTGGGGGGAAATGCCAGCTGATCGGCGGTTCCAAAATGCCCCCCCCCGCTGTTTTCTGGATGGACTCCTCACTTACCGAGGCGGCGAAAATGGCCGCCCCTATGGAGGATCCTCGCTGAACGGTGAGTTTTTGCCCCATCGGAATGTATTAAACAGGGTTTAATGCATTCCTATGGGGTTTTTCTTTCCGTTTAGCGATGTTTCCACATAGCGACGTTAATCCTGGAACGGATTAACGTTGCTATGCAGGGCACCACTGTATACTAAATACTCACACCACAAAGGAACACATAAAGCTACCCACAACAAATGAATAAAAAATCCAATCTATGGCAGATTGGTAACATAATAATGGCTGTTCTGTGCTTTCTTAAGATACAATGCTCTCAAAGGTTTCATTCGACAGCCTTGTTTTGAGCATCCTTTAAAAATTGTGAGGAAGGTGGCCAGGCACAGCTCCACCCATTCCAAAGAGATGGGGACATGTCTGAGAATACCCTGTTTCTCATTGATGGCTTCCTGGCTTCCCTTGAAGGGACAACCTCAAGGAGCATGGCTTGGAGGGATCAACTATTGCAGGTGGAAGTTCTTAGGGAAAGATGCTCTGACAGTTGTTCTGGGGGAGTGAGAAGAGATGGCCACAAATCACTTTGTACCTGGTCATCTGAAGTCATTGGCGCAGCAACACAGGTGCTGTGTGTTCCCTTCCCCCACCCCCTGGCCAATTCCCCCACTCACCTGCCATTGTGCATTGCTTGGTCCCTCCTTGTTGCACAATCTTCCAGTTCCGGCAGGAGCACGGACTTCCCTTCTCTGACTTCTTCAGCAGCTGCCCACTCAGACGAGGAGGTGAGGCAAGGATTCCTGCAGCACTGCCTGTAGGCATGTTCACTGTCCGGGCATTTACGATGCCAGAATAGGGCTACTGTGTGACTCTTAAACATTTATAGTCAGGCCCAGGGTGGATTTGATTTAAATCATAATTTAAATCAAAAAGTCAGGTGTTTTTGGCAATTTGAATCGTCATTTAAATCATGATTTAAATCAGTTTGATTTTTGTCCACCCTGCTCAGGCTGAGGTTAAGCTTAGAGGTGCTGGCAGTGATGACTTGGGACTGACCTTGAAGTGTGAGTGGACAGCTGTATCATACAGTTGTTTTAGCTTTTGTTTGGAAGCCCCAAAAACAGCGTCGCAAAGCGATTTCACCGTAAAACGGAGCGATCGCTATGCGAGGCAGCACTATAGTAACATTTGCCTGGCTTCACACCATCCTGTGTTCTGCGATTTAACAAATGTTAAATGAAAAACTCCATTCTTCATTCAGTTTGTTCTCTTGAATATGTTTTGTAGGAGAACAGCCAGTGACTAATCTCTCGTCACTAAGCATACCATGATAACCCACTAAAACAGATCCTGATTTAAAGCTATGTAGCGACAAAAGCAACAATCAGATTTTAAAATTTTGTTTACATTTGTGTTATAAAAAGTCTGAAAAGGCCTATTGCAATTCTGTATAAACATGATTTGTTCTTTTTCAGCGAGTTACAGATTTGCTACTACCGATAGGGTGTGCCGTCAGCAATTATGAACCAGAGCAGCATGGAGTGAAGGGTTCAGCGCTCGGCTGTGGGAGGCAAAGAGATATGCCTTTGGGAGGAATTTTCAGTGTCTTAACAAGCACATCGACTAGTTCAAGGCACAAGAGGGAGAATCAGCAGCTTAATATGAAATGCAGAAAAGTTCACAATTAAAATAAATTGGGAGGTTGCAGGTTCAGTTTTAGAAAATGAACCTTACTATTTTTAAAGATACTGTTCCAATTTCAAATTAGAACTGTCATTGCAGGTCAGATATAAATGGAAAGAAAGTTAAACCTGCAGAAGACTTGTCAGTCTAAGCTTTTGGTGCTGATGGAGCCTCCTAAAAAGCTTGTACTTAGGTTCAGCTGCAAAAGGTATTGGCAAAACTTTGAGTGTGGGGGACATTGAACTCTGTTCTCCAGTGTTATATATTTAGCTATATGTATGGAGCTATGAATCCAGAAGTGCCCAATTAGAATTTCACTGGCCATAATCCTATTGGTGTATTCAGTTCTTCCTTCCTTTCTGGCAACAAGATGCTTCTGGGAAATCCATAAGCAATAGCCCTAATTTTTTGTTGCTTCTCAGCTACTGACACTGGAGTTGTAAGGCACACGAGTATTACCCCTGAAATGTAGAGGTAGTAGTCTCTTAGCTTAACTCATTACCTTGATCTCTAATTTTGTTTTTAACTGTGTATAAATTAGGTTAGGATCCCACAGATAGGAGGTGGTTTGCTTTTCACGATCTAAATCATAGTGGGATCCTAAAAAGCCAGAGAGCAGATTTAACTCCCAAGTACAGTTGTGTCCCTTTGTGCAATGGTTCTCCAAATGTGGGCCTTTTGTAGCCAGTACAGCCAAGGCTCAGGGATTCTGGGAGTTGAAGTCCAGAACATCTGGAGGGCCAAGGACAGAGAATCATTGCCTTTGTTCCCACTTTTCCTGTCCTTCATATAAAGCAGGAGTGGGTAGGTATGGTCTTTGGACTGCAGCCCCACAATCCTCCATCATTGTCCATGCATGTTTCAAGACTGATGAAAGTTTATGGGCCAATAAACATATGGAGGGCCAGAGTTAGCTACTTTGACATAAATGAATGATTGCTATTACTTTCTTTGAGAGATTTCTGCTGTGGTGAGAACAAAATCTGTCTTACATCCCCATGTAAAGGTTGACGGGGCGTCACAGATAGGGTGCAGTATTCCCCAACTTTTCTTTCCATAGATCTCCCATTGGAATTATGGGTGTTTTCAAGTGCCTTGATTAAAAAAAGTGTGTCCGAGTCTCTCTTTGATTCATTTTGTATATCATATATCCTTCTATTGATCTTCACTGTAGTGGAGAATATCAAGCCATTTAATACAGTATAATAGTTATTCATTTAGGACAGTGGTTCTTAACCTTTGTTACTCGGATGTTTTTGAACTGCAACTCCCAGAAACCCCAGCCAGCACAGTTGGTGGTGAAGGCTCTGGGAGTTGCAGTCCAAAACTCCTGAGTAACCCAAGGTTAAGAACCAGTGATTTAGGACATTGAAAGGCAGCTGTTATTGTGGTTTGATTTTTAAATGTCTAGAAGAAATATTTTTTGCTATGGCCAAAAAAAGAGAGAGAAAATCACTAATCTGGAAAAGCAGATTTCCATGGTGAGATTTGTCTCCTGCTGTGAGATAACACAATGCAGAACATTTGTTAATCCTCCCTTCACTAATCTAGGTGCACTTTCCTTTAAAAATAAAAATCAGAAAAGCCACTCACTGCTCTAGTGTAATTTTGAACTGACAAGACCAAAAGTATTTCATTATATTTTAGAAGTGAGAACTAATATTATGTAGGTTTTCACTTGTCCTAGAAGACATACAGCTTCTAATTCATAATCATTTTCAAAAGGTGTGCTGCAATAAATAATTAAATACCGTTTCCCTGAAAATAAGACCTAACCTGAAAATAGGTCCTAGTATGATTTTTAGGATGCTCATCATATAAGCCCTACCCCCCAAATAAGCCCCTGTTAAATGGTACCACCACCACTGCGCAACAATCAGAAGAAGATGGCATGACTGCATTTGAATAAATGTAGATTGTTGTAAAAAAAATCCCTTGAAAATAAGCCCTAATGCATTTTTGGAGCAAAAATTAATATGAGACCCTGTCTTATTTTCGGGAAAACACAGTAGTCACACACACACCTCTTAAAGCTGAAAAATGCATTCAGAGAAGAGGTTGCCCAGTATGGCTGTGATTTCCTGTTCTGGTTGTGCCTTCTTCCAGTTAGTTTCTGGTGGGGGCAACTCTTTTGACAGTGGCCAAAATCCTATTGCATAGTTATACCACTGTGAGGCAAAAGGCAAAACTTGCAGCAAATTCTCACTTGCAGCTAATGAACAAAATGTGCCAGGCTGGTGGGTTGGTCTATGCCCAAAATCCAAGCAGGGACTCATTAATTATCAGTGAGAAGCTACTGCAAGTCAGACCATTTGCCTTCTACAGGCAGACCTGTGGAATTGTGTGTGTGTGTGTGTGTCTTTGTTTACCATCCTGTTTTAATAAACTCTGATTGCATACTTCAGTAGAAAAAATGTATAAAATTTGTTTGCTTATATATTTAAGAAACTTTCATCCAACTTTCCTTATATGATAAAAGTCCATGAGAAAACACTGCTGCAAATAATGCCTCAAAGTTTTCAGTAATAAAAAATAGGTTAAATAAATCAATCAAAAATGGAGGAAGGTCCCTGATAGCTGAAACCAAAGATCTACACGTGGCATGGATAATTTCAGAGGGGCCAAGAGATACTTTCTTACCCACTCAACCCATTGCAGACCCCCCCCCAATGAAACCAGAAGTACAGTAATAGATTCCTAATTTTGTAAAAGGCTATTGGGAGAAATCAAGGTGTATGTGTATGCTGGGGATGTACCTTGTTTTCAAGGTGAATTGTTATTCCTGGAGGCTTTCAGGAGCGGTTTTCCCCGTTTTATAGATTTTTATTTTTTTTTGTCAGAGGGGGCAACGTTTTCCTACAAAAATGGTTGAGAGTATATAGACTAAGGGCTGCATGCTGTCCTCCCTGATCTAAGTAGTAAACATGCAGTTTTCTCTATGTTGTTATGGCTATACACATATGTACATGAAGGCAAATGGTAACCCTACTGTAGGAAACTGGGTGCTTCCATGTAATGTCCGGTGGATCTGTCATATGGAGGTCTTTACTCAAAGGTCAAGGTATGGGTTGGCGAGAAACCTGGGTGCTCATGTGAGGGGTGTAAGAAGGGATGATCAACCAGCGGTTAGCTCTTCAAACTAACAGCTTATTGCAAAAGAGAATAAAGATATGAGCAGCTATTCAGGTGACACTTTTGATTAAATTGAGGTAGAAAACAAAGAGTTTGGGGGAAGGTGGAGCTTGTTGACTTTTTACTATAATAAATATCACCTCTAACTAGCAGAGTCTGCACACAGCCTTATATACAGTGGTGCCTTGACATACAAACTTAATCCGTATTGGAACGGTGGCTGTAAGTCAAAACGTTCGTAAATCAAAGCACCATTTCCCATAGGAATGCATTGAAAACCAATTAATCCGTTCCACCGGCAGTGGCGGCGGGGGAAGTCCAGGAGTCTGAGCATGGCCGGGATCGCCCGGCGCAGCTCAGCTCCCAGCAGCGGTGGCGGGGGACCTCTTAATGCCTTCCAGGGCTTCTCTGCTGCCATGGGAGGCATCTTGGAGGTCCCCCCGACGCCGATCATGCCTCCAAAGCACAATCGGTGGCAGCGGGAGACCTCCGGGATGTCTCCCATGGCAGCAGAGAAGCCCTGGAAGGCATCCGGAGACACAATTGGCGGCCTACGGACTGGAAGGGGGAGCCGGGGAAAGCGCCAAATTTGAATTTGAATTTGGTGCTTTCCTTGCTTCCCCCTTCTGATCCGTAGGTTGATTCTCCGGCCGCAAGTCGATTGGAAATCTTGCGGCCGGAGAAGTCCCGATCTCAAAAAGTACACACATCGAGCCGTGCGTAGGTCGAGGGTCCACTGTAGAATGTATGTAGATAACTTGACCTGCGAGGAGATGGGTTGTCATTTGGGGCTTATCAAGGTACCAGCATTAGAGTAGAAGGGCAAAGTGCTTTTATTATCTACTATAAGAAGAATAGGTAGAATGGGGCATTTTAATTGTTTGACTCAATCCTTTAATTAGCACTCGGATGCTTTTTAAAGGTACATTAAAATAAAAAATTCACACAAATGCAAGTGTTACAGCACTAACTTTAACATTGGGCGAAATCCTGTTTATCCTGCTGATTACAAACCACCCACCTTGAACACACTACATTTTTATCAGTTCTATTTTAATAGTTTGGTAAGATTTTTGTTTTGTTTTGCGGATCTGAAGATCCCAGGAAACTGTTTTTCAGCAGTATTGTGTTTCCCAAATACAATGGCACTTAAGTGCAGTTAATTAAATAACACAAATTCAAATAACAGGTGGGGTGTTTTTTTAAAAATACAATCCTTAGAAAAATAAAAAAACAAAATTATGTGGTCCGCAAATTGTCCCTGCCCAAATTGTAACAAATCAAGTGCAGTTCTACTTGCAGCTTGGAATGAAATGGTTAGATAGTGCTAAGAAGTGCCTTTCTATAAGCACTCTTATACTTCTGTCTAAAAAGATAATACTTGTCTGAATCTGTCTGAAAGAAAAACCCTCTTACTACTGTGGTGCCTCGACTTACGAACTGAATCCGTTCCAGAAGATGGTCGTAACTCGAAATGGCAGTAAGTTGAAGCACCATTTCCCATAGGAATGCATTGAAACGCGATTAATCCATCCCGGCAGAAAAAAAGGCACCCCCCAAAACAAGGGTCTCTTCAAATTGGGAGAGGCCGTGATGCCTCCAGGCTGAACGCTCAGATGTCAGGGTTTCCTATCTGTTGAGATCCATTTCCAAGGCCTTCAAATCCCGCTTGCAGATATCCTTGTATTGCAGCGGTGGTCTCCCTCTGGGGTGGTTTCCCTGCAATAATTCTCCATACAGGAAATCTTTTGGAATCTGACCCTCAGCCATTGTCACAACATGCCCATCAGTAATGTATACATGCTAAAAATTCCAGGCCATTCTAGGACTACTCTATTTGGAACTGTGTCCTGCCAGTTGATAACCAAAACTGTGTCGGAGACAACACATATGGAACGTGTTCAGCTTCCTCTTCTGCTTTGCACAAAGGTACAGGACTCACTGCAGTACAGAAGTGTGCTTAGGACACAGGCTCTATAGATCTGGATCTTGGTCTGTGCTGTCAGCTTCTTATTGAGCCATACTCTCTTTGTGAGTCTAGAGAACATGGTAGCTGCTTTGCCAATGCATTTATCCAGCTCGACATCTAGGGAGAGAGTGTCAGAGATCGTTGAGCCAAGGTACACAAATTCATGAACAACCTCCAATTCTTGTGTGGAGATGGTAATAGAGGGAGGTGAGTCCACGCCCTGGCCCATGACTTGTTTTTTCTTAAAGCTGATTGTTAGTCCAAAGTCTTGGCAGGCCTTGTTAAAACAATTCATGAATTGTTGGAGGTATTCAGTAGAGTGGGCAACAATGGCTGCATCATCTGCAAAGAGGAAGTCCCGCATGCATTTTAGTTGGACTTTGGTCTTTGCTCCCAATCTAGAGAGATTAAAGAGCTTTCCATCTGATCTAGTCCGGAGATAGACACCTTCTGTTGCAGTTCCAAAGGCATGCTTCAACATGACAGCAAAAAAGAGGGTGAACGGTCCCGCTGATGAGCGGAGTTGCAGAGACAGGATTCATTCACTTCCCATAGTAGATAGAATAATGGATCTCAGCAAAGTATTTCTAACTGCAAAGCCAATACCATATTCCCTGGTCTCATTCAATGGTTTTCCCTGCCAGAAGAATAAGAAGTTTTTTTCTTTGACAGATCCAGAATCTGGCAATCTCGTCTCTTGCAGGGCAACAATTTCCATCTCCAGTCTACACAGTTCCATGTCGATGACAGTTGTCTTGCACACGTCATCTATTTCCTGCAGGTCGTCAGAAAAGCTGTACAGTGGGCTCTCGATTTATGAACTTAATCCGTTCTGGGAGGAGGTTTGTAAATCGAAACGTTTGTAAATAGGACCCAAATTTTCCATAGGAATTAATTGAAAACCCATTAATCCGTTCCAGCCAAAGAAAAAAAATACCCCCCCCCCAAAATAAAAAAAACACAGCATGCCAGGTCGGAAGAAAACCAAACCAAACCCCAAAACAAACATCAGAGAAAGTCCTGCGCTGGGACTGAAAAAAAAAAAACAGAAAAGAAAAAGAGCAGAAACAACCCCCCATCCCAAATCCACCTTGCAAAAGCCACCCAGAAGAGTTTTTAAAAAGCAGCACCCTACCTTGCCAGTCCAAAGCCTCCTGCGATGGCACTCACTCCCCCCAGCTGCAGCCAAGGTGGCGGTGGGGCCTCAGCCATGGCGGAGGGCGAGGCTGGCGAGCGACCAGAGCACCCTGGCCAGTTTCAGCTTTTCGACGCCGCAGCAACCCCACAACTCCAGAGCAAGGACAAGCCCGCGGAGCCAGAGAGGTGTTCCCTCGGTGCCTTCTTGGGGCTGCCCTCCTGCTCTTGCGGAAACTCCAATGCCAGCAATGCTGGCAGCAGAGGTGAGGGAGGGGAATCCCGAGGAAGGAAAGGGCAAGGAGGGGAGCGGAGGCACCGTGGCAGAGCCGGAGGGAAGAGCTGAGGAAGAGGGTCGCCGGAGGTGCCGGCAGGGGATTCCTCCATGCTGGGAGGCGAAGACTCCGGGCGGAGCTGGCTCTCCCGTGCGCTGTGGAAGGCGGGCGAAGGTCAGGATGGAGCCGTCCGGCGAAGCAGCCAAGAGGGAAGCCGGCCCAGCTCTCCCTGGGGCAGCGGAAAGAGAAAGGAGGGAGCCGATTTCTCCCCGGCCACCCAGCTTGCTTCTCATTTGGAGGTGCAATGACCTCTCCCACCATCAGAAGTGGCCCCTGGTGTCATGCTCTACGCCAGTTGAGCAAAGACTTATAACTGGTAACTGCTGCTTCCCATGTTGTTTCAACGCTGTATGCGAAGCTGGATTGTCCTCTCCAGAGCACAAAGCCTGGGTAAAGTAATATGGAGGATAGGCTGTTACCCAAGCAGCAAATCCCCCCTCTCCACGTCACTGAAATAGTCCAATGGAAAGGCAAGTTCCAGCGACGTCACAGGAGTTGCCAGAATGACATGAACTGCCTATGGGACTCTGGCTCCGGATTTTGCCTCGAGGTTAACTCCTGAAGCCTTTTCCATCAGTGGATATAACCACAAGTCAGTGGAGGTTTGAATTCGGAGTTTTCCTCCTCCTAGTTGGGCTGCCTTCCAAGGCTAATGAGCCCTACCTACCCAGCCTGCTTCCTAATAGTGCAGAGGTAGAGACCAGCTGTTAGCATCATACCAAAGTCTTGGTTACGGGGTGGATCCTTCCCCAGCACTGAACTGCTGTTGAGTTTCCTATAGTGTTGCTCACAGTGGGAAAAGAAGGGTAGACAGACAGGCCATTTCTGGTGATGTTTCCATACATCTTGGGGTGCTCCATTAACAAATCCCTAAACACTGACGTTTCAACTAAAATGCTTATGGGCTGAGGATCACAATCAAAATACTGAAGGTTTAATGGGAACCAAACTTCATTCCCCACCCTAACCCCTTCCATTCCCAGAGTCTCATGCAAAAGCATCAGAGAAGTTGCTGGACAACCATCATGTGGCCTGGAGAAGCTCCCACTGTTGCCCTGGTATATCTGACTAGTCGGCTAGTCTGGCTTTCTAAACACAAGCCACTGACAAAGTGCTGGATGAAGCTGCGTTTCATCTTCCATTTCTGATGATGGTGTCATCCCTCCAATTTCATATCTTCTTCAGAGTTGTTGTAACTTATGGCCACTGGTGATCCTTCCCCCCTGCCTATTTCAGTCCCCAAATTGTTAGAATACTTCACCTGATGATGGTGTCATGCCTCCAATTTCGTATCTTCTTCAGAGTCATTGTAACTTGTGGTCACTGGTGATTTCTGTGGAGCAATACAAAAGCAACTGCAACATATTCAGTGCAATAGAATTGACTTCCTCCCCCTGGTTGTCTTGTTTGTGGAAAGGTCTTCTTGGGTCTTTTCCTCTTTCTTCTTTTTATGTGTTGATGGCAAGCTGTTTTCCTCTCTTGAAGACATGATGACTCTACCTAAAGTCTCTGCTGGACCAGATATTTATAAAGTTGACAAAGTGCCACCACAAAGTGTGGTCAAGGTATTGTTACCCGGTGTGGGGGTGTCATTCCCAAGGTTGCTAAGCCACATGGGTGTTGTAATCTACCTGCACAAACATCAGTCCCATTCATGGAAGGCAATAGGGCTGCAGCTTTAATGAGAAACTGGGGAACAAACCTTTTCAAGGGACCCATCGGGGTAACTGGGCATCTGATCTTCCAGTTCTATGATCAGATTTTGGCTCCACCTGTCATCTTCGATGCTTTTCAGGGACGTCCTCAGAAACTATGGAGGACAGAATGACAGAAACCAGACATTTGGATTACAGGGGCCTTGATGTCTGCTCGTAAGATGCCACAACCACAGTTTCTCCTGCCAAAATGCCTTTAAAATGCCCTTTGAAAATAAGTTTTTTAAGAAATTGAGAATATTACTTATCACAGGATCTGAAGTCAAAGCGGGTAAGCACTCTCTTGATCTAGTCAGAAGCCAATGGGCTGTCAACCCAGAGAGCCCAAATAGACCAGTTGGGTCTCCTGGGTAAATACTGGTGGAGGGCTGTATTCTGCCACGTCCCCTGTCTTCTTCACCAAATGTCTGTAATCCTAAACCTTTGCTGCTGAAGGCATAGGACTTCATAGGTTCTTCCATTTTATCCATTGGGCCAATGGAGAAGAGATCAGACCCACCACTACCTGGGATGTCAAATATAATCCTGCCCCCCCCCCCAATTTGTGAAGATAGGTCTTTTATAAAAAGAATGGCTCTCAATTGCTCAAATATTTGCATTACAACAGGGATGGTTTCAAATATTATACTGCTCTTGGAAAATTCATTTATCTCTTGGATGCTATGGGCATTAAAACCAAACTCAGGACAAATTAAGAAGCTGGGGTGGTGTTGGCAGTGGGTAATTAAAGACTCCAGAGATTAAATTGTGCAAGCCACTTCACCATTTTGTCATCCAATATGTTCCTGTCCTTCCTGCACTTCTTTCCTCATTTATTTTGTTCACCTTTAAGAATCTGTATTTTTCATTTGTCATCATGTGGCTTTTGTATTCTAGATTTTATGCCTTCTTGCATTCATTTGACTCAGTACTTCTTCATTGGTTACACTCTTAATCCAAAAGAAAATTTCTTTGCATCCCACAGTAAATCCACATTTCATGTTTCTGTCTTTTTTCCCCATGTCCATGATTCTCTGCCACATAGCAGAAGTGAGGATACGTAACACTATGCCAGTGCATATTAACAAAGCCAATTCTGAATGCATGTTTATTTATTGTATTTTTCATCTTAAGAAATCTGCTTTGGGACATATCCATGCAGACTTTTATTGCATGGTTTTCACCCCACCGTTCCTTCAACCTGAGAAACTAAATGACTGTATAATAGCTGTTGATTTTAAGCGTGGTCTCTGATATAAATGTTAAGCCTCCTTTTTAAAATCTGCAGTTCTGGTCAGGATTGAGGTGTACTTGAACATGGCTTTGAAAAGTTGGGCCAGCATGTCAAGCCTGCAAGCATGTAATACTTTCTCCTTATCTCCGAGTTAACAAATGGCAGTGGGCAGATTTGGTCCCTGGGTTTCTGGTTGCTGGCTTCTTCTCTGGGGGCAATGCTATCTTCTTCAACTCAGGTTGACTAAGCAAAACAGGAATTGCCTCTGTCCCATGCTTATCGCTGGAGAATTGCCAATATAAGAGATTCCAAGCCAAACTAATTCATTAATCAAGCAGACGGCTGGTGAATTCTGCTCTGTCTTTCTTTCTGCTATCAACAAAGAGTGGGAAATGATTGTTCAAACTCTTGGACGTAACACAGTTTATTCAATAACAGGTTTAAATTGAATTATTTGGATTAGAGTTGATTTAGTCCTATTGATTCCAGTAATCAGCTTTAATGCAAGTATTTCAGCTTTGCTTTGGATCAGACTGTCCCAAATCTGGCTCACATTGATTTAAAACCTGAGTCGTTTTCCATTGAATAGTCTCCCACAAACCCAGAGTTTCAATTAGATATAGAAGATATAACTGGAAGGATCATTTGTATCAATTCTTCTTTTATTAGGGATGTGACAAACACTCTGGCTCAATTTAAATTACTGTGGAACGTTTGCTTCTCTAGGGAAATTGTGAATTGCTTGGCTAGTGACTTTTGGAAGTGTAAGAATTTAAAGTCACCTGGAGCCTTTGCCAATTTGCCCCAGTCTTTTTGGAACTTGCTTCTCGGGAGAGCTAAGCAAGTACTCTGGATTGCTGTCATGAATAGCTGTGTACGATCTCCCAGGCAGAGGAGTGCCTCCGGAGAATGATGTGTGTGGCTTGGATTTTGGCATCTGCTACAAAGCAGTAATAATCTTGGCATTAGTGTTTGCTGTAATGGCGTCATCATCGTCATCAAAAATCATGTATTTGGAGCCTTTGAAGGCTTAACTGAGAGAAGAAAGGAGCATTGTATAAAAAGAACATTCAGATAATGGATATTCAGATGGTGATAGAAAGGGGACAACTTCATATGTTCCAGATGACCCTGTTTAGAATGCTGACTGCACTGTCTGCTCCTTGTCTATGGTTAAGTGCAGAAAGGCCATACTGGCCCACATCACAGATTTATCTAGTTCAATGCTCTATTGCTTTGGTACCTAACTCACCAGTTAGCCCCCAGGCAGGACAAGAGTGCAAGAGCATTGTCTTGCTTACATACAACTGTTGTACAGAAATGTACTATCTCTGAGATGTGAGGTAATATTGTTGGTGTGGGGCCAAAACTCCAGAGTCTTAAAGAAGCTCTGGTCTCAAGAAAACCACTTAGAGTATGGTTGAATGTGAAGCTTGGCAAAAGCACTCTGTTTAAAAGACAAGCCTTTTTGTCTTAAGGACACTAGTTATACAGAGCCTCCTATCAGACTGCTTCCATTCTTCCCACTTAACTTTAGCAAAGTAAGAGACTTAGACGTGGGGAGAAAACAACATGAGAGAGCTCTTAGTGATTATAATATAGTATATCGGTTATAGCTACACATATATACAGTGGTGCCTCGCATAGCGAGGTTAATCCGTTCCGGATTAACCCTCGCTATGTGAAAACATCGCTGAACGGGACGGGGAAGCCCAAATTGGCCGAAAACTCACCGTTCAGCGATGTTGTCCATAGCCGGCAGCCATTTTCGCGCCCTCGGTAAGCGAGGGCAGGGTGCGAAAACGCTGCGCGCCGCCATTTTGGGGCTTCCGGCGGCCATTTTGAACCCACTGAACAGCTGATCGTCGGGCTTCGTTTTGCGAAGTTCAGTAAGCGAAACGCTTACCGATCTTCGCAAAGCG
Source organism: Pogona vitticeps (assembly GCF_051106095.1). Taxonomy (NCBI): domain Eukaryota; kingdom Metazoa; phylum Chordata; class Lepidosauria; order Squamata; family Agamidae; genus Pogona; species Pogona vitticeps. The sequence goes on along the minus strand of NC_135786.1, from coordinate 224,377,115 downwards.
ATTTTTGCCCATAGGGGCCATCGGTATGCGATCGCATTTGCGATCGCTGAAACCCCATCGCTATGGGGATTCGTCATTCTACGGTGCGCTCGTTAAGCGAGGCACCACTGTTCATGGCAAGATACATTCAGAGCAATAACATAGAAGTAAATGACCACCAGACTTACTGCTGAGTGGCAAGGCCTGTTCTGTCTCTGTTACATTTATTTACATTTATACACAGAACAACCAGTCACATTTCTCCATTACAGCTATTCTTGTTAACAATCAAGCATTACATCATCTTGTTACATCTGCATGCTGTAGGTCATTACATTGGCTTTTACCTTACATACACCAGTCTGCACTTCATTACAATATTAAAATTTAACTCCATGTTCACCAAAAGAACAGAGATCCTGACAAATATATACCCGTGGTTGTCTGTACCCTTCCTATATTTTTCCTCCATTTCCTCATTTTGTCGACATGATTGGCCATTTCTACATATCATGGCAGCAAGTCCAACATTTTAACTATATGCTGTTCGGAAAATAATACTTAATCTGTCTTAAATGTCCCAGATCCACTCCCGTTTCAGCTTTAGTGCATGATCTGTGTTCTATAACGGCTAGAAATAAGGGAAAGCTTTTCTCATCCACTTTCTCTACGTCTTGTGTCCATCTAACATGTCATCTCTTATTTGCCTTTTATTTTTAAGCTAAACAGCCTGAAATGTTGTGATCTTTCCTTGTAAGGGACTTGCTTCAACCCCCTTGATTGTTTTGGTCTTTTCTGCTACAGCCCCCTTTTAAAAATGCAATGTCTAGGACTATATATAGTAAAGTGTAGTTATCAGGGCATGTGTTTTTGGACTGCAACTCCCAGAATTCCCCAGGCAGCACAATGTAGTTCTCCACCCCCAAAGACATTGAAAACCTATAACATTAAATATTTTATTACCAGTTTTTTTCTGTTATTCCTTTTCTGTTTACAGCCAATGCACGATCTACCTTTTTTAGAACGGGTGAATCAACATTTTCTTTTAACTGTCTACCACAACTGCATGATCTCTTTCTTGGCAATTTACTCCCTGATCAGATCCCACCAACATATATAGTGGTGCCCCGCTTGACGACAGTAATGCATTCCAGCAAAATCGTTGTACAGCGAAATCGTCGTCAAGCAAAATAAAAAAATTCCATTGAAATGCATTGAAAACCGCTCAATGCGTTCCAATGGGGGAAATGCCTCACGGTCCAGTGAAGATCCTCCATAGGGCAGACATTTTCCGGTGCCTGTCTTGTGAAGAATCCATCTTGAACATAGTGGGGAGCCATTTTGAAAACCCAACGATCAGCTGTTTTTGATCATCGTTAAGCGAAAAATCGGTTCCTGAAGCAAGGAACCGATCGTCGTCAAACGAAAATCGCCCATAGAATCGTCATCGTCAAGTGATTTTGTCGTATAACGAGGTAATTGTCAAGCGGGGCACCACTGTATATGGAGTTGAGATGTTTCCCCACTATGTGTACATCTGCTTGCATTCAACCTCCTTTGCTATTTGAACGGCGAGTTCGGAGAAATATTTTTGCAGCACTTTTTAAGCCATCTTTATTCTAAACCTCCTAAATCATTGGATATCATCTGCTAATGTGCCTGCTTGATGGGTTTCTCCTAACTGCAAGTCATTACAGATCTTTATTTATACTCTCCCATTCAAATAAATATTTATTCTTACTATCTGCTTTCTGTTCTTTAGTCAGTTACCACCCAATATGTCTCCTTTCCTCTTTGTAGCCCTTTTGCACATTAGGGAGATGTTGGGGATGTTTTCTTTACAACTTTGGGGAACATGCATACACTGACAATTTGTACAGTGTATTTATATACCTGCCCAGAAGCACATATTCTCTGGGGAGCTCACAAAACACACAACTTTAGAATGGAGTGTAAAAAGACACACCATGTTTAAAAACTGAAGCACAGATTTGAAAACTGACATGGCTAGATTGTGGGATATGAATTATCAGAAAGACTTGGATGAACGAAAAGTTCTTTGTCGGAAGCTGAAATAAACACAAAGTGTTAGGTGAGCTTCTTTGAAGAATCTGCTCCGTAATTGGAGCATCATGCAAGAGAAATGGATTGAAAGAATTGGTTGCACATGACATGAATTGACTCAGTAAAGGAAGTTTTGTCCTTTAGTTTTCAAGAACAGCTGGTCTCCTTGTGATAGGACCTTTAGGAGGGCATTAATTGGTAGGGCTGCCATGAGTTGGAAATGAAGGCACGTAACACCAGCATACACAGAGAAGTATTCTACAATGTGTAGCTTTCCAGGCATGTTGAGATAGAATGCCCATTGCCCCTGACTAGGGGTAATGGCTGTTTAAATCCAACATATCTGGAAAGCACTGAATTAGAAAAAGCTGCACCTGAGTTTTTTAGTTGCATTTATGGATGTCTGAAAGACATGATGCTTCCTATGGCCATCTACATAATAGTAAATTATTCTAAATGTGTTTGAATGTTCAGTTGCTTTATAATAGGTGGAATGAGAGATTTTTAAAAAAATTAAGGATATGGACCATAGCTCAGTACTATAGCACATGTTCTGCAGAGTTCTAAATCCAGCTGCTTATCTCAGGTAGAGCAGATGTTTTGAACAAATGTTGAGATCAACATTCATAAAAGTTTTGAAAGTCTGATGGTTGTTGTGGGTTTTTCAGGCTCTTTGGCCGTGTTTTGTTCTTCCTGACGTTTTGCCAGTCTCTGTGGCCGGCATCTTCAGAGGACTGGAGTAGAAACTCTGTCCATGCTCTGTGGAAATCCCCTTGACTTCTTGAAAGTCCCCTTGACTGACTGAATTCCATTGATTCAATGGGATCCATTCTAACTGGTTCTGAAAATTGGATTTATCCAGTTCCAGCCCTTAGCATGTTCAGATATTATAGAATCTGGTGGTCTGAACATGCTTAGAAAGGACTGACTAGCCTCCACCATTTTATCACCTTCTTCATGTGGTTGTCACCTTGTCCAATGAGGTTGTTCTTGCTTACGTATAGGAGGTCCTTGGTAGTCGTATGATCCTTTTCTCAATGCTGGATCTCCAGTGCAGGATGCAACAGCATTGCTTGATGGATGGGCCACCTCTACTCAAAGTAGTTTTCCACTCTGAAAAACTTCCCTGCATGATCCTCCATTTAAAAAAAAAAGGTTGAATAAAAGGTAAGGAGAAGGACCTATTTTGAGTCCCTGAAGACTCAAGTCACAGTAAGTGAACTTGGATCATGCATGGGAAACTTGTGAGTGTCAGGTTGGTGTTGGGCTGCAGTTCCTATTGTCTTAACCAGTGTACAGTAGTAATAATCTGATTTGGGCAAGAAACTGAAGGAACAGATAGCTTTGAAAGCATGTTCATGTTACAAAGAGGTGACTGGAGCAGTCTTTTCTGGTTTGTGCAGTCAAGACTTCAAATAAATCCTAAATCCTAAAGACTGATCACACAACAAAGCAAACTTATTTGCATAATCTGGGAGGTGAGAAAAACTCCTGCTGTGACACTCAGGGGCTTCTATTTGTTCAGGATTTTCCTTTTCTAGTCACAGAATATCTTTAATGTCTCTTTCTGGCTTTTGAGTAAAGCAGGTCCATAGGCACTTCATCAAACATTCTTAATTTTTATTTATGAGGAACTAATACAGTTAGTTAAATAACAAAACCTATTTAGAAGTGAGACTGTGCAAAGTACAGAAATATACAGAATGTGGCTAAGAGCTTTCAGCAGTAGTATAATAGCAGGAGATGGGTTTGTTAGAGGTAGATGGGTATTATTATGGTATTATTATGTTAGATGGGCGCAGACCACTGGTTCATTGGTTCATACTGGTTTATCCTTTGGATGAACAGGTGTTTGGTGCTTCCCAGCCATATCACCTCTTGTGGGCAGTGCCTGGAGGAGGCGGGATCGAGAAGCTGGGTTGTGCCTCTGAGTGGGCGCCCATTGGAGGGGCTGGGGCTGGGAACTGCTAACCACCTGTTTGTCTGAAGGATGGACTGTCGTGAACCAATGAATCATCTCTACCACTAACAAATCCAGTGGTTCATGCCCACCTCTAGTTAGGGGGAAAAGCAGCGGTAGCACAAGGACACAAGGTGTTCTAGGAAAACTTTTCTTTCATATGTGTTTGTTTGTGTGTGTGTGTGAGAGAGAGAGACAGTTGTGACATAATGTTTAAACTGAAGTACAGTGATGCTTCGCAAGATGAATGTCCCACGCAACGAAAAATTTGCAAGACGAAAGTGTTTTGCAATTTTTGGTGACTTGCAAGACAAATTTTTCTATGGCCGTGCTTCGCAAGACAATCCCCCCCCCCTTTTGGGGGGTTTGTTTTAAATCACACAACCGTTAGTACTGTGCTTCACAAGACAAAGTTTTTGCAATACAACACAACTCGCGGAACGAATTAATTTTGTTTTGTGAGGCATCACTGTACTGCAGTCAGTACTCTGCTCATGATCTCAGTTTGTTTCCAGTGGGTTCAAAATAGTCAGCTCAAGGTTGATTCAATCTTCCATCCTTCCAGGATTGGTAAATTGAATACTTTTAAGTGTTATGGGGTGGTATATAAGCTTTGCTCTTCCATCCACGTCCAGGGAGGTTAGCTACAGTGCTATGGACTATAAACCTCTTGATGATATTGTGCACAGTGGACACAGGATCATTAAGATCTCTGGAGATGGACTTGTAGCCTTGAGATTGTTGAGGTTTTTCCACAATTTTTTCTCTCAAATCCACAGACAACTCTTACATTCCATTCTTTACTCCATGCTCAGTGTCACACACAACACAAAGGTTGAGTCAACTTTTCTTCATCTTAACTAGTTGCAAGTGTGATTACTCTATGGCCCACATCTCTTATTTGCGACAGGTGTGTCTAAATACAAATTAAAGGAGCATCACATGCTTGAAAATCAGTTATTTCTTACAATTTAGACAGAGTGCCAATAATTTTGGCCAGTGCATTTTTGGGATTCTGTGTGGGATTGTATCAAATTTGACTTTTCTTCTGTTTTTTTAATGTTGTTCCAAAGAAATGAACATGTGAGTACCAAAACATTTGCAACTGCAACAAATTCCTGAGAGAAGGGTTGCATTTTCTGACAGAATTCAAGGGTGCCAATATTTTTGGCCATGACTGTATGTATATGTATATATAAAGAAAGTATGATTACTCCATCCTGGCTTTTATCCTTTTGTCCTATACAGGATTTATGTTATCTATTATGAATGAATGTATTACTTAATATAAGCCAATTAGGTGCGGTGTCACTAAACGATGACAAATCTGGGAGAAGGATTTCCTCTGTGTAATCTGTATTCTGTTTTTCATAGTCTACAATGGATACATCTGTGACAAACCCAGACCTACTGGGATCTGTCACACAGTTACACTAAGCTGCCACCAACCATTCCCTGTAAGAAGTCACACAGACCAGGGATGGATTTTTAAACAATAAAAAGAATAAGGTTTATTTTAAATACAAACAGGGTAAATAAAACAATCAGGTGAATAGATAAAGTAACGTGGCTTATTTCACTCATACATACACACAGTTTGGTTCACACAGAACCTTAACTTAAAGCACAGACCCTGAACCTATCAGTTCTGGCTAACCAACAGACACCTGAACCTATCAGGTTGGTACTCTGACACACAGTAGTACCCTGTCTGACACACAGACTCCCACAACAGCTTCTTCTTCCCAGCTGCTGCTTCGTCACAACCCAGTGTCTCTCCCACCACACACGCTCCACATATATATACAGTACAGCCCCTCCTCCTGATGTCCCGCCTTCCACTCCCCATAGGATGGAACTTTCCCTCCAAACCCATGACAGACAGGTAACATCAGTGCTGTATGTAACACCTCCCCTCTTTATAAGTTGTTTTGTAGGGGGAAAGCTAACGTGCTTTTCACCAAAAAACAACCTTGATAAAACACACAAAACAGTTATACATACCATATCATACTTACTTAAACTTACATTCTAAGTTAACCATAGCAGATAGGCATTTAAACATTTACCATATACATTACATCAATTTACCTTTATTCATACAAACCAATTCAAAAACAGGTACATTTAACCTTTTGTCATCATTATATACACATAGTCCATGTTCTTTCGCCGTCTTCATTCTTCAGGTCTTCTTGATAAGGCGTCAGCAACACAGTTCACTGACCCTCTGACCACCTTCACTTCAAAGTCATAGTCCTGTAGGTTTAAAGCCCACCTCATAAGTTTGCTATTGTGGGTTTTCATTGTCTTTAACCATTGCAGTGGTGAATGGTCAGTGCACAGAACAAAATGTCTTCCCCAGATGTAAGGCTTGGCCTTCTGGATCGCGTAGACTATGGCCAAACACTCCTTCTCCACGGTTGCCAAATGTCTCTCACCTTTTTGAAGTTTCCTACTCAGGTAGGACACTGGATGCTGGTCACCATTCTCATCCTCCTGGCACAGAACTGCTCCTACCCCGCTGTTAGACGCATCGGTGTAGATGATGAATTCCCGGTCGAAGTCTGGAGCACGCAGGACAGGATAGTTGATTAACGCCTCCTTCAACCTCTGGAACGCCGCCTCACAGTCGCTGGTCCACGGGATGCGGTCATCAGCCTTCTTCCTCGTCAGATCGGTCAGCGGAGCCGCAATCTCGCTAAACCTCGGGATGAACTTTCTGTAGTAGCCCACCAACCCAAGAAATGATTTGACTTTTTTCTTGGTGTTGGGTCTAGGCCAATCACGAACAGCTTCTATTTTGGCCTCCAGGGGTTTTATCATTCCTCCCCCTACCATGTGACCCAAGTATTTTATTTCTGGGCTACCCAGCTGACACTTGCTGGCCTTTACTGTTAGCCCTGCTGCACTTAACCTCTGCAGCACTAATTCCAGGTGTATCAGGTGATCTTCCCAGGTATTACTGAAGATCCCTATGTCGTCAATGTAGGCCACTGTAAAGTCACTGAGCCCTGCCAAGGTCTGGTCCATCAGCCTTTGGAATGTGGCTGGTGCATTTCTGAGACCAAAGCTCAGGACTCGAAACTCATAGAGACCAAAAGGGCTGCAAAAGGCAGTCTTTTCTTGATCCCTGGGATCAATTCTTAATTGCCAATATCCCTTTACCAGGTCCAATGATGAGATGAACCGACAACCCCCTATGGTTTCAATCAGGTTGTCTAGCCTGGGCATTGGGTAGGCATCAGGAGTGGTTACACGGTTTAATTTCCTGTAATCAACACAAAACCTAATGCTCCCATCAGGCTTGTCCACAAGGACTATCGGAGAGGACCAAGGACTAGAAGAGGGGACGATTATGTTCTCCCTAAGCATCTCGTCCAGCTCCTTCCGCACCTTGTCCCTATAGGGTCCCGTTACTCGGTATGGGGATACTGCCTGCGGGGGTGCATCCCCTGTGTGGATCCGATGCATCACTCCCTTCACTATCCCCGGCTTGTTGGAAAACACCTGTTGATATTTACTAAGCAGCGTTTTTAGTTCTTGCTGCTGGTCTTGGGTGAGTGCAGGACTGATCTTTACCTCCTCTGGGTTGTATTTTACTTCCCCTCTACCCTCCCAGAAGGGTAATTCCGCTTCCTCACTCTCAGCTGCTTTTATAGCAAATAGAACCCTCTGTTCCCCTCTGTAGTAGGGTTTTAGGGCATTCACATGAACCACCCTCCTTGCTTGGTTCTCCTCCTGCTCTATTAGGTAGTTCAGGTCTGACATCTTGGAAATGACCCTATATGGTCCTGCCCATTTGAGCTGCAGTTTATTCTCTCTGCAGGGCCTAAGCCAAAGCACTTCCTCCCCTGGGTCAAAGTGCCTCTCTCTAGCTTTGTGGTCATACCATGTTTTCTGTCTGACCTTCTGAGCTTGCAGGTTTTCTGCTGCCAGCTCTAGATTTCGCTTTAGGTCATTCATCAAGGTGTCTATGTAAGTCACTACGTCTTGTGGGTCATCCTGGGTGATCTGCTCCCAATTTTGTTTGATCAAATCAAGGGGCCCTTTCACCCCTAAGTGTGCAGCAGACATGTCAGAGTGACCCCTTTGTAAGATCATGGGGCGATACTTTTCAGGTACCACCAGCTGACTTCTGATCCCATCTCCCCCTTTTGAGATATTCCTCAGGGTTTCTCTATATAAAATCCCCTTTTTCTCCAGAAATCTCACTGGGGTTTCAGGTGTTAGCTGGGCGTCAGTCACCTGTTCAAAACACTTTTGGAGAGTGGCGTCTGCCTTCTGCTCCTGTCCAAATCTGCTGTCTGTGGTTGAGGTTTCCACCACAGCTTCTGAACTCCCCTCTGCTTCCGTCTCTGGCTCATCATTACCCCCCTGAACTGTCCCTGTGGTGGCTTGTGTGCGTGTAATCACGAGCACCCGTTTCACATGTTCAGCCAGGTCATTTCCCACGAGCACGGCTGCTGGCAGAGTCGATGAAATCGCTAGCCTCCAAACTCCCCTCCAGCCTTGAAAGTGGACAGGTACTTCTGCTACTGGCAGAGAGATTACCTGCCCCTCAATCCCTGCCACCTTCATGCTCTCATTTGGGATTATAAACTCCCCAGGAATAATATCTGGATGGCACAGGGTTACCTGGGAACAAGTGTCCCGCAGCCCCCTATACTGACGGTCAAGTATTCCTACGTCCACCCCAGCTGTCTCAAACAACTGAGAATCTGTTTTCACCAGCAAGCAGCGCTTTACTTCCACAAGAGGAACATTTTCCTCAGCCTGATCAGCAGAGGTAGCTGTTCCAGACTGAGTAGTCATGGCAACAGGCTCCCTCAGTGACAATGAGCCTTGCTCTCTCTGGACACAGAACACAGCTTTTGGCTTGGTTCCACTAGACTCTTGAGGCACCATTCCTTTTAGCTGCTTCAATTTCTCACACTCTGAGATTAGATGACCCTTTCCCTGACAGAAATAACATTTTCTGGTGTATTTTGATTCTCTCTCATCTTGTTTTGGTTTTCCCTCCAAAATCTGAGGTCTTAGTTTCATGTCTGAGGGCTTCCCTTCACCATGGGCCCCTCCCCCTTGCTGGCTTTTCCCTGGTCCCTGAGAGTACTTACTGTAGGTTTCTTTGGGTTTACCTACAGATTTCCCCTCACCCAAGGGCTTTCTTATTTGAGAAATAAAATCTGCGATCTCTGCGGCTGCTGCCACAGATTTCGGTTTCCTTTCCCTCACCTGGAATTTCAATTCCCCATGCAGGACTGAATAGAACTGTTCCAGTGCTATCAAATCTTTAAGCTGCTCATAGGTCTCTGTCCCTTCCTGCGATAGCCATTTCTCAAGCAGCCTCACCAATTGGGCCCCCACTTGGGTGAAAGTCTGCTCTGGCTTTTTGGTTAGGGACCTGAATCTTTGTCTCAGCTGCTCTGCATTTATCCCATGTCTGGCAAACACCAGTTTTTTAAACTCTGCAAAATCTTTCATCAGTTCCTCAGGCATCTCGGCATAAACCTCAGCCAGGCTACCACTGATTAAAGACCGCATGATGGTCATCTTCTCAGTTTCCCTCACTGAGAAGTCCACAAACGCTCTTTCCACTAAGGAAAAGAACACCTCAGGACAATCTCCCTTGTGGTACACAGGGAATTTCTTCAGGTCAGCCTTAGACAGTTGGCCTCCCTCAGAATCCCTATTATTATTATTGTTCTGGTTCATCATTTCCAGTTTTTTTAATTCAAACGCCATTTTCTCTCTCTGCAATTCCAATTCAATTCTCTGTCTCTCTAATCTTTCTTCTCTTTCCAATCTCTCTATTTCAAATTGCCTCTGCCTTTCCCTTTCCCTTTCCTCCACTTCAAATTGCCTCATCCTCAGTTCATGCTGTTGGGCTATGAGCAATTTTCTAAGTTCTGGGTTCTGCTCTCCTGTGCTGTCACCCTGCACTGAGCCAAATTCATCCTCAGAACCTTGGTCAATCTGGGGGTCTTTCACTTCACTCATTTCGGCCATCTGGCTTCGAGTCAAGGGCATAATCCCCCCTCAGAACAGGCTGCTTTAAAAGTCAAGCCTCAAAATAAAACGACCACTTTTTTCCTTCTTGCCTCAGAACCAGCTCTCCCTAGAGATTGCTGCTGTTCTTCAGCACTAAACTTGCAACAGTATCGAGTCAGAGCCTACCCCCCTCTGCTGGGCCTCTCAGCTGGCAAGCTAGCTCACTGTTGCTACGCAGTTTTGCCTCAGCTTTTTCCCGCCAAAACTAGGCTGCCTCAGAGCACCTTAATCTAAGTCTCCCCAGTTGGCACGTTCTTCCACTAGCGCACCTCCCCGTGAGGTACACCTAGAAGATTACCTACGCGCCTCAGACTGTCCCTGACTAGACCCCCCTTGCTCTGGGCACACTTGCCAAGGCCCTGCTGGACCGCTGGACAACTGGACCAGTCGTATCCCACACGCTGGACACCAATCAATGTGACAAACCCAGACCTACTGGGATCTGTCACACAGTTACACTAAGCTGCCACCAACCATTCCCTGTAAGAAGTCACACAGACCAGGGATGGATTTTTAAACAATAAAAAGAATAAGGTTTATTTTAAATACAAACAGGGTAAATAAAACAATCAGGTGAATAGATAAAGTAACGTGGCTTATTTCACTCATACATACACACAGTTTGGTTCACACAGAACCTTAACTTAAAGCACAGACCCTGAACCTATCAGTTCTGGCTAACCAACAGACACCTGAACCTATCAGGTTGGTACTCTGACACACAGTAGTACCCTGTCTGACACACAGACTCCCACAACAGCTTCTTCTTCCCAGCTGCTGCTTCGTCACAACCCAGTGTCTCTCCCACCACACACGCTCCACATATATATACAGTACAGCCCCTCCTCCTGATGTCCCGCCTTCCACTCCCCATAGGATGGAACTTTCCCTCCAAACCCATGACAGACAGGTAACATCAGTGCTGTATGTAACAACATCTACATCTTAAACTGGGGGAATGAGGAAGAGGGAGAGAAAAGCTGCTGTAGTAATGAATATAACTGAATAAAAGAGTAACAAGGAGCTTTTTAAAAGGCTTTGTAGCTGTGTAAGCCCTACTTTATATCCACACTTTTACAGGATTATGCTGTGAACTACATATTCTTTAATTGTGTGTTTGTGTGTGTGTCTTTAGTACTTTAACACACACACGCACACACAATTAAATATAATAAATCTAGTCCTATACTCCTTTTCTCTTGTTATTTAAAGGAAAAAGAATAACACCTGCATGTAATTAATTAATAATTATGTGTTGCCAACTTATGGCAACCCTCCTAGAGGGTTCTGAGTGTAAAATACTCCAATGTGGTTTACCAACTGGCTCCTTCGGGAGGCAGTCTGAGACTGAGCAGCTTACCTAAGGCCATACAGGGCATGTAACCATCAGCCATACATGCACCAGGCAACTTCAGCTGCCTCTTCTCCAGGGAGACACAATGGAGACCTGAATTCCCAGGCACTTCAACAAACTGAACAGGTTCCAAAGTTTTGTTTCATGTTGCATTAGATTACTCAGTGGTTTAGGCATCTGGCTGCCAGAGGTTGGGAGTTTGATTCCTCATTGTGCCACCTTGACAGAGGCTGGACTTGATGAGCTGGCTAGAGTGGCCTTTTAGGCCAGATGGCTGGGGGTATAAATCAAATAAATAAATGAATGAATGAATGAATGAATGATCAAAAGGGTCCCTTCCACCTCTGCAGTTCTATGATGATGATGATGATGATGATGATGATGATGATGATGCACCAGGTACAGTCAATCAAAATTATAAAAACATTGACAGGTATTATGTAACAGATACAAGTTTTAATGAAAAACCTAAGTTATCTGTTAAATATCAGCGCAGTATGTATGCTGTTCCTAATATTGTGATTTTTGTAGCTCTGATGGTGTGATTTCTAAGATCCGCAACTGCTTCTAATAGTGTGTGAAATTTCTTGATATTGTTCCCAAAGCCCCAATGGTTACAGGGACCACTAAAGTGTGTTTGATGCACAAGCAAGATGTTTCAATTGCCAGGTCTCTGTATTTTGTTAATTTTCTAATTCTTTATTTTCAACTCTGGCATCTCTTAGAATTACATTGTTAATGATCCAGACCAAGGATCCTTCTAAGGTGTGTGGCTGTATGCGCCTCTGCTTCCTTCTGCTAAGCTTTCCTCCTCCTTCACGCAGCCCCTTTGGTTTTGCTCGCGACGGAACCCTGCATGCAAGGGGCTAAGTTGTGCACGCATGCAGAGGAGAAGTCGCGCATGAGAGAAGCACAGCCCCACCCAGCAGGGCTGAAAATGAGAAAGTATGTTGATCCAGACATTTATTTGTTCTATTACTACTGTGTCTGGTGTGTTATGTTCAAGGTGTCTATCAGTTTGGATCTGGATGCCCCACAGGATCTTGATGTCATCATTTTCTGACACCTTCTCTACCTGGTGTTCCCATGGGTTTTTGGAAGCTGGCAAGTTATATTTTTTGCATAATGACCAGTGCACTAATTTTGGCAGTTTGTTATGTCTAATTTTGTAATCTGTTTGTGCAATGAACGTTTGGACATTGTGCAGTCTTGATGATGATGATGATGATGATGATGATGGTTGGTTATAGTTTTACTGATACTGTTCTTAATGGTTCACTGTTTATTGTTGTACAACAGCTAACTACAATGATTTGATTGGATTCCATTTTAACTATCTTTTTTGTTTGTTACTGTTTTTTGTTTATCACTGATTACTTTGCCTTTCTTTTTAATGTTTATTTTCTTCCATGATATTTTGCTTGCTGCTTTGAGAAATATATTGACTATATATTTCCTAAGTATACAAAGAAATAGTAAATAGTTAAATCAACAGGACTGGAATCGACAGGAGGTCTTTGAGAAACAAGAGGGAGGTACCCATATATTTGGGTGATTTCATGGTATGCAAAGATGGAAATTTTTGAAAAGCCTATTCTCTCCCATTCCAAACCCAACCTGATGAAGCTTTTCTTTTCCTGGATCCATGGGTTATTGGGAGTTGGAAAAGAAAGCTAGAAAATCAGGGAAGTGTTGATTTTATTTATTTAAAATATTTGATCCCACTCTGTCATCAGATCTTAGAAAAAGCAAAAAAGCACTTTGAAGGCATGTAAAAGAATGAACACATTTTAAAACAATTTAAAAGCTGTAAACTTGTAACAAGACTCCAATGCCCAGGATGGATAACAATCTTTTTTTAAAAAATGATTTAAATAACAATTTAAATTAAAAAAAAATAACAAAAATCTGATTTTTAAAATTTAAATTATCATTTAAATTGTGATTTAAATTAATTTGATTTAAATCAAATCTACCAAGCTACAGTCTTCTCTGGCTAGAGTCTCTAAATCCCAAAGACTCTGGAAACAGATTTTTCAACAGGGCAGCCACTGAGACCTCCAATGCGGGGCAGTTGTGCTACCAGAATTGACCTTGTGGAGTCTATTATAGGTGAAGGAAGATGTGGTTGACTAGCAAATTGAGCAGGACTGCTCCTTTTAGTAGGAGAAGAATACATTGCAACATTTCATTACCGCTCCCATTTAAATGACCAAGTAGTAGCCATATTCCTATGCAAGATATGATTACACTCACTTCCATCCTCTGCCAGCAGTGATTCTACTGAAATTCTGGCTTGCATTATTTACTCTAGGTCTACTTGTGTATTTTGTTTTACACCTGTGTAGAAGGAGCAAGGGTTGTAAGCTTCAGCCAAGTTATTTCTCATGCCCTATGTTGATGAGGACGCTGTACAACAGAGATGTGCCATAGTTCATGTGAGGAAGATAACAATCTATTTTGTCATCAGGATCCCTGATAAGATAGCGTTCCCTGTTGTGATCCACATTTGCTTGGATGTCGGTACATTTCTACTACACACCATCTCTGTTGACATGGAAAATCAGGAGTGGGTAGTTGGGATTGAAATGTGTATGCTCATTCCCACTATCTGATTTCTAAATAGCATCCTGGAAGATGGCTTCCATCTCATACAGTTGCAAACTAAATGTGCAACTATACAGTGAAGGCAGTGTGGATTCACTTACCTGACTCGCTGTGAAGTAGCACCTGGAATTCAGGTCTGTTTGATTTAAGTGGCCACACAGGCAGAGGGGAGAAAAGCCTTGTTTGCGGCTTGTTTGCAACTCTGTTGAAGGCCTGTTGGAGGTGTATTTAAAAAGAACTGTCTAACAGCTAGAACAAGGGTTTCTACTCATCTCATTTGAGAGTGAGCGAGAGAAGTGTGTGTGTGTCAATCTCAAACCTGTAGCATTTCCTCCATTTCCCCCCAGGTCGCAATCATAAATTAACAGTTATTGAAACTTCAGGTGCAAAGGTGCAAAAGTCAGTTTCATCCCCCTGAGCAGTCCACACCCATGCCTCTGAAATTTAAAGAGGACCTCCTCCCACAGTTCTACTCTCATCAGTTTGCTGCTGAATTCCAATGACAATCCCATTGTAAGCATGCATGCAAGCAGGTATTTGCTTCAAATGGGGATTCTCCCATGTTTTCCATTGCAGTGCTACAATTTGCTGCCAGGTTTGTGGGACCCTGATTTGTGCATGTGCCACTTGATTCTCACATTGCCCAATTTTTGAAGGACCTTCCATGCCCTGGTTCTGTTTCTTTGTGCAGTGCTGCAGTGTGGGGTGAATACTGAGGACAGTGTTTCTAAAAATGACCCCATTATGGCTCTTGTATTTGGACAAGACTTGCTGGAAAACACAATAATAATTGGAAAAGTTGAAGGCAGTAGGTAAAGAAGACAAAACGTGAGACGGATCGACGCAATAAAGGAAGCCATAGCCCTTATTCTGCAAGAGTTGAACAGTGTTATTAATGATATGACCTTCTTAAACTCACTAATCCATTGGGTCACCATAATTAGAAGATCACTTCAGTGAACATCATACACATATGACTAGCATTTTTGCCAAGATCCTATGATCCAAACTTATCACGCTTCTTTTCCCTAGCTATCCATTGTAATCTAAATCCAAATGGTATCGAACTCTCTGTCCGCACGGAAGGAATTAACCTGCAACTTGAAGGGGACAGACTGGACTCATCCTCACTCAAGAAGGAAAACTCTAAGTTGCCGGAGTCAAAAGGAACACCCAAGAAGCAGCAGGTGGAACCAGAAGCATCTAAGGTGAGGCACAACAAGGTGGTCCTTTGCCCCTTAGGTGGATGGGTGAGTGCTTCTGTTCATTTGTACACTGGGGGTGATCCCTAGTATCCCCATTGAAAAGTATTGTATAGGACATGATGCATTGAACTGCCAAGTGAGTAAGGAATCATCACTGAGTCAAAACTTGGGAAAAGGACCCTTCTGGACAAAAGCACCCAGAATCTGTGGAAGTCATAGATTTTTAAAAAGTACCTTTCCCAAGCTTTGGGTAGAATATATGCCATGCATGTAAGAGAATTCCGATGCAGTCCCTGTAATGTTGAACTAAAAGGTACAATTACCTCTCCCTAAAATTCTGGAGGGTCCTTAGGAGTTCAAACAGAGAATTCTGGGCTAGACGTACTGAGAGTTTGACCTGATATGCTTTGTTTTTGACACAATCCCAAACTTTTGATAGCAAAGTTTCTTTTCTGTCCTTTGCAGGAGTTTGGTCTTGAGCATCCAAAGAATTTATTTCCATGGAAAACAGCATACATTGTGGAGTTTTCTCCTTCTAATGGGAATGACTGTCTGTGATTTGGAAAGTCATTAGTCCTACTAATTGCAAAATATATCTGGTTTTGGCCAGTTAATAAAAGAGAAATCAATAAGCTAATTCATTTTTCTTTCCTTTTACATCTGGGTTGTGTTTCTAGACTGGTTGTCTTTTTGTGTGATTTGCTACTAAAGGAAATAGATTGTGCTTCTGGTTTCCCATTTTACAAATTCACTTTCTTTCAGATGAAATGGAAGATAATGTGTTTTTACTTTCTTTC
Organism: Pogona vitticeps; assembly: GCF_051106095.1. Taxonomy (NCBI): domain Eukaryota; kingdom Metazoa; phylum Chordata; class Lepidosauria; order Squamata; family Agamidae; genus Pogona; species Pogona vitticeps. The sequence continues at coordinate 224,361,098 of NC_135786.1, read as the reverse complement.
AAAGAATGTAAGAGTCTTTATGACATACAGTGGTGCCTCACATAGCGACGATAATCGGTGCAGCAAAAATTGCTGCAAAGCGATTTTGTCAGTATGCGATATTAAAAAGCCCCTTCAATGCATTCCTAAGGGCTTCAGACTCACCTTTAAGCGAAAATCCTCCATACGGCAGCCATTGTTGCTGCCCGGTAAGCGAGGAATCCATCCCAGAAAACAGCGGGCGGCCATTTTTTTACCTGGTGGCCATTTGGAACCGCCGATCAGCTGTTTAAAAAATCATCACTTTGCGATGATCGGTAAGTAAAACAGGGTGCCGATCATCGCAAAGCAATTTTTCCCCATTTAAAACATTGCAATGCGATCGCAAAAGCGATCGCAAAAAGTTCATTGGTATGCGATCTTCATTGTTAAACGCGGCGCCCGTTAGGCGAGGCACCACTGTAATGAGATGCCCTCTTGTGCTTTTTTCCCATTAATTAAACCTCTTCCAGCATTTGCACTAGTCTTTGTTACACCTGAGCACCATCAAAATGTTTTACTAGACAAAAATGTGTTAGGAAAATACTACTTTTATTCTCGAAGTCTTTCATGGCCGGGATCCGATGGTTGTTGTGGGATTTCTGGGCTGTTTGGCCATGTTCTTAACAGCCTGGAAAATACTACTTTTTTTCCCTTCCTATAATTGGCCTGAATTTGAGGACAATTAAAAAAAAACATTCTCCTATTTTGCAGTGAATGAATGACACTTTCATCAATTCCAGTGTTAATTTCCTTGTAGCTAAATGAACAAATGCTATTGATTTTGATTAACTCAATTTCCGCCATTCTCTTTCCACCATTTTCCACTTAAAAGTTGGCTGGACTTGTTGCATATCCTACCCTTTCCTTGTGTAAACAAGGAGCAATTGGGAAGCTGTGCAGGTTCTTTGTGAAGTTTATGCTATAACGCAGGGGTCCCAAACCCCCGGTCCGTGACCCATTGCCGGTCCATGGGCTTCCTAGAACTGGGATGCAGAGGTGGATCTCTGCTCCCCCGCGTGCACTCATGGTGGTGTGTGGTGCTTGCGGAGGGGTGTGTCGTGTTCATGGGTTGTTGTTATTGCACTCGCTTGCATATGAGTGAGCGTGACACGCCCCTCCACAAACGCAACATGCCCACCCACGAGGGTGGCTTGCCCACCTGCAAGTGTGGAGGTATTCCCGCCCGCCACACACAGATCCTGCACCCCCCAACTGGTCCGCGGTCTCAAAAAGGTTGGGGATCGCTGATATAACACACTTGAGCATAGTTTTTCCTTATGATATTCCTTCTTCTAAGGTTTGCGTTCCACATATTCCCATGCCCAGAAGTGCAGCAGCAGGAAGCCTGCTACCTATATCCAGGCGTACTCTATGCTTATTACTCTCCTTTTTTTTTTGACCTTAAAAGATGCCTTACACCCTCTGGAGTACAGTGGTGCCCCACTTCACGATGACCCCGTTAGATGACAAAATCACTTTACGATATAGCGATCGCAAAATGATGATTCAATGGTTTTTTTCGCTTTACATTGAATTGGTCCCTGCTTCGGAAACCGATTTTTCGCTTCAGGACAATCAAAAACAGCTGATCGTTGGGTTTTCAAAATGGCCTCCCGCTGTTTTCCGGACCTATTTCCGGAAGACAGCGATCGAAAATGGCTTCCCCTAAGGAGGAGCTTCACTTTACGATTTGGTATTTAGCCCATTGGAATGCATTAACCGGTTTTTAATGCATTCCAATGGTTTTTTTACTTTTGTGTGACGACAATATCTAACAGCGATTTTAACGGAATGGATTGTCATCGTCAAGCGGGGCACCACTGTAGTTGTCTGGGGGCCAGAAATGGCTGTTCCTGCATTTTGGAGAGCCACTCCTGAAACCCCATTCTAGTATTTTTCCTTACCCAAATGGATATTGGTGTGTTTTTTTAAATCGAAGAAGCCCCTTGAGATCTCTAGTGGCCAAATATTTGGGGAGAAAAATGGACATGCAGGCGATCCTGGTGGGCCTCAAAATATGCCATGCCCCCTAGTGCAGCAGTCCCCAACCTTTTTGGAACTGCGGACCTGTTGGTGGTGGGTGGGTTCCATTCGTGGCAGGCGGGCACACCCCCGTGCTCACATATATGCGCGAGAACAAACCCCCTGCAAGCGCAAACCCCCCTGCAAGCAGGACACTCTCTTGCAACTGACACACCCACCATGCGGGGCGGAGATTCGTCTCTGCAGTCCAGTCCTGGGAATCCCACAGACTGGCACCGGGCCGCAGACCAGGGGTTGGGGACTCCTGCCCTAGTGGGCAAAAGAGGACTTTTTGGAGCAATCATTCTTTCAAAAACATTTTAAACGTTTTTGGAGTGCAAAGCCCCCCAGGGTTTGGTGGGGAGATGTCTCTGGGGGCTGCATGAGACCCACAGATAGGATTGCCAGATATATGGGTACCAAAAGGAGGACATAGAAAGAAAAAAAAGAGGAGGACATATTGAATGTTTCATTTGAATCATTCCAGATTAAACCTGCAATCAATACAATTTTATTATAATAGCTGCCAATAAATGTCTCTTATTTATTTATTTATTTATTTATTTATTTATTTATTTATTTATTTATTTATTTATTTATTTATTTATTTATTTATTTATTTATTTATTTATTTATTTATATATCTCCCGCCCATCAGGTCAGTCGACCACTCTGAGCGGCTAAGTGAACCAACCAAGAAACAGTCATGTTAAAAAATGAAAATAAATTCAATGGAGGCTTTTTTTCAAAATACCCCAAAAATATTATTTAAACAGCCAATTGTACCCAAAAGCACCCCGTGCCGCTTGCACTCTGTACAGGCTCACAGTCAACCTTGCTAATCTGGACACCCAAACGCAGGCAGGGGGAAAGCAGCGCTGGGCAAAACCAAATGAGGCAGCCTTCCCTCCCCCGAGAGTAATAAGTTCAAGGCCGGGGAGTGTGGGAGTTGAAGTCCCTGAATACACACAGTCTGGACGCTCACGTTCCCATCAATGCACTCGGGCACTGCTTGCTCCTGCCTGGCTTGGTAGGCGGCGTTCTGCTCGCGCTGCCTTTCTGGGCTCCACGTGGGCTGGGCGGGAATGGCAGCTGCGGCAGCGGCGGGCGGGGGCAAAGATTGCGCTCCGGCACCGGTGGCAGGTAACGGGGTGGGTGGGGGCAGGGAAAGACAGGGGGAGAGGAGGTCCTTCCACCTCTCCCCCTCCCATCCAAAATTATAAAATACAGTGGTGCCTCGCACAGCGATTGCATCGTATAACGATGAAATCGCTTTGCGATGAAGATTTTGTGATCGCTTTTGCGATCGCTTTCCGATGTTCCCTATGGGGAAATTTCGCTTTGCGATGATCGGTTCCCTGCTTGGGGAACGGATCATGGCAAAGCAAACAGCTGATCGGCGCCTCAGGAGGAGGGAGGGAAGGTGGGGTGAGGGGCCTGGCCCCATTCCCGGCACGCAGCAACCCCTGGGGCGCCGAGCCAGAGAGCAGTTGTGCCGGGCAGCGCTGCAAAGGAGGAGGCGCCTGCCGGGGACCGGTGTCTCCTGGGCTAGCTGGCGAGCGAGGGGTGCCTGGCGCGTCCCTTCCCCACCTCCACCCCCCAGCGGCTGCATCGCTTTAACCCCTCGCTCGCCTGCCTTAGCCGGGTGTCTCCTGGGCTAGCTGGCGAGCGAGGGGTGCCCGGCGCGTCCCTTCCCACCCACCCCTTCCCACCCCCGGTGGCTGCATCCCTCCAGCCCGCTGCTCACCGGAGAAAGACCCTCCGGCCCACCTGTTTGTGCCCCGGGACAGCCCCGGCAAGGAGGCCGGGCGTCCTCCAGGGCTGGCTGGCAGTGGAACTTGGCTTTGCTATGATCGGTTCAGATCATAGCAATGCTTTTATAACAGCTGACTGGCGGTTTCAAAATGGCCGCCCCCTGTTTCTGGGACATATTCCTCCCTTAACGAACAGCGAAAATGGCCGCGCTATGGAGGATCTTCGCTGAACGGTGAGTTTCAAGCCCATAGGAACACATTAATTATGTTTTAATGTGTTTCTATGGGCTTTTTTGCCCCGTATAGCGACGAATCTGTATAGCGACGATTTTTCCGGAACAGATTATCGTCGCTATGCGGGGCACCACTGTAATCAAAAGCCTGACATTTTAAAGATTTTTATCTTTGCCTGCCGGATGAAGGACATTAGGCTAAAAAGGAGGACATGTCCTCCTTTTGCACGACGTCTGGCAACCCTACCCACAGCCCTCATATTGCCTAGAGGTCCATTTGCCCCATTTTCTCCCCCTGGTTTATTTTAGGCTTTTTTCAAAACTGGGAAGAACATCTAGTTTTGAATCAAGGCCCCCTCAGGCCTTGTACAATTGAAGAAACAAGGCACAACTGCCCTCATATAATTGGCACTTCTCCTCTATGACTTGAGTTTGAGATTGGATTAAGAGACACTAAGTGTAAAGTAGGGGACCTCGTGGTTTCTGTCCTAACAGAATTGTGGAATTAATCTTGAGAGTGACACCCTAGGAAGGGCTTTTATCTACAGCCTCTGTTGCTCCTTCCATACCTCCTCCAGATATATTGGAACAATCTGGAGCAGGTTTTTGGCTGCTGTTAAGGGCTGCAGGTAGAAGAAAGGAGAATAAAACCCTGTTGTGCCAGCAGATGTTTGCTGTGGATTTATGCCAATACTTTGTGTAATATCTACAGTATTTGTAAATAACACTTCAACAATGACCTCAATTAAAATAACTCTTCCCAACTCTTTCATTGAAAAACAAGACAAAGAAGGCTGGTTCAGATGTCTGGAGGGGCAAGATTACGCATACAGTAAATTTAACTACGTATATTATGCAAAGAGTGTGCGTCATATAGTACGTATTTGCCTGTCTTATGAGGTAAATGTGTCTTGGATTTGACCGTTACCTCTTGGAATATCTGGTCACAAAGGCCTTCTGTAAGATTCAAGGGTCTTTGCCATATGTTTTGCCAGTTTAATGTTTGTTCTGGTTATGGAAATATATTTAAAGTTTTGGATACATGTTCCCCATTTTGAGAGAATAATACGCAGATTCCCACCCCACCCCAATTATTTTAGTAGTCGGGTTGTATTCCACGTATGTGTGCCATGTGTCAAGTTTCAAACTCATGAGGAAGAACCCTAATAATTTCTAGGAATCATTCCAAGAGAGGGAATGAGTCCTACAAATCTTAATACAGTGGTGCCCCTCATAGCGACGATAATCTATGCAGTCAAAATCGTTGCTATACGGATTCGTTGCTATGCAAAATAAAAAAAGCCCATAGGAATGAATTAAAACCCATTTAATGCGTTCCTATGGGCAAAAAAATTACCTTTATGCGAAAATCCTCCATACAGCCGCCATTTTCGCTGCCCGGTAAGCAAGGAATGGGCGCAAAAACACAGCGGGCAGCCTTTTTTTACCCGGTGGCCATTTTGGAACCACCAATCAGCTGTTGGGAAAACATCGTTATGCGAAAATCAGTAAGCGAGGCACCACTGTATGAAGAATTATTCTTTTTATAGTTGCAGAGGGCTACAATACTGATTTTTTTTTTTTTACCAAACTCTGGGAGGCAGTTGAAAACAAGCAGGGCCTGGCGTGCTCTGGTCCATGGGATGACAAAGAGTCAGACACGATGTAACGACTAAACAGCAGCAATAATACTGATTTGGCTTTTTAATTATTATATTGTATGCAGAAGTTGGTTTCATCTTCTTAGGGCCAAATACATTTTGTCCTCGCTGTAGAAGGAATCTTGGCATAATTGGGTTTCTTTCATATTGACCATTAGAGCTAGAATTACACTTCCCTCTCTAAAAAATAATTGTGTTATTATTATTATTGTTTAGAACCAGAGGAAACTAGCAGATCTGAAGGGTGGGAGGAAGTAGGAAAAAAATTTTTTAAAAAGAATTCTCAGATGAAGTGATCTGAGATCCTCTTTGTCGACAAGCTGCTTTTAGAAGCTGACATACTGTACTTTCTAGGAGAAGAAAGAAAACTGTCTGTAATGTAGCTCATTAATGTTTTGGGTCCTTTTTAATGTTTCGTTCCATATATAATTAGCTACAAGAAATGACATCAAACAACATTAAGGGAGTGACTAAAGGAGCAAAGACAGAGGATGGGAACTGTAAGTAAACTATGTGGGGGCCAAATGAACCACTGGGACAAGTGCTAATGCCCATGGACTGGTTTAGATCATCTGTCTTTCTTCTGTGCCAAATAGTGTAGGATAGTTAAGTGCAGGATAAAGTTAAATTAAGATATGGCAGTGAAATAAATACACACAGAGCTAGGCATGAAGCTCCTGTATTTCTTGGACTTCAGCCCCCAGGATTCTGGCAGTGGGAATTCCTGGTGAAGTCCAAGAAATCTGAAAGTCGAAAGCTTGCACAATGCTGCCTTGCATTAAGTCAAATCATTGGTTTGTCCAACATAGTGCTGTTAATTCCAACTAGCAGCTGCTGCCTAAGTTTTAGGGAGGATTTTTTGAAGCCCTATTGTAAGATTCCTGATGTTCTGTGGTGATCTCCCATCCACATTCTGACCAGCCTGACCATGCTTAGCTTCTGTCATAAATACTACCATTACCATCATCATTATCAACAATAATTTGCACTTATCTCTTATCTTTTCCCTAGTGAGCTCAGAGGAACATACATGGCTCCCTTCTCCCTACTTTATCCTCACAACAACCTTATGAGGTAGATCATGCCGAGAGACTGTGTCTGACCCAAGACCACACAGTACAGTTGTACCTCGACTTACGAACTTAATCTGTATTTGAATGGCGTTCGTATATCAAAAAGTTCGTAAGCCAAGGCAAACTTTTCCATAGGAATGCATTGAAAATCAATTAATCAGTACCTGCTGTTTTCCGTTCATATGTTGAGGCGCTGTTGTAGGTACAGACATTGGGAACTAATGCAAAGCAGGTTAATCTGTACTCTACCACTAGGGAATTTTTTTAAAAAAATTCCTCTTTTGACCTAAGATGAAGTTAGATCAAAAAAAGGGCAGGAAAAGTTTTGTTTTTGTTTGTTTTTTTTGGTTCATAAATTGAGGCTCCGTTCGCAAGTCGAAGCAACTTTTTGTGAATGGAGCCTTCGTAACTCGAATTGTTTGCAAGTAGGGACGTTTGTAAGTCAAGGTACCACTGTCATGGCTTATTATTCCAAATATCAGATGCGTTGAGAGTGGTATGGTAATGTTGACCTGGTAATCTTGTGGCTGACTTTGGGTTCTCAGGCTTACAGGCCAAATTTAGCCCATTTTCTGTCTGGCCCTTTGTAATATCCTGTTAGTCCATATTAATTTGGTGACACTTAGTTTTTGATCTGGTACCATTCCTGAACGTTGTGAGTTGCCCTGGCAGCTCCCTCCATGGTGACATGGTGCATTGCTTTGAAACTTGAAACCAACTGCGCCTAGAGTGTTCGCGACGAACAGATAGGCAGAGTATAAGTGGAATGAATTAATGTATAAATGGAATGAATGAATGAATGAATAAGTAAATAAATAAATACAGTGGTGCCTCGCTTAGCGATCGCTCCGTTGAGCGATGAATTCGCATAGCGAGGGGGTCCTGGCTCAGCGATGGCCCCTATGGCGTTTTTTCGCTGTGCGACGATCGCTAAGCGATTCGCTTAGCGATTTTCGCACAACAAAGCGGGGGAGAACAGCTGATCGGTGGTTCCAAAATGGCCGCCGCAACTTTTCCCGCCGTGCTCTCGCTTACCGAGGGCGCGAAAATGGCCACCCCTATGGAGAAGCTTCGCTCAACGGTAAGTTTAGGGCCCATTGGAACGCATTAAACCAAGTTTAATGCGTTTTAATGGGTTTTTTTGTTCCGTTGAGCGATGTTTCCCATAGCGAGGGTTAATCTGGAACGGATTAACCTCGCTATGCGAGGCACCACTGTAAACTGAAACAGGCTTGGCCAACAGGTCCAGGATGCGAAACAGAGGCTAATTTATTTGCGAAGGCTTTCACGGCCGGGATCTAATGGTTGTTGTGGGTTTTTTGGGCTCTTTGGCCATGTTCTGAAGGTTGTTCTTCCTAAAGTTTCGGCAGTCTCTGTGGCCGGCATCTTCAGAGGACAGCACTCTGTGCTCTGGTGTAGCACTCCCAAGCCAACTACACCAGAGCACAGAGTGCTGTCCTCTGAAGATGCCGGCCACAGAGACTGGCAAAATATTAGGAAGAACAACCTTCAGAACACGGCCAAAGAGCCCGAAAACCCACAACAACCATCAGAGGCTAATTGTTCATGTCCAGACTCTGACCACCTCAGTAAGCTTCTGGCGAGTGGCTCTAAGGTGTGGAAAGAAACCCGTTTTCCTCCACCAGCTCAAGCACTCCACGAAAGGTGAGCAAGACAGGGAATGCTGGATGGTTGCAATCACCTACCCCGGGAGTGCTGATATGGGTATGGTTGTTGGGATCCTCAGCCTGGCATGCCTCCCAATCAGTGGCAGCTGCCCACAGGTCCTCCTCCTCCACCACCAACCCCTCCTTAAATAGCATCCCTGCCATTGCCCCCTCCTCCCTCCTATGGCAGTGAGGTCCCCATCCTGTCTGTTGGGGAACTGTGTGTTGGAAGCACCACCGCCAGATTCTCTGCAATGGGAAGCCCACTGGCTCTGCAGGCAGGGCTATATGTTAAAAAAAAATAACCATCTGCATTCACCTTTGTAGCCAACAATTCTGTGATCTGTATAAATTGGTTCTGTTTCTCCTAGCTGTTTGATCTCTAGCTGAAGAAGCACCAAATTCCTGTTTTTGATGATGTTTTTGCTCTGTTTCCTTTGTTCCTAAATTTCATCAGATGGTGCCTGAATATTAGAGCTTGGAAAAAGCAAACTTTAAAATTACAGCTCACAGACTGGTGGTGAGGATTGAGGACAATATCATGACTTTTCTGTGTCCTGCTGCTCTCCCCAATCATCAGGGCTGGAAGCCTGCTTTTTAAATGAAACAAAGGTGGAACAGCTGAGCTGACTAATGCATCCCCTTTAGCCCAGGAAGTAGCCATCTGTGCCCTGAAACAGGTATATAGGCAGTGTGGTTGCTGATCCAAATCTCCATAGTAATGCTCACCTGGGCTTCATTTAAGGGACTGACTGCGTCTTTTGATGCAGGAAGAAAGAAACACACCAACCAGGAGGACATCCATTGTTGCTTGTATCTAATTGTGTATGGTAAGGGATAAATCTGAACTAGAGGTTCTAACTTCTCAGTGGATAAGGTGATCTGCTTTTCTCCCTTTTGTTAAAAGTGGGGGTTTCAACTGAAAGTGACAAGTATTGTTTCAATCTTATAATGTTTTCTTCTGAAATTAATTTGTATGAGAAGAAGTCTGAGGAGGGCTGTGATAGTACAGTACTTGTGTGCTGTCTAAAGGGCTGTTAGATAGACAAAAGCAAGCACTAATCAGTTTACTTTACAGAAAGGTAGTAAGCTTTCTGTTTGGTTGAATGTTTAGAGACGTCTCCTGACTGCAATGAGCTACTCTTGGTGGAAAGAGCAGGGCAGTCAGTTTACTGAGTGGCTGATTGAAAGATGCTCTTAATGATAGTCCCAGACCTTAGCTTTTCCTGTCTCTGGGTTCTTCCTCACAGGAGGTCTTCAGCAAAAACCTAGGCAACTGTGTCTGGGGATGGTACAACTTTGTATTTCCTGAATTGACCATAAAAAAGGTAAAGGTTCCCCTTGACATTTAGTCCAGCCATGTCTGACTCTAGGGCGTGGTGCTCATCCCCATCTCCAAGCCGTAGAGCCAGTGTTTGTCCGTAACAGTTTCCGTGGTCACGTGGCCAGCATGACTAGACACAGAATACCGTTACCTTCCTACTGAGGTGGTACCTATTTATTGACTCGCATTTACATGCTTTCAAACAGCTAGGTTGGCAGGAGCTGGGACAAAGCAACGGGAGCTCACCCCATTGCGTGGATTCGATCTTACGAATACTGGTCTTCCAACCCTGCAGCATAGAGGCTTTTGTGGTTTAACTGCAGCACCACCACGTCTCCAAATTAACCATAGGGTTGGACTAAAAAGTCTTTAAGGAGCCTGAAGCCGTAACTATTGTGATTTTGTGGACTGTAATTTGTGAGCAAAATAATTATTAAAACAGAAGAATAATCTAGCCTTGGGAGGTCCCCAAGCACTGGAAACTTGACCTTGTGAAAACAAAATCCAGGTTCCTCAAATTGCTGGGTATTGCTTAGGTGGATGTGGAATACCTCTTGTTCTGATTAAGCTATTTCAGCAGCTGCTTCTGCTCGAAGTGTTTAGGAGGAAATAAAAATGAGAGGAACCGAGTCTCTGTGTACAGCTGCCACTTCAAAGCCCTCCAAAGGTTCCAGCTACTTTTCAGCTTGACGTGGTACGGAATGCTGATGCTGCCGTGAACATCAGTCACTTTGTCTCTTGTGCCTTGTTTTTTTTGGGTTTTGTTTGTTTGTTCTGTTCTATTTCTTTTTCCAATCTGTAGCAATCAGCTCTTCATATTAGCAGCCTCATTTGGAACACTCTACTTGGTCTTTTATGTATTGCGTGTAATTTTCAGCTTTTAATAGCAGTTTGTTGTTGTGCTTCCAGTTTGTCTATATTAGAGTGCCAGAGTTGCTTGATAGGAGCGTGCTTCAGAGAGAGCATCGTTGGGAAATGGTGGCGAAGGTATTCATGCACAGGACAGTCAAGGCAGTGGTTTTAGCTGCTGGCCTCTAGTGTTCTTGGACTGCAATTCACAGAAGCCTTCACCACCAGCTATGTTGGCCAGGATTTCTGGGCGTTGCAGTTCAAAAACACCTGGATTATCCAAGGTTTGGAACTAGTGTCAGAGATGGTTGTGCAACATGTATACATATGCTGGTTATCTGGAATGGCACGTCATGGGGTATATGTGTGCTAGGAATGCTCGTTGTTGCAGCTTTCCCATCCAGACAGCATCAAATTTAAAATATACTACAATTTCCCCAAAGTGGGGAAGGCTATATGGTCTCTCTACATCTGTGCTTCCCAACTTTGGGTCTCCAAATGTTCTTTGAGTACAACTCTCAGAAATCCTGGCCAGCACAGATAGTGGTGAAGGCTTCTGGGGATTTTACTCCAGGGATATCTGGGGACCCAAGGTTGGGAACCACTGTTCCACATAATCCAAATGCAATAAGTGGGGTGATACCTCTATTAGACCACCCAATTAAAAATTAGCTTTCAGCCTATTTGGGTCGTCATCAGACTATGTACAGTGGTGCCTCGATAGACAGTTACCCTGCATGACAGTTTTTTCGCTAGACATTGGCTTTTTGTGATCGCTATAGCGATTCGCAAAACAGTGATTCCTATGGGAGAATTTCACTGGACAATGTTTGGTCCCTGTTTCGCAAACCGATTTTTGCTAGACAACGATTTTGACAGCTCCCTCCGCGGTCGCTTCGCAGGACAGCAATTTAAACAGCTGATCGGTGGTTCGCAAAGTGGCTTTCCTATGGCCAATCTTCGCTAGATGACGATTCTTCCCCATTGGAACACATTAAACAGGTTTCAATGCATTCCAATGGGGAAATGCTTTTCGCTAGACAATGATTTCGCTAAACAGCGATTTAAGTGGAACAGATTATCATTGTCTAGCGAGGCACCACTGTATAACTTATCTGTGGATGGTGCAGTAAAAATTCAAGGGTTCCAAAAATAATGGGTATGCCCTATTCAAAATGAGAGTTGGAAAGTCATGGGGGGAATGTTGGTTTTAAATTCTACATTTGGCAACAATGATTGAATTGTCCCAAACAAGCCAGAAAAAAAGGCTGTCAGCCCGCTAGCATTCATTCGAATCTTCCAGTTGTCTTACATTAAAAAGAAAGTTCCTTTTTTTTTGACTAGTGACTGGTGTGACACAGAAGTTCAGCAACTCCCATTAGAGAAGCTGTGATAAAATTTAATTTACCCACTAGATGCACCAATTAAAATGAAATTGATAGTATTATCTAGTTAGGGGAAAGTGTTGTCGGTTTGTGATTTTGCTCAGCCAATAGTTAGCTACCCATTTTTGGTTGCAGATGGTGCGCTGTGCAGCTATTCACGGTATGTTTATATTTCAGGAAAAAGACTGTGATTTTACCCAAAGGCAAGAAGAAGGTGATAGCTCAATTAAACTGTTAAGTCATAAACAAATGCTATCTCCCGTCCCATACACATATTTGTCAAGCTAGGCAGCACTTACCTGTGTAGATGGTGCAGTAAAAATTCAGGAGTTCCAAAAATCATGGCTAGATGGTGTGAAGGGGTTGCTACCAGCACCCGGGGTGGGCTGTTTGCCTTAGCCCACCCTCCCAAGAGTTTAAGTGGAGCCACTGCTCTGCATTCCCAAAGAGGTGGGGAAAGAGAAGTGCAGCTTTAAAAGGGGGATTGGACAGATTCCTGGAGGAAAAGTCCATCACAGGTTACAAACCATGATGGGGACGTAAGATCTCCAGGCTTAAAAAGAAGGTAGCTTGATGAATGCCAGATGAAGGGGAGGGGTATCAGGAGACAGGTGTCTAGTTATCTCGTGTGCTCCCAGATGGGCCCTTGGCCTGATCCAGCTGGGCTCTTCTTATACTCTTAGGTGTGTCCAGGGAGAGTGGGAGATGAGTGGCATTTGGGAGTACAAGAGGTGTGCACAGAAGACAGATTAAAGGAAGGCAAGGAGAAAGGTTCAGGGTGATCTTCAGGATTAGGGATACCTGATAAGGAGGAGGAGGAAATCTGGGGCTGGGGTGTGCCATGGCTGAACTGACCTTTGGTTTGGATGATGAGCCCTGGCCAGAGTCCTAGGTTCGTTTCCTGGCATGGAGAGACAGAGGCTGGGGAAGAAGGACTGCATCCACTCTAGGCCCAGGGCCCTAGTGTCGAGGGGCAGAGGCCGCAGGAGAGGGATGGTACCCACTCCTGCATCTGAGCCAACTCCAACTCCTGCAGCTCTGGCACCTGAGATGCCCGACAGGTCCTGCGGTGCTCACCCCTATGAAGTTGAGGCAATGGCAGTACAAATGCAGTGGGAGAGGGGGAGGAGGCTATACAATGAGTGGAAGGACAACCATCACCGGCCACCAGTTGTAACTGCCAACTACTGTTAAAAGGTTTCAAGCCTGATCCCAGATAAAACGTCACTGACCACAGTGACGGGAATTGAGGCCAGTCTTGAACTGACTATTGCCAGGGGAAATGTGATGGGAATTCAGTCTCCTGGGGTGCAGGGTGGTGGCGACAAGGAGCTGCTGTTAAACGCACCTGAATCAACACGAAGCACTGTAACCAGCAACCTGGAGCCAATGGACTTATTGACAGGAGACCCCTAAGCTGCTGGTAACCATCACAGATGGTTACGCCAGGTTCAGAACAAGGACTGCAAAGTCAAGCCAAGAGAGTTGGTGTTAAATTCCACCTCTGGGAATCTTGACTGAATATTTATAACTCTGTTCTGGCACTTGTTCGTATACTGGAAGTTTTAAAAAAACAGAAGTAGCCCTAGCTTGTCTTTGACATGTGAGATGTGAAAGACAAACTGGGGCTACTTCTGTTTTTTTTTTAAAAACTTCCAGTATACGAAGTTTGTGGTAGACTGTTGTGTAGGTTCTGTGATGCCACAATATTTGTGCTTTTAATTGGTCAGGTGTACCCATCATTGTTCTTTCACTGTAAGAGAGAGACAAGTGAAAGCAGATTATAATTACAGTAGAAAACTCTTTTGGATGACTTACTGTCCCCACAGGAGTGGGGAGGGAGAATTGTGGGGAAGATCACATCCTCGCTGTTTCCCTCCATTTCCGCTCACTTACTTCACATCACTCCTGCTCCATTGAATAGTAAGTCATCTGAAAAGGTTCGCAGTTATAATTATAACATCTTTCATTTATCCCTTGCCTAATGACAATAGAATTTGTTATTCTTTTGATTTGATTTCTGATAGTTACGATTTCTGTTGCTTGCTTAAGTACGGCTCCGCCACCATTTGCTCAAAACTACAGTGGTGCCTCACTTAACGACGATAATCCGTTCCAGGAAAATTGCTGTTAAGCGAAAACATCGTAGAGCGAAAATAAAAACCCCATTGAAACGCATTGAAACCTGTTCAGTGCCTTCCAGTGGGGTGAAAACTCACCATCCAGCGAAGATCCTCCATACGGCAGCCATTTTCGCTGCCTGTATAGCGAGGAATCCATCCCTAAACACAGGGGGGAAGCCATTTTAATCACCCGGTGGCCATTTTGAAACCACCGATCAGCTGTTAAAAAACCATTCCCCCATTTAGACCATCGTTTTGCAATAGCAATTGCAATCGCAAAAAGATCGTCGTAAAGCGGATTTGTCGTAATGCAGGGCAATAGTTAAGCGAAGCACCACTGTAATGGAAACTGCACAGTCCTCGAAGAAACATTTCTCTTTCTCTGGGGGCCAGACCACCAGCACAGTCCTTTTATTAGCCACCATAGTCGAAGGCTTAGACAAACTGTTAGTTATCAAGTCAGCTGGCTACCAACACCAAGCACAAACACTTTGCCCCCCAACATTATGCAAAACATGGGACCAAATGTTAATTATAGGGGGGAAAGGAAAGCACCCAAACAATTTAAGATTCCCTTCGGAAAAATTCTTCGTAGATGTTTATTGTCAGGAGATCTTCCCTAGCTGTCCAAGAAGGCTAGATCAACCTGTTGTGTAGTAGCAAGTTTAACTGAGCATTTTCAACTTGAATTTCGCCCATAGAGAAAATAAGGGTGAAAAGGAGAAAAATAAACAGGACAGATATCTTGTTAGATATGGATGTCATTGTTATGTGCAGAGGAGGGTGAGGCAAGATCTGAGATGTGGATTGCATTTCAGATAAAACTAAAAAATTGTATTAAAATTGTAAGGGAAAATGGGGTACGATTATTGCAAATTAGTTGCTGTTTTATTAAAACTTCCAGGATTGTTTCTATCCCTTTTAAAAAAATGTTTTTCAACACATTAGTTAATTGCTATTGCCTGAGGTTATAAGGTAATTGACTTGTATGCAATTACATTTTGTATATCAATTTATTTAATTGATGTTTTGATGCGCCTAATTTGTACAAACCATTTTTAATCCTATCAGATTTTGCTTTCTTAGAATAAAAAGAAAAGAAATGCATAGTTCTCAATATGGGGTGGGGGGTGAGGAGGGAGTCGTCACAGCCACTCAAGTTTCTTCTGATATTTTTTGCATTATTGCAAAGCTAGTCAAGTAACTCTTTTTCTTTTGACACAAAGCTATCAGTGGCTCTGCAAGAGTTTGGCAGGCAAGCCTGCAAGTATTTAATGGTACAGTTGCTTTAATCATGAGAAACGATAGAAATGTTTTCTGAAAAAAGGAGGAGACGCCTGATGTTCTGATGAAAAGAAATTGCACTTAAAAAAAATAAAAATGTATCACAGAAAGCAATCTAGTGCTTAAAACCAGTAAAATGTTTAACGCCTCGCTGCTCATGCCGCAATGCCTTCGGAAAGGTTGCCCAATCTGTGTTTATAACAATAACTTCATTAATCTTCCCAGATTAACTTCTCAGGAGCAGTTTGGTATGAAAGATTAGAAGTTATAATAGCTCATACGAGGATTGCAAAAATAGGATGCAGAAGGACACGTCTTGGTTCTGCATATTGAAATTGTGTGCAGAGCCTTTGCTGCATGCTCTGGAAATTCAAGGATTTCCATGTTAATCGTGTCAAATTTGTAAAGGATTTATTGCCACTTTTGCTTTGCTTTGTTGATGTTTCGTTTCAGAGCTTGATCTTTTCACATTTCATTTAGACTCTGGTATTCCTGGCCAGTTGTTGTTTAGTCATTTAGTCATGTCCAACTCTTCGTGACCCCATGGACCAGAGCACGCCAGGCCCTCCTATCTTCCACTGCCTCCCAGAGTTAGGTCAAATTCATGTTGGTAGCTTCGATGACACTGTCCAACCATCGGGTCCTCTGTCGTCCCCTTCTCCTCTTGCCCTCACACTTTCCTAACATCAGGGTTTTTTCCAGGGAGTCTTCTCTTCTTATGAGATGGCCAAAGTACTGGAACCTAAGCTTCAGGATCTGTCCTTCCAGTGAGCACTCAGGGTTGATTTCCTTTAGAATGGATAGGTGTCTCCTCCAGAGTCACAATTCAAAAGCATCAATTCTTTGGCGGTCAGCTTTCTTTATGGTCCAGCTCTCATTTCCATACATCACTACAGGAAAAACCATAGCTTTGACTATTCGGACTTTCATTGGCAAGGTGATATCTCTGCTTTTTAAGATGCTGTCAAGGTTTGTCATTGTTTTTCTCCCAAGAAGCAGGCGTCTTTTAATTTCGTGGCTCCTGTCACCATCTGCAGTGATCCTGGAACCCAAAAAACTAAAATCTGTCACTGCCTCCATATCTTCCCCTTCCATTTCCCAGGAGGTGATGGGACCAGTGGCCATGATCTTAGTTTTTTTGATGTTGAGCTTCAGACCATTTTTTGCACTCTCTTTCATCCTCATTACAAGGTTCCTTAATTCCTCCTTACTTTCTGCCATCAGAGTAGTATCATCTGCATATCAGAGGTTGTTGATATTTCTTCTGGCAATCTTAATTCCGGTTTGGGATTCCTCCAGTCCAGCCTTTCGCATGATGTATTCTGCATATAAGTTAAATAAGTCGGGGGACAATATACAGCCTTGTCGTACTCCTTTCCCAATTTTGAACCAATCAATTGTTCCATATCCAGTTCTAATTCCTGGCCAGTAGGAGTGGACAAATTATTTACCACTGACAAACCTTGAAGTGCTGGTCATACTTATTGTTAGTGCCAGTTAGCAGCGTTCTTGCTAGGGACGTAAATTTTCATTAATTTCAAAAGTTTTCTCCTTGCCAAATGAGATTATAAGAGTTTTTCTGCATTGTTCATATTTCAATACTTTCTGGTGGAGAAAAATCAAGTGTGTTTTGTGTGCAAATAACTTGACTTTGAGCAAAGTGCCTGGTGTTTTGTGCTGAAAAGCTTTTTTTTTTTTTTTTTTTTTTTTTTGCAAAACACAAGATTTGTAATGCAAAATACACATTTTTCATGCAAAGAGTTAGGGAAACTGATGAAAAAATGGTACGGGTCTTTTCATTGTATGAGTAAAAAATGTGCTGCAGTTCCTCATATTTTCAGAAAGGGTTTTTTTTTAAATTAAGGATAAGAAAATTGGCAAGCATTCATTACATATTTGACCCAACTCCGGGAGGCAGTGGAAGACAGGAGGGCCTGGCGTGCTCTGGCCCATGGGGTCACGAAGAGTCGGACATGACTAAACGACTAAACAACAACAAAGAATAATCATGGTTATGGGAGAGGCTAGCCTTTCCCCCTACCTTTTGGTTTATCCAGCACTGCATACAACATATCTAAAGAGAAGAAGGGGCCTGCTCCCATGTAGGTTCTACTTGTGAGAAAGAGTCAAGAGTTTCTTGAGTTCTTGTTTATGTATAAAGCCTACAGATATAAGCTTCTTGAGACTTTTAGCTGCTCACATGAGCAGAGCCACCAGGAAGGGGGCTGTGCTAGCCTCTTCCTTGTAACCTTGCTGATGCTTCCACATTCCAGAATGATTGAATAGGGCTTAGGCTGGCTATATTTACGTGCCACTAAAATTGGTAGGACACGTTTGTCAAGATCTAGCTTAGTTTTGAATGGGAATCTGCGTGGTTAATCACAAACTGCAAGTCTGGAAGTTGATTCATGGCAACTGGACTTCTCATTAGGCTGAAACATTTTGCTACTCATCAAACCGAAGAAGCTACTTAGATGAGTAGCAAAACGTTTCAACCTGATAAGAAAGAAGTCCAGTTGCCATGAGTCAACTTTCAGATAATTTCACCTGTATGACTGAGTATCTTCACAGACATGGATCACAACTCCCAGAAACTCTATCCTATGTTGACAAAGAAAAGGCTTTTGTCATTTTAATTCTGCAGTCATGATATTTGTCAGTAGAATGTCTGATGTCCCTTGTCTCAATGGTGCTTGAATACTGAAAAATGCAAAAACAGTTTTTGGCTAACTGTATTCTGTATTCATTATGCACAAGAGTGGAGTGGGGGCAGTTTTAATTATGTGAACAACAGATGGCTGCTTTAAGAATGAAGATACATTTTGGATTAATATTTCACCTCAGAATTTTGAAAATAGTGACAATTTATTCTGGCAACAGAAATTAGTATTAATGAACATGAATTGCAAGATGATGGTATGAATGCCTCGTCCGTTTCCCCCCCCCCCCATAATGTATATTTTATTCCTGAAAGACAGGAATGTTGATAGAATCCTGTTGCTGTTAGGATCCATATGCCGGCTTGTGCTGGACACTTTCTTGCCAGTAGTGTAGTGTAAATTTGGAAGTGCAGTCATTCTTATGATAGTCCCCATAACTAGTGCCCTACAAAGAAAGAGCAAAAAGGCAGGCATCTGGATTGGTCTACATTAAAAATTATAAGGCATGTATTTTGTATAGTTAATAGCTCTTAATTGTTCATTCAGTATCAAAACTCCTTAAAATACTTGCTTTGTGGAAGGTTAGCTTGCAACAATATACTATTGTGACAACCCCAGACCTACTGGGATATGCCACAGTTTCACTAAGCTGCCACCAACCATTCCCTGTAAGGAGTCACACAGACCAGGAATGGATTTTTAACAAATAAAAGAACAAGGTTTATTTAATTTAACACACAGGGAAAATAAAATGATCAAGTGAATAAGATACAGTAACGTGGCTTAGTCTCAATCATACATACACCAGTTTGGTTCACACAGAACACCTTTAAATAAAGCACAGACCCTGAACCTATCAGTTCTGGCTACCCATAAAGACACCTGAACCTATCAGGTTGGTACTGACTGACACACAGTAGTACCCTGTCTGACACACAGCCTCCCACACCAGCTTCTTCTCTCAGCTCTCCTTCAGCTCTCCCCTTCTCCACACAAGCTCCACATATATATACAGTACAGCCCCTCCTCCTGATGTCCCGCCTTCCACTCCCCATAGGCTGGAACTTTCCCTCCAAACCCATGACAGACAGGTAACATCAGTGCTGTATGTAACACCTCCCCTCTTTATAAGTTGTTTTGTAGGGGGAAAGCTAAGGTGCTTTTCACCAAAAAACAACCTGGTTAAACACACAAAAACAGTTATACATACAATATCATACTTACTTATACTTACACTCTAAGTTAAACATTTACCATTTCCAATACATCAAGTTACCTTTATTCATACAAACCACGCATGTTTAATAAACAGATACAGTTAACCTTTGGTCACCAAAATATATACATAGTCCATGTTTCTTTCGCCGTCTTCATTCTTCGGGTCTTCTTGACAAGGCGTCAGCAACACAGTTCACTGACCCTCTGACCACCTTCACTTCAAAGTCATAGTCTTGCAGGTTTAAAGCCCACCTCATAAGTTTACTATTGTGGGTTTTCATTGTCTTTAACCATTGCAGTGGTGAATGGTCAGTGCACAGAATAAAATGTCTTCCCCAGATGTAAGGCTTGGCCTTCTGGATCGCGTAGACTATGGCCAGGCACTCCTTCTCCACGGTTGCCAAATGTCTCTCACCTTTCTGGAGTTTCCTACTCAGGTAGGACACTGGATGCTGGTCACCATTCTCATCCTCCTGGCAAAGAACTGCTCCTACCCCGCTGTTAGACGCATCGGTGTAGATGATGAACTCCCGGTCGAAGTCTGGAGCACGCAGCACTGGATAATTGATGAGGGCCTCCTTCAACCTCTGGAACGCCTCCTCACAGTCGCTGGTCCACGGGATGCGGTCATCAGTCTTCTTCCTCGTCAGATCGGTCAGCGGAGCCGCAATCTCGCTAAACTTCGGGATGAACTTTCTGTAGTAGCCCACCAACCCAAGAAATGATTTGACTTTTCTCTTGGTGTTGGGTCTGGGCCAATCAGGAACTGCTTCTATCTTGGCCTCTAGGGGTTTTATCACTCCTCCCCCTACCATGTGACCCAAGTATTTTATTTCTGGGCTACCCAGCTGCAGTTTGTTCTCTTTGCAGAGCCTAGGCCAAAGCACTTCCTCCCCTGGGTTAAAGTGCCTCTCCCCGGCTTTCTGGTCATCCCAAGCTTTCTTTCTGACCTTTGGAGCTTGCAGGTTTTCTGCTGCTAGCTCTAGGTTTCTCTTTAGGTCATTCATCAAGGTGTCTATATATGTCACAACATCTTGTGGGTCATCCTGGGTGATCTGCTCCCAATTTTGTTTGATCAAATCAAGGGGCCCTTTCACCCTTCTCCCAAACAAGAGTTCAAACGGACTGAACCCGGTACTGGCTTGTGGCACTGATCGATACGCAAACAAAAGGGATTGCAGCTTCTGGTCCCAATTGTTTGGATTCTCTGCCAAGTAAGCCCTAATCATGCGCATTAGAGTCCCATTGAACTTCTCCGTTAACCCATTACTTTCAGGGTGATAGGCAGTGGTTTCCTTGTGTTTAATTCCACAGATTTGCCATAACCGTTTCATGAGCTTCGATGTAAACGATGCGCCCAAATCTGTGATTATTTCTGAGGCAAATCCCATCCTGGACATATACCCCACCAAGGCATCTGCCACTGTGTTAGTTTCAATGTTAGTCAAGGCTTCAGGGTACCTCGTGGCATGGTCCACAATGGTGAGAATGAACCTGTTCCCCCTCTTTGTGGCCTTGGGCAAAGGTCCCACAATATCCACCCCTATGCATTTGAACGGAGTGTCAATCACAGGCAAAGGGCACAACTTTGCTTTGGTCCTGTCACGGCTATTCCCCTGCCTTTGACACACATCACATTGTTTACAGAACTCTTTGATCTGCTTCCCTATTTCAGGCCAGTAAAAATTCTGTGTGATTCTCTGCTGTGTTTTGTTCACCCCTAAGTGCGCAGCAAACATGTCACAGTGCCCCCTTTGTAAGATCATGGGGCGATACTTTTCAGATACCACTAGCTGACTTCTGATCCCATCTCCCCCTTTTGAGATATTCCTCAGGGTCTCTCTATATAAGATTCCCTTTCTCTCTAGAAATCTCACTGGGGTTTCAGGTGTTAGCTGGGCGTCTGTCACCTGTTCAAAACACTTTTGGAGAGTGGCGTCTGCCTTTTGCTCTTGGCCAAATCGGCTGTCTGTGGTCAGGGTTTCCACCACAGCTTCGGAACTCCCTTCACCTGCTTCCGTCTCGGGCTCATCATTACCCCTCTGAACTGTCCCCGTGGTGGCTTGTGAACGTGTAATCACTAGCACCCGTTTCACATGTTCAGCCAGGTCATTTCCCACGAGCATGGCTGCTGGCAGAGTCGATGAAATCGCTAGCCGCCAAACTCCCCTCCAGCCTTGAAAGTTCATAGGTACCTCAGCTACTGGCAGCGAGATCACCTGTCCCTCAATCCCTGCCACCTTCATGCTCTCATTCGGGATTATATACTCCCTAGGAATAATATCTGGATGGCACAGGGTCACCTGGGAACAAGTATCCCTCAGCCCCCTATACTGATGGTCAAGTATTCCTACATCCACCCCTGCGGTTTCAAACAACTGTGAATCTGTTCTCACTAGCAAGCAGCGCTTGACCTCCACAAGAGGACCATTTTCCCCAGCCTGATCAGCAGATGTATCTGTTCCAGATTGAGTAGCCATGGCAACAGGTTCCCTCAGTGACAAGGAGCTTTGCTCTTTCTGGACACAGAACACAGCTTTTGGCTTGGTTCCACTCAAATCATGAGGCACATTTCCTTTTAGCTGCTTTAATTTCTCACACTCTGAGATTAGATGGCCCTTTCCTTGACAGAAATAACATTTTCTGCTGTATTTTGAGTCTTTCTCATCTGGTTTTGGTTTTCCCTCCAAAATCTGGTTCCTGGACTGGCTCTGCCCAGAAGTTTTATCAACAAAATGGCCGCCCATTTTTGGCAGGCTCTGAACTAACCCTTTGGAGTACTTAGGGTCCCATGTTTCCCTCATGTTTTCTTCAGAATAACTCAGGTTTTGATGTTGTGCCTTAACCTGTGTGCCTTCTTTTGGTTTCTTTTCTGGCTGCAATTTCTTCTCTTTTATTCTCAAGCTCCTTTTGCTTAGCCTCAAACTCAGCCCTGATCTGTAAAATTTCTTCCTCAGCCCTAGCTTTTATCTCTTTTACTTTTTCTTCAGTCTTATCTCTGATTTCTTTTAATTCAATGTCTTTTTGCTGATTATATTTTTCAAGATCTTGCTCACTTTGTCTGACCTGAGCCTCATACTTTTCTCTTTCCGAAATTTCTTCAACTGATAAATTGTTATTTTTCTTATTTAGGAATGTTAATTTTAATTGTGCCATTCTAATTCTGTGTTTCAATTCCATCTCTTTCATCCCCATGGCCATTCCCCTTTTCTTGGCATCTGCCTCTGCCTGACTGATTTCAGATCTTTCTCTTAAGTCTAATTCCCTCATCCTCAGTTCATGCTGTTGGGCTAGGAGCATTTTCCTGAGTTCTGGGTTCTGTTCTCCCGTGCTCTCATCCTGCACTGAGCCAAATTCATCCTCAGAACCTTGGTCAACCTGGGGGTCTTTCACTTCACCCATTTCTGCCATTTGGCTTCGAGTCAAGGGCATAATCCCCCCCCAGAACAGGCTGCTTTCAAAAGTCAAGCCTCAAAATAAAGCGACCACTTTTTTTTTCTTTTGCCTCAGAACCAGCCTTCTATAGATTGCTGCTGTTCTTCAGCACTAACTTGCAACTGTTGCCAGCCAGAGTCTACCCCCCTCTGCTAGGCCTCTCAGCAGACAGGCTAGATCAGTGGTTCTTAACGTGGGCGATAATGCCCCCAGGGGGCGATTTCATTTTTCAGGGGGGCAGTAGAACGAAAAGGGGCAGTGTGGGGGCGCTGGAGCAGAAGGGGGGCGGTAGGGGGGCGCTGGAGCAAGCCAAACCTGTGAAGATGGCTGCAGCCTTTTTACAGTGTGCATGAATATATATTTTCCTCCAATCTTAATTTAGTTTCAGAGTTTTCATCTTGAAATTTTTAGTTCCTGCATTGCAGTTTGTTTTTATGCCCTTTTTATACTGTATTTCTTTTTGCGTCTTAAAATTCGCTTGCAACTAAATTATTAAATGTTACTTTTTGGGGGCATTTCATTTTCTTGGAATTGAATTTTGTTTTCAGGGGTCATTGGATTGAAGTGTCTTAAATAAATAAATAAATAAATAAATAAATAAATATCATCACCATGGGGAGGGGGGCGATGATAACTTCCTCAATGGCTCAAGGGGGCGTTTCTTTCAAAAAGGTTAAGAACCACTGGGCTAGATCACTGCTACTTCACTCAGCTTTGCCTCAGCTTTTTCCCGCCAAAACAGGTTGCCTCAGAGCTCCCTAATCTAGTCCCCAGTTGGCACGTTCTCCCCGTGAGGTACGCCTAGAAGATTACCTACGCGCCCTCAGATTGTCCCTGACTAGACCCCCCCTTGCTCTGGGCACACTTGCCAAGGCCTTGCTGGACCACTGGACAACTGGACCAGTCGTATCCCACACGCTGGACACCAATCAATGTGACAACCCCAGACCTACTGGGATATGCCACAGTTTCACTAAGCTGCCACCAACCATTCCCTGTAAGGAGTCACACAGACCAGGAATGGATTTTTAACAAATAAAAGAACAAGGTTTATTTAATTTAACACACAGGGAAAATAAAATGATCAAGTGAATAAGATACAGTAACGTGGCTTAGTCTCAATCATACATACACCAGTTTGGTTCACACAGAACACCTTTAAATAAAGCACAGACCCTGAACCTATCAGTTCTGGCTACCCATAAAGACACCTGAACCTATCAGGTTGGTACTGACTGACACACAGTAGTACCCTGTCTGACACACAGCCTCCCACACCAGCTTCTTCTCTCAGCTCTCCTTTAGCTCTCCTTCAGCTCTCCCCTTCTCCACACAAGCTCCACATATATATACAGTACAGCCCCTCCTCCTGATGTCCCGCCTTCCACTCCCCATAGGCTGGAACTTTCCCTCCAAACCCATGACAGACAGGTAACATCAGTGCTGTATGTAACAACTATTACTGGGAAAAACTACTTCTTCAGCCATGGTGAGGCTTGCAGGCATGCTTAGGAGAAATGGGGTGATAGATGATGATGTCATAGTTCCTGCAACTGAGAAAGTCCTGGGGCTTTGACCTTGTGAGCCCTGGGTTTATTACACCATTGTTCTTGGTACGAGCTCTAAAAAACAACAACCCCAATCCTCCTTCCCAGAGCATTGTGCCAGTGGAGCAGGTAAAAGGGATTTCAACCTGTGTGTTTTGAAGAGAATGAGAAATAGATTGGATAATTTTTGCCGTGTAGCAGAGAGCTAACCACAGTACTGATACTCCCAGCTCACAGTTGAATATTGTTGCTCCAAAAGGCTTTTACACTTGTTTTGACTCGAACCATGGCAATGATTTCTAAACAAACAGCATGCTGTACTTTAAACGTTGTCAGCTGTAATTTGAAGCCACTGATTACCACACTAGTAAGTAAAAATTTTTTACTTTCTAACTGGCTGACGTTTGTATAAATATTTGCTTGAGTAAGCCCTTCATTAAGGTCATGTCAACAATTCTAACTGCCACCATGTTTCTTTATTGAGAATAATGGTTCTGTCTGGATAAAAGATGCATAAGGTCCCTTTGTTCAGGGGCGCCATGTGCTTCAGAGGTTCAGAGGGCCACCCACAGTCCAAACACCTTTTCTTCTGACCACCTTGGAAAGCTCTGTATATGTTCTGGTTAGGAAGGAATTAAAGACCCCTTCCCTGGACCAGACCAAAGATCCCTCTATGGCCAATCAGTTGCCTTCAGGCTAGCCATGATGACACTAGCTTTCTTCCGTGGTTTCATACAAGCGCTGTCATTTGGTCCATATAGTCAGAAACATAATTATGTGCCATCAAAAAACAAAACAAAACAAACAAACAAACAAACAAAAAGACTCATGGCAACCATTCCTAGGGTTTTCTGGGAGACACCGTCATTACGGACTGGACTGGGAGCCTCTTATACATAAAATCATGAAGTTGGAAGGGGCCTATAAGGCCATCAAGCCCAATACCCTACTCTTTGCAGGAATCTAAATCAAAGGATATCTGCTAGGTGGTTGTCTAAATTTCTCTTGAATGCCTCCAGTGTTGGAGCACTTATTGCCTCTCGAGGTAATTGGTTCCATTGTTGTACTGCTCTTAACAGTCAGGACATTTTTCCTGATATTCAACCAAAATCTGGCTTCCTGTAACTTGAGTTCATTATTGCATGTCCTGATTGAGAAAAGATCCTGCTCTCCTCTGAATTACAATTTTTCAAGTATTTGAAAACTGCTATCATATCTCCTTTCAGTCTTCTTTTCTCAGCGCTAAACATGCCCAGTTCTTTCAGTCTTTCTTCACAGGGGTTGGTTTCCAGCCTCCTGATTATTCTTGTTGCCCCCCCCTCTGAACTTGTTCCAATTTGGTGGCATCCTTCTTGAAGTGTGGTGTCCAGAAGTGGACACAGTACTCAAGGTGAGGCCTAACCAGTACCAAATAGAGAGGAACTAGTATCTCAAGGGATTTGGAGACTACACTTCTGTTAATGCAGCCTAATAGCCACATCACACTGTTGGCTCATCATCACATCTTCCTTCCCTTTCTGCTGATCCCATGAACAATTGCGAAGGTCCTCACCCTGTGGTGATCACGTCAACAATGGTTTACCACTCCTTACAGGGACCGACAGGTTGAGGCTGCCCCTGCACCAAGACCTTCTGTCTCATTACCAGGGCACAGTCCTTCACCTGCACATCACTCACCCGAAACTCGCTGATTAGAAGATATCCCTCTCCTCGCAAACATTCAGAAACAGGCTAGACTAGTCTATACACCTATAAGTGGAAATGTTTCCAATTTTATGCATCATCACAGAATCTACCAGATTCTCCAACCTCTCTCTTCACTCTTCTGGCCTTCCTGTTGCACCTCAAGCAATAGAAACTCTCTCTGTCAAAGCCTACCTTGCAGCTATAGTCGAACACCAGCCAACTGACCACTCCTCCTTACATGTCTTCAAACCCCAAACCATTAAAAAATTCATGAAGGGTCTTCAGAATGCCTGCCCAGATGTGAAACCTCTACATGATCTGTGGTCTCTCTTGTGGGTTCTGTCACAGCTCACCAAACACCGCTGGCCATGATGGATCTCCACCTGTTTAACCTCAAGGTGGCACTTCTGGTGGCTCTCACATCGGTTCGCCAGACTGAAGAACTCACAGCTCTTAGGTGTGATTCATCATACACCATTTTCTCCCACAATAAAGCCACTCTCCATACGGACATCACCTTCCTGTCCAAGGTGGCATCCTGCTTCCACATGTCTCGATCTCTCATCTTACCTACCTTCTACCCTTATCTGCAGAATGACCTGAAATGGTCACGTCACTCTTTGGATGTCAGGCAGACCTTGGCCTTCTACCTGAACAGGACAAGAGACTTTAGACAAACAACCAAATGTTTTATCTCTTGCTGAGGTCCTAGGAAAGGACGCCCGGTCTTCTCTCAATGTTTTCCCAGACTATCAACCTGACTTATGAATTGGCCAACAAACCACTGCCTTGGGCTTTCTGCCATCATTCCACCAGGGGAATGCCTTCCGCTGCTGCTGCCTTCCTCTGTTGTGTAGACGTCCAAGAGATCTGCCAAGCAGCTGCATGGTACAGACCATTGACATTTGCCAAAGGTCTAGACATTATAGTCTAGATCTTTGGAAAGTTTTTTCTGTCTTCTGTTCTGGCATAACACCCACGTCCAAAGTATAGCTCATTAATCACCCCTTTTGTGTACATATATGAATAGCACAAAGAAGAAGACTTGGTTACTTACCGTAACTATGGTTCTTCAAGTGGTGATCCATGCATTCACCCATCCCGTCCACCTTGCCTCTTGTTTTGCCCTTCTTTTTTTTCTTGTGGTGACAACTGGGACTGGGGAGAGTGGGGCTGTGCTTGCACAGTATAGGCAGAGAGGCACTTCTGTTTTTGAGGCTCTGGAACTTATTGAAACAGTGTTCATGCAGGCACAAACCCCCTTTGTGTGGATATATGGATCACCACTTGAAGAGTCATAATTACGGTAAGTAACCAAGTCTTATATGGAAGCAGGTTTGCCTTTCATTCCTTCGTGTTTCCATTTTGTATTAACACAATAGCATATTGCAGTGATGCGTATGTATGTATGTATGTATGTATGTATGTATGTATGTATGTATGTATGTATGTATGTATGTATGTATGTATGTATGTGTGAAAAATAACACATTGTTTTCTTACAGTAAGATTCAGCAATCTCCAGTTAATTTTGTAACTAACTAGCAAAATAGCTTGTGTTTTTCAGTAAAGGACCCTTTTGTGTCTCAGGAACAAGATTAATTTTATTCTCATTGTTCTTTCTCTCTGAGATGTTCACATTCAT
This sequence comes from Pogona vitticeps, assembly GCF_051106095.1. Lineage (NCBI taxonomy): Eukaryota > Metazoa > Chordata > Lepidosauria > Squamata > Agamidae > Pogona > Pogona vitticeps. The sequence continues at coordinate 224,333,511 of NC_135786.1, read as the reverse complement.
TCATAGATTGTTCTTCTAACATGTGCGTTTTCTAAACCACTTACAATATTTAGCCATTAATCAGTGCTCTGTCTTGTATGTCACTACACATGGTTCAAGTGTTTCTTGAACCCTCTGTGCATTTTTGAAGTGTGTCAAGAAAGCAGCCACCTAGTTGAGGCTCAAGTTGTTATGGCAGGTTGTTGTTGTTCTGCCAGCAATTCTTGCATTTTGGGCATTGATTTGCAGCATTGAGTCTGAAATAATCCAATTAAGTGAGCAAAGAATTACATGACAGCCATTGCCATCTATATTTGCTCATCTCAAAAGAGTCTGAGGACTCCCAGCGATCAACAAAAGCAAGCACAAAGTGGTTGATTAATTTCCTTTAGCTCTTATTGTCAATATACTGAAGTAGAAAATCAAATTTTGTGTCCTTCAGAATCTAGCATGTCAATTCTTCTCCTTCCTCCTCGCTCCCTTGTGCATACATCCTCTCTTTCTTCCTATCATTTTCTTCTAACAGCACGGCATTGCCTGAGACCCAAGAATTTGCTGTTAACAATCTGCTCTAAACAGGGTTGTGAATGTATTCAATAATTCTGTGGAAGCACAGAGAGAGCAGACAGTTTGGCATTGAATGCCATATCTCCATTAAAATATAGCAATTGGTCTTTAAGGTGCCACAACATTCTTGTCTTCTTTAACTTTTATTTTTCTTTTGTTTATGCCCTGAAAAATTCAGTTCCTCTGTGTCCTGAGCCAGACTCGAGTAGCAACCACAATTTGTATATGGGTGAACTGGAGGTAACAGTCTTGATTAATTTGAAATGTGGCATTGGAAGAGACTCTCACAGATACTGTGGGCCCTGACAAGTACCAGCAAGTGGATTCTAGGTAAAAATCAAGCTTGGACTTTCTTTAGAAGCTAAAGTGGGTAAGCGATCATATTTTGAATGTATCATGAGAAGATAAGATTCACTGAAAAAGGCAGTAATGCTAGGAAAAGTGGAAGGGAGTAGGAAAAGAGGAAGACATTGCATGAGATGGATTGGATTAATGAAGGAAATCACAATCTTTAATTTGCAAGGACTGAACATTGCTGTAGCATTAAGCCCTTTTAGTGATCATTAGTTCACTGGATCTCCATAAGTCAGAAGTGATTTGATGGCATGTAACACATAGTGTTAGTAGCAAGTGCTGTCATAGTGCAGAAGGTCTAGCTTATGGGGAGGAAAGTTCAGCTTTTCTCACCTTATCAACAAAATTCTGTGTGTTTAACACATAGCTTAGAGGTGTGTGATAGTTATACCACAGATATTTTGCAGGAGAGAGAATCAACATTCTATAAAGCAATTCTAAAAACTGGAGCAAGCCAAACAAAATTGTAACTTTTAAACTGAGCTTCAGATGACACCGTTGCCTTGTGTTTGGTTGAACAATGGTTAACCGATTAAAAAGGCAGTCAGGTTTGGGGATTTCCCCCTACTTGGTGTCTCTTTGTGAACAGTAGTGAGCACAAGAGGGTATCTTGTAGACCAGTGGTTCCCAACCTTGGGTAAACCATGTGTCCTTGGACTGCAACTCCCAGATGCCTCCACCACCAGCTGTGCTGGCTGGGGTTTCTGGGAGTTGCAGTCCAAGAACACCTGGGTTACCCAAGGTAGTGAATCACTGGGGTAGACCATTATGACTGCTGACATTGCCATTGTCAACATTCAGGTTGCCCTTTGTTGTGTAATAGGCTATTTCTTGGTTTTTTGACTTGTGGATGGAAAAGCACAATGTCCCACATTGATAAACCTGAGGTTTTTTTTTTCTTTAAAGAACTGGATTGGGTCTTAGAACACAAGTGCTGTTGGAAAAAAGAGAGCTATCCATGGTCCTGACTCCCTGGGTGATTTGCTGTCCAGGCACAGGAGCTTGGAATATAATCTGCCTTCCAGTCTCTGTGTGAATGCCCTGTGTTAGTCTTTGGCAGTTGTTGGTATGTGCACCACTGGTGGAACATAGTAGTATAGCCTTGATGAGATGTGGAATTGTCGTAAGATCTGCTGATGTAGTATTATGATTTTTTTTTACTACGAGTGGAATTTTTTTGCTTCTTTCTTTTTACTCCAAAGAATACTATGGAAATATTGTATGTTCTTAAATTCACCAAAAGCAATAAATATAGTAATGGAATGCATACGAAAGTATATATGTTCCTTTAAGAAAAAGGGTTTCCCCCCCCCCCTTGTCCTGAAAAGACCCCGATTCTTCAACAAAGTGACTGGTGAGGCATAATATATAAAAGGCAGAGGGCCACTAGCCTATACTGTTCATTGCCTTTAATAGCCCCCCTTCAGTGTGTTCTATTTTATTAGCATCAACAGTTTTATAATAACAAGTTTTCAAGCCTGTAAGTGTTTATGTCAGTTTTGCAAGGGAGAAGGAGGGATCGACAAAGAAAAGAGAGAAAGAACAACGATAATCAGATAAGTACAATCAGGGGTATAATTAATTTTACACTTTGTCATATACTCCATCAAACTTTTTAAATTTAAATATCATTTGATACAGTGAATCTTTCCAAAAGTTTAGCTGCTTTTCTGGAGGACTGGTTATTAAAGAGCTACTTTTGAGATATACAAAAAATGAATACCAAGCACTATGAACTTTTTGTATTTTTCTGTTCCAAACCAAGCACATGTCATAATGTGTGTGTTTTTCCGGGGGGGGGGGTTGTACCTCTAATCTGATGTCTGAGACAAATAGAGAATAGGATTCCCTTGTGAAAGTGTTCCATGTTTTTCTCAGTAAATACTGATAATACTAATAGCACATCAGAAAGTCCACTTTGTCACTTTGTAATGAGAGTAAGATTTTTTTCTGGACTGGCTGGATAGCTCAGTGAGTTACATATCTGGCTGTAGAGGCATAGGTTGGATAATGATTCCCTACTGTGCTAGCCTGTTTAACCTTGGACATGATGTACAATCACGGAGCACCCCCAGAAGATGGGAATGGAAAATCACTTCTGAGTACTCCTATACCAAGAAATCCCTGAAAAAGGCTTCCATGTCAGAATCGACTTGGTGGCATGTCATTAGTTATTATTGTCAACATCTGCAGCTACCAACCCATTAAGCCATGTAGGCAAGAAAAGAGTGTGTCTCTTTCTGCACAGCCTCACCCATAATAATATGTGACATTTCAGCTAATGTAACATTTAACCTGGATGTAAGCGCCATTGCTATCTCACTTTTAACACATTTTTTTAATTTGTGGGGATATTGCTTTGAATGCCAATAGAGTCTGAAGCTTATTCTGCATGGAGGTTGGTACACCATCTTGCTTATGGACCTTGACCACAGACAAAACTCTACTGACTTTGTCCTCTCTCTTAAGAACGTCAGATTGCTTGTATAATGTTCTGACTCCTTGGGTCTACATTTCCTGGACCATCCAATATAGCACATTTGTTTTATTTTTCTCTATCCTTCCTCCTGATTGATTGGATCAGCACACAAGGGGGATGGTTCATCTCTTTCTGTGCTCATTTTATCTATGCAGCTGATCTGTGAGTTAGGTTGGGAGGATGACTAAGGTCCTGGCCTATGGTTATCCTGAGAGCTTCATGGTGGAATAAGAATATGAACCTGGATCTCTTAGCTCATAGGCTTCTGCTCTATTTACTGCACTGTACTAGCTCTTTTTAGCCTTTGTAGCTAAAAAATATCATTTTTAAAGAACTGATGAATGTAATCCCCAAAGTCCGTTGGAAAATTTGTCGGCTTTTTGTGATCCTTTGTGTTCCTGCCGTGCCATGCATAGTTTCTTACCTTTCCACATGGCAGAATAAATTGTGCAGAATAAGCCACCAGATAAGTAATTGCATACTTTATTCAGGTAGCAGAATTAACACACTTTGAACTGGATGTGTACAATTTGTGGTGTATTTTTGAACCACTTTTTTAAAAAAATCACAGCTCTGGGTATCTATCCTGAATTTTCTCCTCAGCAAGATGTCATTTTTTTTCTGAGGACACCCTACTGCCATTTTACGTCTAAGATTGGCCACTCTAGGAAAATGTGGGTTTTCAGCAAATTCTCAGAGTACAGTATGGTTGGTTTGGGCTGTCATGTATTGCCATTGTGATTGTCTGTGGCTACGTGGATGAGTTATTCAAGATTGGTTTGGTGGAGCCCTTTATTCCTTTTACACAAATTTGGTGAGCTTCTGTTCAGTTTCTGAATTCAGATGCAAGTGCTACTTTGTGGACACAAAACCATTTACACTGTTCAAGTACGGCATAATGGTTAGAGTGCTGGACTGTGACTCGAATCCCCTACTCAGCCATGAAACTCACTGGGTTACTTTGAATTAGCCATAATCTCTCAGCCTGACTTATCCTACAGGGTTATTATGCAGTTATTGTGGGTGGCAGAGGGAGACCTATGAACACCACCTTGAAACTTACTGGAGGAAAGGTAGGATACATATGCAACTAATAAATTAAGAGTCAGTGCAATGTTGTGAATAGAGTGTTGGACTAGGACTCAGGACAATGGAGTTCAACTCTCTGCTCACTGGGTGTATCTTGTTGAGCATTTCATATCTCCACAATTCTATTAGGGATGCCATACGTTGGAAGCAAATTGATGGCACACAGCAACAATACATATTTACATTTACTGTATTCAAGTTTCCCAAGAGACTAATAGCTTCCATTTCTATTATGACCAGCTATTCTGTGCTAGTCAGACTATGGTTGACTAGCACAGATGCGCAGGCTGAAAACTTGTCCTGAGTGGAGGAGAGATACCCTCCCTTGATTGCTCACTTGCCTGCCTGCTTGAAATTCCTCGTTTTCTGCAGCTAAACGAATTGGTACGTATTTGCAAGACTATTTTAAATGACCAAGGAGGGGGTCAGGATATGAGGGCAGTCACAACAGTGAAAGGAGTTCCTGACTGAAGCCAGTTGGGTAGTACTTTTATGCATCTAGTTGGTAGGAATGTATGTACAGTTTGCTTGGCAAGAATATGTATCAGAGCTATCAGGATTGCTTTGATGGACTCATCGCTCCAAGATAGCAATCTAGATTTCATCTTGATCTTTCACCACAATGTGGAGGATTGTGTATTTTAGAAGGCTTTTGATCTGGACAGTGCTCAGGTTTGTATTTCTTGGTTCTCTGACTGTGTATGTACATATTTTGGGTACCCAGCATACTGTAGTGGATAGAGTAATAGACTAGGATTCAGGAGACCTGGGTTTGCTTCCCATACTCTGCCATGGAAACTCACTGTGGATGGAATAGAGCTGATAAACGCCTCAAATACCTGACTTACCTTGAAAACCCTATTAAGATTGGTAGAAGCCACTTCTGACTTGATGATACATAACAACGTGTTTATTTATTGGCATTTACTGCTGCTATTCTGGTTTTGCGTTTAAGTCGAGTGCTTTAAAGGTTCTGATGTAAGAGAGTTTGGGCAGTTTCTATTGTTATTTGAAGGTGGGATTTCAATGTAAGAACAACAATAACAGCATGTGAGATCTTCAGAAAACATGCCAAAAACTTTGCTGGATCCGTAACTTGCACATCAAATGGACTACATCAAAAACTTGGGCAGCTTGCAGACTGTAGTATAGTTGACAATATTGAATCCCAAGACTGGGGGCAGCTTTCCCCATGGAATTTGCAAACTTCTAAAGCTAAATGAATGCAGTTCTCATCAGAAGCATTTAATTAAACTCTCAGGGAAAAGAATTTTAGCACCTGCTTTGAAGCAACAGATTGTATCTTAACAACTGGCAAGAATATATCCAGCTGTGCATCATAGATACAGGTTTATGTAATCACTGGAGATTTATGTCTCTATGTCCCTTTGCTATTTAATATCAATGGTATGTCTTTTCTTTCTGCGAATCAGCACCTGATGTGTATATGCTAACTATGTAGTTTCCTGCCACAGTAGTACATGAAAGCCAAGGGAACTAATTTTTGCTAGCAGATGATAAACTTTGAAAGTATTTTAACCTTGTTTTTAATGAGATGTTGTACTTAATTAAACTTGATTTCTGACATTGAAGTTGTTGATAATGTATATGTTTGCATTGCAGTTTTACAGTGGATGTCCTACAAGTGGTTCTCAAACGAATTTGCTAGTATCCACCCTGATTGTACTGGTTTTTTACCTATCAAGTATTGGGGGCACAGACCAGATATCATCAGCAGTTTTAATCACTATAGACCAAATTGTGGTGAACTAAGTGAGACACGATTCTAAATAAATATTTTGTAAAATTGAGTTGTAATGACTTAATGGAAGATGAGTTGTTACTTGGGTTAGATATTAAGGTTATAATTTAACATGATTTAAATTAACTGTAAGGCTGTCTTTGATAATTGTTGAATTTGCTGCTTTTGAGCATGGAACCTAGAAATTATGTAAACATTGGACTTTGGACTTTGGTTCAGATGCTGGCCTGTACTTGGACAGTCAATATTGTTGTGTTGTCAGTGTGTATGCCAGAAAATGAAAGGAAGGGCTCTCTGTTTCCTTCTAGTGACCAACTTTGATACTGCAACTTGAAAATAGATAACCAGGAAAAAATACAATAGTATTTTCCTTAGTGTTTAGGAGAATAATATAAAGCATCCTGAATTTTTTTAAATTAAACTGCCTTAAAAGGACCTTTAAAAGTAACACTGAAACTACGGACTACACAAAAACTACTTTTGACACTTCTTATTCTGCTAAGCCACCCAGGGACACCAATTCTGATGCTCTTTAATGTATTTTTAAGAAAGCTTTCGAAGCTTTTAACGTTATGTTGTTTTTTTATTTTTAAATGAAATATTATAAAAATGTATCCTCTGTCTTTATAAGCTATGAGCTCCTCTGTTTTAATATTTTTGTATTTTTGATTCAGGCATGACTAAAATTCTTGTCTGGACTTCACATAGCTATAAGCTTACAACTGAGATGTATTTTCTGACAAGTATTTGTTTAAAGCTTATGTTAGTTTTTATGGATTTTTAAGTATTTTAAGCCTATTATTTTTTCACATCTGTGTGGCTTTTGGATTTAAGCATATGTTCCTCCAGTTTTTTCCTCATAGTGGTGCCTCGCTTAACGGGTGCCCCGTTTAACGACGAAATCGCATACCGACGAACTTTTTGTGATCACATTGCAATATTTTAAATGGGGAAAATCGCTTTGCAATTATCGGTACCCTGTTTCGCTTACCGATTATCGCAAAGCGATGATTTTCCCCCAGCTGATCGGCGGTTCCAAAATAGCCGGGTAAAAAAAATGGCCACCCGCTGTGTTTAGGGATGGATTCCTCGCTTAGCGGGCAGCGAAAATGGCCACTGTGTGGAGGATCTTCACTTAAAGGCCGGTTTTAGGCCCATAGGAACGCATTGAAGGGGTTTCAGTGCATTCCAATGGGCTTTTAAAAATCGCATAGCGACAAAATCGCTTTGCAGCAATTTTTGCTGCACCAATTAACATTGCTATGTGAGGCACCACTGCAACTGTAAGGCTGTCTTTGATAATTTTTCGATTTGTTACTTTTAAGCATGGAATTTAGAAATTATGTAAACAAATAGAATAGAATTAACAAGTTCTGGAGCAGCTTGGAATTATTGCACCAATGAAGACAGTTATAATGAGATACCCAGAGGAGTTTTGCAAACAGCTTGTTATAGATTATTTGGTTTCATTCTGGTATTAACCCTTTACAGTACAGGAATAATGTCAGTTATGAGAAATAATAAAATCTGTTCTCTTTACGTGGGAGGTCTGTAAATCTTTGTAGGACTCCTGGGGGATGTCAGTTATCCAAATTGGGATCTGACATTACTTTTGAAATATAATTTAGTTGACTCATTCATACACCAAGGCCAAAATTGCATTGCTGTTATAATTCAAATGGTTTAAGTTTGGTGGCAAATTATTGCAAGTTGTACGACTCAACAGATAATGTCTATACTGACTTAGTAACTTTCATGAATTCACTGCCAAAACTTATGCCATTTACATTATACAAACAACAGCATTCTAACCAACATAACTATATTGCTTATAATGAGTTAACTTTCTTTGAAGGGCTGTGCACCAGTGTGATAAGCAGTAATCATTTTATGTGCTAAATTTGTTATCTCCTCAAATATCTCATCAGCAAGCTTTCTTTTCTATCTCTCAGACTGTCTGAGTTTCTTTTTAGAATGGGCTACCCAGTGTTTATAGATTTGCAGTCTGAGCACACCTCCAGATATGCATTGTTGGTTGCTCAACAGACAAACCTCTTTAGGAACCCAGACCTGCAATATGTAAAATACCTCCTTGTCTGCTGTTCCTGCCTTCCACTTGAAATCTTTGCCATTTTGAAGTACAGACATCATGGGTGAAGAGCTAAAATGACAATAAATAAAGATGTGGAAATGCCGATGAATACATTGACCTTGGAAGTGCAAGCTTTGTAAGCAGTGCTTGTAAAGCTGTTGAGATACCTTGTAAAGACACTGCTCAAACTTGCCATGGTTATTAAGGGCTTGTGTGGGACCTGCGTGCTAATGTCCCCCTCCTGAAATATACAATCAAGCAATGTACCAGCCATCGTTTAAAATTTCTGTTATTGTTATTTGTGAGAGTGTGCTATAACTTCTCTCTGTTTCACACAATGGAACAAACAGAGCATGAAATTAAATGTCACATATTAAATCTGCTGATTTAACTCCCCCCCCTCCCCTTCCACTCTATCCTTTGTCTTGCTTTTGGTGTGGTCAGTTTTATTGCTAGCAGAGTCTGCATGGAGTCCTTATTGGTGCAATACCGAAAACGGACTTAATACAGAGAGGAACTGATTGAGGAAGTAGTTTTGAGGAAAATAAAAATGGTTTTCAAGTGGAAGACCTGTATATGCATATAGCAGGTGAGACTCTGTTGTTATGCTTCTGTAACAGTACTAAAGCTACATGCTGTGTTTTGTAAAATGGTACTTGCTTGGTAGATAAAGGTGGCATTTGATGATGTTGGCCATAGTCTTAGACCTATTCCCACAAGGAAAGTAGATTGTGTTAAAATTTCAAAATATTAGGGTGAGAAACCTTTGGCTCTCCAAAACATTTAAAACATCAGCTCCCTGAAGTCCCAGCAGGTGTGGCAAGTGATTGTGTGATTTTGCAGTGCAAAATATCTGGAGGTCCAGGGGCTCCATATATGGTGTTTTGAGTAATCCTCTGTTGAACTGAGCTCCTCAGAAACAAAATCCAGATAGTATTTCAGGTATAAAGCTACATAATTTCAGGTAGCAAACATGTCGTTTAAGGGGATTCAGATTCTGGTTCTCCTTCTCTGTCTCTCCCTCACTGGTTGTAAGTTATTTCTTACAGTTCTAACCAGTGCTCCTCAACTTGGTAACTTCTAGATATTTTTGCACTGCAGTACCCGTTGCCTCCGCTTCCATCATCTCCAGCAAGCTGGGTAGTGGTCACACTGGCTGGAAATAATGGGAGGTGCAGTCCTTCATATTTAAACTAGAGATGGGCACAAACTGAACTTGAAAACCAAAGAAATCCATGAACTGGGCTGGTTTGTGGTTTGGTTCGTAGTTTGGTTCAGGGATCCCGTTTTGCCAAAATGAAACAAAGTGCTGAATTTTCTTCCGCTCGCTGCTTTGTTTTTGGCAGAACAGATGCCCCGCTCCTTCCTGCTGACCCTGTTGCCTCCCTGGTTGGTCCTGCCACCTCCTCCTCTTTGTCCCCTGCCACTGCCATCTTTTGAGGCAGTGTCCCGGCTTCCCTTCAGGGAGCCAGGCCAGCTGTCTCTGCCCACGTGCATTCCTGTCACGGGCAGAGATGGTAGCCCGGCTTTTGGGAGTTGGCGGTAATGGAGGACAAAGAAGAAGTGGTGGCAGGACCAGGTTGGGAGGCGATGGGGGCACTGGGAAGTGGGTGCGTGCGCGGCAGAGGGGGTTGAGGCATTAGGTTCACCTCCCCTAGACACAGACTGGGAAAAAACATCAACCACAAATTGGTTTGATTTTCTGGAGTTCATGGATGGTTCATGGGTAGCCACAAACCACGATCTATCCTGATTCATCATTTTTCCAGTTCATGCCCATCTTTAATGTTAATTTAGAATGCGATGTTGAATATTGAATGGATGTACAACCCTCCCTTTCACTATTCCTATACAGTACTGGTTCTGGTTTCCCTTTTAATACACATCACCTATAACAGTGGCTACTGGCCTTTGGTCACCAGATGTTGTTGGGCTACAATCTCTGGAATCCTTGACAACATATAAGAATTCAAGTCTGGGAATTACTGTCCTAACTAAAATATTCCATTCACTTTGGAATGAGCAGGCCTTGTTCACTCCCTACATAGCCTTTCCGTCTATGTAGATGGTGTCCTTTAAAAAACAACAGCATTGAGAAAGCATCTGTCAACAGTGTGAAGGGAGCAGACATTTCACATCCCTTGTGATCATCTAAATCAAGAAAGTACTTTAGAGCTAGCAGATGCTGCACTATGGGATTCTAAACTGGTCATTTTGCCTGTTTCTCAGCTACTTAAAAGTGCCACATAGGTGCTTTTAAAATGGCATCTATTTTTAACTTCAGCAGACAAAATTCCCTTAAGACAGAGGGAATCGATGTTGCTTTAAAAATATTTAAAAAGATGACACAAGTCCTTGAGGAGGAAGATTGAGCTGAACAAACCTTACTCTAGACAAGGGCTTAAAGAGTGCATAAGTGGCTTCTAATATGTATTCTTGATGCTTGAGTGTCAATTTAGCACTAGGAACATATTTATACTTAAGGCATGAATCCTTAGCCCTCTGTTGTTGAAAAGGTTGCTAATGAGCATGCTTTTTACAAACTACTTAGCTACTGTACTTGATTCCATGCTACTCGATGTCTTCATTTTAAACAAAAATAAAAAATAATTTAAAAAATGTCTGCACCTACATCAGGGACAAAAAGCCATATAGAGTGGTGATTTGGGCACTCTACTCAAAGACTGATCAACTAACAATTGTGTGATGTCAAGAGTATTTCTATTCCTATCGTTCCTGGTCCACAGGAACCCAGGGTTGTGATATGAATCCTTGCAGAAGAAGACAAAGAATTGCAGAATCATTCTTCTTGCTGTGTGAGAGCATGAGGCATTCTGTTATTAAGAAAACAGAAAGTGAAAGTGTTTTAGGGGCGTGGCAGGGTGCAAATTAAACAAAATTGCACAAATTATTTAATGTGGGTAACGATTTAAGACAAAGACTTGTGCAAAACGGTAAGAGTTCTTGCTTTCCTGCCTGGATGTTTAAGGACTAGAAGTATCAAAGGTGTTTCTGTCTCTTGTAACAATTAAGCATTGTTCTGTGCTTGCAGTGTGTGTGTGCATACATGCTCACATGGGTTCTTTGCTTTGCTTCTCAATGGAAAGGACACGGGTCTTGTGTTTATGATATGTGGATGTTTGGGAGATTTTGATAGCTAAAAATAGCACCCCTTGTTTTGCCCTTGCCTGGAAGGTGATAATGTTTTATTTATAAACAACAACAACCCAAACCTAACCCTCAACAAATACCACTGGATACATAGAGTTTCTAAAAAAATCAAGATAGAAGATGTGCTACTGAAAAGTTTGGGAACCACTTATGTAAAGTATTGATGTTATATTGCTTGGCCACTGAAATGTGTTGTTTCAAGCTGTTCGGCAACACAGAGTATCTGCGTTAGCTGGATTTGTTTAATTCCAACATGGTTTATTATTTCAGCTTCCATAATATATTAAGATATGATTATGGAGTTCTTTAAATTTCAGTCTGGGGCACATATTAATCAATATACAGGATTAAGCTGAATGATTCATGGCTTCTGTTGCTTTCTGCCTGGAAAGTTTTTAGCCCTTACCTTGATATCTGCTGAAGGCCCCTGGTGTTTAGAAATGGGGGAAGAAAAGGAACACATGCAGCTGCCTTCCCCTTTCATACTGAGATCTCTAGAAGTAGTAGAGCCTAGCAGAGATTTCCCTCTTCCATCAGGCTCCAGCATTCTAGCGTAGGCAGTCTTTGACCCCTACAAAATTTGTTGCATGTCAGCTGCCACCAGTTCTAGTCAGAATGGTCATCATGATGACAAGAGTTGTAATTCAACAGTATGAGATGAATTGACTCCATAAAGGGAGCCACAGTATTGAATTTGCAAGAACTGAGCAGAGCTGTTGAGGGCAGGACATTTTTAAGGTCATTCATTCATAGGGTCCCCATGAGTTGGAGTTGACTTGACAGCATATAAGGACAGCAATCCAGCAATTCAATAAACAGCAATAGGGAGAAGAAATGTGAGCGGAAGTTAAAGCCAGGATATACGCTTGCTCCAAGGAACAGTGCAAACATTTCCAGGCTGGTGTTTCAGTCTCTTGGATGAAGGTCAGTGTCCCATTGTGCATAAAATTCTGTTGAGAAAAATAAGAGAAAGGTAGCCGTTTTAAAAGCTTGCTTTCTGAGCTGTTTAGGTTGGGGAATAACATGCTGGACTAGAACCATATTTGGATATGACCCAAACAACTTTTGTTACACTTTGCTAAGTGTCAGAGACCGTAGTTCTATCTGGTTGTTGTTGTTTAGTTGTTAAGTCGTGTCCGACTCTTCGTGACCCCATAGACCAGAGCACGTCAGGCCCTCCTGTCTTCCACTGCCTCCTGGAGTTGGGTCAAATTCATGTTGGTTGCTTTAGTGACACTGTCCAACCATCTCGTCCTCTGTCATCTCCTTCTCCTCTTGCCTTCACACTTTCCTAGTTCTATCTAGGAATTTGTAAAAAGGGTGTGTGAGGGAGAATCTTGAAAAATCACAATACCTGACTGTGTGGAAGCTCCATGTGGCTTCAAACTGTCCTTCAAACTGAGGAGGAAGCAACATTAACTCTTTCTTAAACCCCGGGGATTCAAGAAATGCATGCTAATGTTGCAGATATTTCTTCACACACACAGACACACACACACAGAGAGAGAGAGAGAGAGAGAGAGAGAGAGAGAGAGAGAGACTTATAAGCACTGCAAATCTTGGCTTTTGTATCATTCAGTCTATAAACTATGGCAAACCTCAATAACATATTCCATTGCTGCCCACTTCCTATTGTACAATGTAACTCTAACCATATGTTATTCATAAGAGTATGTGATTCAGTTTTATAAAGAGAAGATTTCTTGAAATAGCATGGTGAGAGACTGGGTTTCTTGGACTGTACTATTCTTGTGCTCTGTTTAAAAATGAGAAGATTGTTCCTTCAGCCACAGAATGTGCGATATACATGCTGTACACGCAGTGGCAATTATATTACAATAGAAAACTCATTGGTCTGTGGCTTTAATCTCTAGGATACAATATTACACCCCTGCTAGGCAGGGTTGTGTTCATGAATACATTGTTAGCACTTTAACAGGGTTCTGTATCTTCTTTTTGACCCCCACATTTGATTAAAGTTCCTAAACATGTTAAAAGTTTAGGAAGAAGGTTATAACAGAGCTAGAAAAGGTGCCAAATGATCAAGAGACTGGGACAACTTCCCTGTGAAGAGGCTGTTGTTAGTAATAGATGGTGCGACAGTACATTGCATTCGGTTTTCTTAGCTTACAGCAAGTAATCATAGCAACCTAACCATCCATGGCGCGGTTCCTGTAATAAGGCCTAATTAGTTTGGTTTACCCTTAAGCTGGTTTCTTTACTTCTTAATCAGACCCACACAAAGAACCCTACACATATTCCTTTAGGGTTATGGAGCCTAGACAGCAGGTCTAAGAAGACGTTGAAGCAGATTAAGGAGCATTGCGGAGAAAGAGAGAGGAACAGTTGCTAGAAATGCTACAACAGCTGAGTGAGTTAAGGTGTCTGGCTGCAGAGTCAGAGGTTGGAAGTTTGATTTCCCGCTGGCCCTTCTGGGAGAAGAGACAGCCTATGTGGCCTTGGGCAAGCTGTACAGTCCAGAATGTCCCCAGAAGAGGGGAATGGTAAACCGCCTCTAAGTATTCTCTACCTAGAAAACCTTGAAAGGGGTCCTCATTATCGTATTTTAATCATATTTTAATCATTTTATATTTTATTGTATTGAATTTTAATTGTTGTAAGCTGCCCAGAGACCTTTGGGTAGAGTGGGCAGCATATAAATAAATAAATAAATAAATAAATAAATAAATAAATAAATAAATAAATAAATAAATAAATAAATAAATAAATAAGTCAGAATGGACTTGATGGAAGCGCATTATTATTATTATTATTATTATTATTATTATTATTATTATTATTATTATTATTATTATTATTATTATTATTATTATTATTATTATTATTATTATTATTATTATTATTACATGATCATCACACCATCATTATTAGCTTCAAAAAGGCAAATAAGGGGAGACAAGGTAGAGATATATAAAAATATGCATGGAGTGGGGAAGTAGACATGGAGAAGATGTTCTCCTTCTAAAATAGTACTATATCTCATGGACATCCACCGACGCTAAGTAGTAGGAAATTCAGGACAGATGTAAGGAAGTGGTTCTTCATATAGCACGGAGTTAATCTGGAATTCATTGTCACAAGATTTATGAATGGCTGCCAGTTTGGACAGATTTACATATTATTAAATAACTTATGATAATCTTTGGAAAACTTTCATGGCATTCCATCAGTGGCTAGGATGGGTAGGCATCATTTCCAGTGTAAGGATGTATTTCTGTATATCATTTTCTGGAAAATGTGAGGCAGAGGATACTCTGGCATTCAAGAAGTACAGTTGGGCATCTCAATGAACAGAATGCTGGACCACATCGGTCTTTGGTGTGAACAAGCATATGCTCTTCATATGTTTTTATTTTCTTAAAAGTTCTTAACTCCACTGGCTACTGGTTCACTTTTGAGTTCAGTTCTAAATTTTTGTTCTGAAAACTCTGTATGACTTGGAACAAGGGTGAACATTTATGCCTGACCCAGTTGCATCACCAAAACAAGGTGTATATAGATACAACTTCAGAAATAATCGCCAGATTGTATAACAGTTGTATAACATGTCCACATGCTAACTGGTGTGTATAGATACAACTTCAGAAATAATCATCAGAATTCAAACTGTGTGAAGGCAGGTGAGTTAGTTTCCTATCCAAATCAATCCTCCTTGAATGCATTCGCTTCTCACTTAATTACTGTATCGTCCCAAATAAATTGTTCAGGTCACCAAATAACCTGAAATTAGAAAGGTGCCCAGAATAACCAAGGTCACTTCTCATGAGGTCTTCTATTAATTTATCCTAATCAGTATCCCACCCATATTTTGTTTCAGGTTAATTTGCCTTCCATTACTGGCACTAATCATCATTACCCCCAAATTACCTTTAAGTAAATTAAGTTCCTTTTTAATTTTTTTCGGCCCAAGCTGATTTCATACCAAAAATTATACCCAGATCAACCCCACATAATTTCCCTTTCAATTCATTGTTGACCTAGAACAGTGACCGCGAAACTTTTTGAGCAGGAGTGCCCAAATGGCAACATAAAACCAAATTATTTCTTTCGAAGTGCCAGCACAGCAATTAAACCTGAATAATGAGGTTTTAGTTTAGAAAAAAACAACTCATACAGTTGCCGGAGCTAATCAACACCTTTTGTCTTAAAACACAATAAACATAACTTTCAATGATACAAACACTTTTTATTGAAAAATAACCATTAACTCTAGTAAATGGAAAAATATTAAAGTAATACATTGTATACATACTCTGAAGCCAGGTAATTTATACAGACTTTAAAAATAAATATATGCATGTATTTTTTTGATAAGGGATACTCAACTTGGCATGCTTTTGCACAATTAATGTGATTTTTGATGTTGTATGCATGCTGATAATTTGTCAAACCTTGGCTCATACACCGTTAGTTTGAGAGCAACACATGCAGCACACATGTCGTCTGTCAGTCTGTTTCTGGTGTCAGATTTGATATGATTCAAAGCTGAAAACAGCTGCTCACAAGCATAAGATGACCCAAACAAAGTAAGAAGAGCAATCCCAAATGCTTTCATTGACTTAAAATTATTTGGCAGAGAATTCCACATTTTAAGGATTTCATTTTCAGAACTACCAACTGTGCTGTCCTTTGTCATTCCTTCACACTCTATTTTCTCCAGTGTTGCACGCAGGGTATAGAATTAATTTTTCCAGATACTGTACAATTTTCTTGAATTTCCAATCGCTCCATTTCCAGATTTCCAAAATCTAAGCACTGTAAGCAGGAATGATCAAATTCTTCAAATTTGGCTTTATCTGGAGAAGTAAGAAAACACAGGGTTGTCTCCATCTTACAGAACTGTAAAAATCTGTTCCTACAATTCTCCTTTGTAGCTGCTACAATGCTAGAAAATTCCTTAGATTTCCTGATGGCTTGTAGGATTGTCTGTAAATGTAGAATTTTCCAAATGCATTTTTAGATTTGGAAAATATTTCAGCTGCCCACTTTCAAGGCCTCTCTCAAAAACCTGAAGTTTTCTCTCAAATGTTCTGATGTCACAAAACCTCCTTTCTGCTGTTTTCCCTAAACTTTGCTGTTTTTTGTTCAGCACATTAACATGTGCTGTAAAATCTGTAAAAAGCATGAGGTTGGTAAGCCGGGCCATATCAGTGAGCTGTGGATGTCCAATACAAATCTATCCCTACCAAAGATATTATTGTCACATTTACACATTTTGTCTGTCTGGTTCTTTGATTCTTCCAACTGACAGCTCTTTTAGAAAAAAGTCAAGTGCAAAATGCTACACTGAATTAAATGCACCCGTTTTATAAAGCTTATTAAGTACATTGAAATCCTGGACTTGTTTCCTCCAAAGTAAGCCAACCCTCAGAAAAGCAATTACTGTTGAGGAGAGGAATGTTCTAGCTTTTTGTTCTTCTCTGTGAGCACAAGCAATGCCAGGGTTTATGTATCCTTAGTTTAAATGTTGTTTCTTTGTTTTCACTTTCCAGTCAAATATTGTGAAACTCACCAAACCAGTAGCACTGTGGACTCAGCAGGATGTATGCAAATGGTTGAAGAAACACTGCCCTAATCAGTATCAAATCTACAGTGAGTCATTCAAACAGCATGACATAACTGGTAAAGTATGAAATATCAGACATATTTCACTTCAGAATTGTGGGTGTGGATGTATTTCACTTTCACTCCTGTCTTTGAGGAACTTGTGTTTACATGTGCTGAGTCAAATGCATATGAAATTATGTGTCTTCTGTTGAGCATGTGAAGCCGAGAGGGGAGGACAAACAGTGTACAACTGCATTATTTGAAGAGACGGTTAGTGGAAAATATACAGAGAGGGAATTTTACTGTGCTTAAAGACTGTGCTTCTAATTGGCTTTTTAAAAAATGATCTATGCCTTCCTTAGGGGCCTGGCTTAAGGCTGAAGGTCAGGGCACAAAGAAAAGCAACAAACAAATAGATTCCGATCTAATGAAACTTTGAAAATGCAAAGGATTGTTTTCCAGTAGGAGCAATAGCTAGGGGGAAGAGCGTGCACATGCTTTGTATAAAGATGCCAGAGAAGCCTGGTGTTTCTCAAGGCTGGATATGTGTTTTAGGGGAGCGTAATACTCTCCACAGAGAAAAGGTGATTAGAAGTCTGAGTTTTCCTCTAGCATGGATTTAAAATATGAACTGGAGGAAGATTTCTCATTTGCTCCCTTCCTAACCACCGCTGTCTATCCTGCCTGGAGCCACATCTTTTAATGCACAGTTATTTGATTGAATTGCCTAATGACAATTGCAGTTCTTTAGTTGCAGTAAAAGGAAAGAGGATTTCTTTCCTTCCCTCTGTTCTTAGGGATCTGGAGCACTGAAGACTACACAGGGATTCGAGGAACAGGTCCTAAGGAAATGTAGCTTTCCCAAGGTTACTGGCATTGCACAGCAGTCACATCAGAAGCAGTATGGCTATGCGTAGCAGTTGCTGGGCAGCCGATGATGGAGCTGTGCTTGTGTTCTGGTGGTGGTCTTCCCATAGGGAATTGTTGAGCATTGGGTGAACAGAATGCTGGGCTGCTAGATCTTTGGTCAGGTCCGACATGCATCTTTTTGTGTTTTCACTACATTTCCAATGTTCCACTGGAAACTTTGGCCCTAGTACATAGCTATGCAGTGTTCTGGGTACCAGTAAAGAAAGAAGGGAGGGAGAAAGAAATGCCATTGTCCTTGGCCAATCCAACCTAATGAGTGTGCTTTAAAAGAGGTAAGAGATGGTTGTAGGCAGAAGTGGTTAAGAGGAAACCTATCTGTTTCTTTCCAACTTGTCCAGATTGTCAGATATCTTGGGATATTATTATCGTTTATTTCATTTTTTATACTGCCCATCTGGCCAAATGCACTCTGAGTGGTTTACAACATATATAAATAACATGCTTAAAATACAATTTAACAGAACAGAAAATAAAAATAATAAAGCACAAATAAACACTTTCGTCTAAATATAAAAATACATTTGCATAAAATATTCAGAACATTGAAAGCATTTAAAATGTTGGGCTTGATCAAGTGGGATAACTAAGCTCATCTGAGTCCGTAGCAATAATGTTTTGGAATGCCTGCCTAAATAACCAGGGTTTTTAGTGACTTTTTAAAAATCACCATTGAAGGGCCAAGCGAAGTACAGGAGGGAGTTCATTCCACAGCCGAGGAACCACTGCTGAAAAGGCCCGGTTTCTTGTCTTCTCCTTCCATGCCTCTCTTGGAGTTAGCATTCTCAGCTGGCCCGCTTGAGATGTTCTTATAGGATGAGAAGATCCTGTTGGAAGTAGGTGTTCTGCCAGGTACAGAGGTAGCAAACCATTTAGGGCTTTATAGGTTAAAACCATCACCATGAAGCTGACATGGAAATAGACAAGTAACCAGTGTAAGGCAGCCAAAATTGGAGCGATACAATGATACCATGTTTCCCAGAAAATAAGACCGGGTCTTATATTAATATATGCTCCAAAAATGCATTAGGGCTTATTTTCAGAGGATGTTTTATTGTTTTCATGTACAATGATATACATTTATTCAAATACAGTCATGTCATCTTCTTCTGGTTGCTGCACAGTGGTGGAGGGTGGGGTTTCACTTATGTGGGGCTTATTTTGGGGGTAGGGCTTATATTACGAGCATCCTGAAAAATCATACTAAGGCTTGTTTTCAGGTTAGGTCTTATTTTAGGTATGTCTGATCTATCCTGAAAAATAATATATGAAGTCTGAATATATTATGTCATAATTTTTTATCAAACTCTCTCGGTGTTTTTCCTAAACCCTCCACATCTTTACTCTGCTTATTAGAAGGGAGGATTTGAAGATGCCTGATAAGGGACTCTGTTTAACCTATTATCTTGGGCCCAAGGTTTGTTTTCATCAACATACTAGGGCTTGTTTTCAGGCTAGGTCTTATTTTCTGGGAAACAGGGTATTTATTCACTCCATTCAATAATCTGACCACTGTGTTCTGGACCTCTTGAAGTTTCTCTGACAATTCAGTTTCATGGGCAGCCCTATGTAGAGAGTGTTGTAGTAGTCTAATCTTGAGATTATGAGTGTGTTGACCAACATGGTGAGGGACCCGATGTTAAGATAGAAACACAGCTGGGCAATCCACCTGAGATGGAAATAGGAGGACCAGACCACAGATGCTATCTGAGTGTCCATAGACAGTGTTGGGTCCAGTAGGACACCCAAATTATGAACCTCATATTTCAGGGATAGTGCTGATGGTGATGGAATGGAAGTGATGGGATGGATGGAGAAGAGTTGATGGTGAGTAATATGCTTTCCAAGTTTGGTTTGGTATGTGTGTTTGGTTATGGAAGGAAACAGTATGCACACACATCATGATTGTCTCTCAGGCCTACTTTTCAAATAAGAGCTCAGTTGGTATTATTAGGCCTAATACATGCCAATACAAGATTGCCCTTGGCATATTAACCGATGTATTTTTGTGTTATAGTCACATTTGGATATACAGTGGTGCCTCGCTTGATGAGGATAATCTGTTCCGTTAAAATCGCTGTTAAGCGAAATCCTCGTCAAGCGAAATTAAAAAACTCATTGAAATGCATTGAAAACTAGTTCAGTGCGTTCCAATGGGTGAAATACCTCATTGTGCAGCGAAGATCCTCCATAGGGCGACCATTTTCTGGTGCCTGTATAGCGAGGAATCCGTCCTTAACACAGTGGGGAGCCATTTTGCACAGCGGGGAGCCATTTTGGAACCCGACAATCAGCTGTTTTTTGATCATTGTAATGGGAAGAATCGGTTCCCGAAGCAGGGAACCAATCGTCATAAAGCGGTTTTCCCCCATAGGAACATTGTTTTGCTATCGCAATAGCGATCGCAAAAAACCCATCGTAAAGCGGATTCGTCGTTTAACGAGGTAATCGTTAAGCGAGGCACCACTGTATCTGCTGGTCGATGACTTTAATAAAGCTCATTCATTCATATTAACCAACCAGTTTCTTTCTGTAAATATTTGTGATGTAATAAATTTTAAAAATTGCATCTTTCTGATTGTTTTAGAAGTGTCTTTGTGTGCTTCTCCTCTGCTGAATGTCCCTTGGTATTTTGTGTCTTTTAAGTGCAAGTTTGCATGTAGGTGTGAAAGGAAACAGACAAAAGACCCAGTAACACACTTCCAAAACCCTTGATTTGTGATGTCATTATAAATGACATTCTGTACTCTTGTCATTTTTATTTCAGGATATAAAGAAAGATAATTGATTATTTTTAGTTGGTTGATTGGAAAACATAAAGGTGTAAATATAAAGTATTTTGTCCACAATGGCAGTGGAAGCCAAATGGCTGGGTTCTCAGAAGCCCCATGTACTGTACACACTCCATGCACGTCTACAAACTCAAAGGACCTTTCTGAGTATAATTTCTAATTATTGGAATGGGGATTCCATGGGAGTGTTGATGTATTGCAAGGTATAATAATGCCCTGGGACCACAGGACTGTTTGTGGGTACAGAAGCAAGAGTATACTCTTTTTTTTCTTTTTTTTCTTTCTTTTTTTTTGCTAATTACATACCCTTATAGTGTCTCAGATACCATACCATAACACACTCTTTTTCTGCAGGTTGTTTAAAAACAGCCGTAGGAAGTAAGAGGGGGCAACAAAGTCATGGTGCTTTGCTTTTTGAAACACCTTTGTTTTTTGCTAGCCCTGTAGCAGTCAATATGTACAACACCCAGCATGGCCCAAATGGTAATGTTGGTCTCTTTTCTGAATTCTGGTGAATATACGTTCTGATAGCTTTTTGTGATGAATATAACAATACATTGAATCTTTGTATCTGTGCCTGGGTTTTAATAAATAATTTCAGTAGATTATAAAACAGATTCTTAACCTTTAGCTAATGAGAAAGTTTAAATCCTTTCCATCAGGTAAGAATTTAATATCAAAGTTTTTAATTATGCTAATTAACCAATAAAAAAAGAACTTCCCAGCAGGCGTCCTCAAATAAATATGGTGCAATGCATTTAAATAAAGGCCTACCAGCATATTTTGCTGTGTACAAAGCTTCTTGGGTCAGAGGCAACATTGAATGGCTGGTTGTAGCGATCAGTCGAGTTAGGCACTTGTCAAGCCATAGAGGGTGGTACAAAGTCCACAGGACAGTGTAGCCAGTCCTCAAGTTGAAGGCACTTTGATTGATTTAAGAGAAGTTGTTCCAAGAACAATGTATTCCCAAAGGCTTTCATGGCTACATCCGACGGTTGTTGTAGGTTGCGACCGGTGAAACATTAGGAAGAAAAACCTCCAGAACACGGTCAAACAGCCCGAAAAACCTACAAATTCCAAGTTGACAGAGAAAGGACTTGCATATGATACAGGGTGACCCTGTACTATAGCATGTCTTTTTCTCTTTCTATGGCACCATTCTCCTCCTCCTCACTGTATTTGTGACTTTTTACGGCTGCTCAGAGCTTGGAAAAGATATTCATTGAGAGTATAACTCTAAGAATCCCCCCAGCTAATGTGACCTTGGAGATTCTGGGAGATACAGTTTCAAAGTAGCTTTTCAAGTTTTGACTGCGCTGGTGGTCCTCATCATTTCTGCCACCCATTTTGTTGAAAACGACAGTGAGGTAGTTTTCTAGGCCTCTCTGGGGTGGCCACATGCAAATGCGAAACCTGGTTGGACCAAGTTTTACCCGCTAAGAACTACCAGACGGTTTACAAACCAAAGACCAAAAAACATTGACACCATTCTTTAGAAAGAGGGATACAGTTCTCCTCTCCTGGCTGTTACTTCTGTATTATGCTCTTCACTGTGGAAGCAGATAAAAAAGCTAGCAGAGGATGTACCGCTTAAGAAAAAAATGTTTTCAATAATCATCAGAACGCATGCTCTAGCTAAGAATGGCCTGTCACTGGAAAACATTTCCCCTCGGCATTTTTTTTTTGTTTTTGTTTTTGCCAGGATAGAACATTTATTTTAAGAAATCATTAACACTAGGTTTTCTTGCAACTAAATAAACCTTTGTTTTCCCTCAGGGTTTATGCTGATTTCCATACTCTGGGGTCAGGAGCTTAAACAAGGTTTAAATATGAAAAATAAAATAGCAATAGTATTTTTAACAGACAAAAAATGTGTTGGTTGGACTTTTTGCATAACAGGAGGGCTCTCAGCTACTAGAAACAAATGTTTTGGTCAGGTGAACACACTGGGCTTTTCAATATTAAAGCATTCTCTTGCTTCTGTACCCACAAACAGTCCTGTGGACAAGGGTCATTCTTATATCCTGAAATACATTAACAATTCCATGGAGCTGGAAAATAAGCTAAAAGAAATACAGTGTGATATTTACTATTTTTAATACATGTAATGATGATTAGAAAGGTCACGGAATATATGTTTAAATAATCTGGCTGTGGAGCCAGAGGTTGTGAGTTCAGTTCCTTACTGTACCTCAACGATGGGGCTAGACAGGTCTCTAGTTGTGTTGTGTGCCTCCAGAGGCATCTGGTGGGGCCACTGTGAGATACAGGAAGCGGGACTAGATGGGCCCTTGGCCTGATCCAGAAGGGCTCTTCTTATGTTCTTATGACCCATAGTAGAGATGGGGTATTCATATTCATCTCCTGGGAGAGACAAATACAAATGTTGCCACCACAGTTGGCCAGGCCCTTTGGACCCATCCTCCAGAACTGGCCGGTCCACTTACCGCTCATGGTGGGCGCAGCTGTCGTTGTTCGCACCAGGCCAATTGTGGAAGTAATTTGACTGGCGGCGTTTCTCCTTCCTGTGCTGCTTGACTGCTCAGCAGCTGAGCAGAGGGACTCATCATCCTGCCTTGTCGCTGGAGTGATCAGAAGCACAGGGGGGCAGGGAAGGACCTGCTGGACTACTTCTTGTTTGGTGTGGTGCAAACAACAAAGGCCGCATGCATTGTGCCATGAGCAGTAAGTATACTGACTAGTTCTGGGGGCCGGATCCTGTGGTGCAATATTCATATTCTTCTCCACCTGGAGACAAATACAAATATTCTATCTCTAACCCATAGTGTCCCTTCCAGCTCTACTGGAATGATGGTGATGGTGATGGTGATTGACTACATGCTTAAGTGCACTTTCTGCTATGCTTGAAGTGCCAATTATTATATCATAATACTTGCAGAAATGAAAACTGTGATGCACAGCCATGTTTGAAATCAAAGCTCTGATTAGTCCAAGAGGTGTGGATCAGATCCTTTGGGAACTTTTAGAGATCAGATTCCTCAGGCATTTGTAGGTGCCAGCATATTTGCATCAGTTGCAGACTTCACATAAGCATGTGCATATACTGTAGACATGTGGGAGTCTGGGTTCAGTTAGCTCCTGTATAAATAAGTTATTGTCACTCAAATATTTCAGTAACATCTATTGCTTCAAGAGCTATGCTTTTCAGTTTGGTGTATCATACATTCAGGTTTCACACTGTTGAGTGATATATTTCTCTATCCGAAGTAGCCCATTTCTTATTAAGGTATGCTTGGGCATATCTAGAGTAGTCCTAGAACGAGCTGGAATTTTTAGCACTGAAACAGTGATGTGTACGTTGGCTTGGGCATATCATGAGAATGGCTGATGGTCGGATTCTAAAAGATCTCCTGTATGGAGAATTAGTGCAGGGATTGCGCCCCAGAGGGAGACCACAGCTGCGATACAAGGATATCTGCAAGCGGGATCTGGAGAGCCTAGGAATGGACCTCAACAGATGAGAAACCCTGATAGCCTGGAGGCAGGCAGTGCATCATGGCCTCTCCCAATTTGAAGAGACCCTTGTCCAGCAGGCCGAGGCAAAAAGGCAGTCCCGAAACTAGCCAAATTAGGGAGCTGGTCAGGGGACAGATTGTATTTGTCTTCAGTGTGGAAGGGATTGTCACTCTCAAATTGGCCTTCTCAGCCACACTAGATGCTGTTCCAAGACGTCTATTAAGAGCACGTTAGTCTCTCGAGACTGAAGGATGCGTACTGTGCTTGGGCATGTGCGTGAGTAAACAAAGACTGCACTTTTCTATCAGTAGATTTCCCATAGAGATGCTCTCAAGAGGAGTAGTATTTTCTAGTTCCTCAAGGGGGAGCTTGCACACAAGTTACAATGCTGACTCCAGTTTTTGCATGTTATGTTTGGGACACTCCTTTCACGGATCTAGCTTTTGGAGATAAATCTCAGTGATTCGGAAACAGTAGCCTGTAATTTGATACAGCAGATCCTATTTTTTAATCCCCAAATCTATCAAAATGTGTCACCCCCTCCCCATTTTGTTGTTTTGTGCTAGTAAGTTGCTTCCAACTTACAGTAACCCAGACAAACAGTGGCCTCAAAAAGAGTCTGTCATTAACAGCCCTGTTCAGATCTTGCAAATTAATTGTATTCCAAAATACTGGTATTATTAATGTTTCCTGTTATGCTTCTGTGCACTAGAATTAGGTCTCTCCCTCTTTCCTATTTAGCTTGTAATTTATGTTTAATTGCTGACTACATAATTGCTGGTCTAAACCGTTCTAGCAAGGAAAGAGTTAAAATTCTTTCCACAACTGGAGGCCACTCAGCCTCTCCCATCCCTTCTATTTACACTGCAAAACAAGCATGTTAATTGCATTCCTGCAATTAACATCTTGTGTAGTAGGCCCTTGTAACCAACTAGGTAATTTACAGTTGCATGCCTCAACAACCTCTGACAGGTTTTTTAAAAATCAAATGTATATGAAAAGAAAGATTATAAGAAAAACACACTCTTTTGTTTTGTTATGCTAGTATCTCTTTATTTTGAAAAAGTTGTTGACAAGCATTTCAAAATACTGTTGAAGTGTAGCAAGGAAAAAATGTATCAGAGATAGAAAGTTGTTCTATATACAGTGGTGCCTCGCATTACGACGTTAATTCGTTCCAGCGAAATCGCTGTAGAACGAAAACGTCGTAATGTGAAAAGAAAAAAACCAATTGAAACGCATAAAAACCCGTTTAATGCATTCCAAAGGGCTGTAAACTCACTGTCCAGCGAAGATCCTCCATAGGGCGGCTATTTTCGCTGCCTGTGCAGTGAGGAATCCGTCCCAGAAAACAGCGGGGGGCCATTTTGTTTACCCGGCAGCCATTTTGAAACCGCTGATCAGCTGTTGAAAAATCATCGTTTTGCGAGGAATCAGTTCCCGAAGCAGGGAACTGATCATCGCAAACCGAAATTCCCCCATAGGGAACATCGTTTTGTGATTGCAAAAGCGATCGCAAAAAGTTCATCGTAATGAGGTTTTGTCGTTAAACGGGGCAATCGTAAAGCGAGGCACCACTGTATAAAAATAATGCCATCAGTTCCATTTAGCTTTATGGCAACCCTTTCCAGGCAGAGGATACTGAGATGATAGTCAGAAGTGGTTTACCCTTCCCATTCTAATGCTGAATGCGGTTCTAATTCTGAATGGGTGCCTGCCCAGAGGAGGTGGGGCTCAGAACTGCATTAGAACCGCAGAACAACTGTTGGGTTGAAGGTCAGACAGACACACTTCGTGCCCGTCTCTAGTTCTGATTGGCTGCAAGAGAAACTAGACAAGGAGGGGGAACGTCTTGGAGGGGAGACCGAGGGGAAATATTCACTTTGGGGGAATCTGAGACTGTTTGACAAGGAAAGCTGATAGACAGAATGAAGAATTGTGCTGAATGAATTGAAAGCTGAAAAATAAACAATATTCTTTTGACACTGTTGGGCCATCTGGCGGTTCGTGTCCCTCTTTAAGCAGAGCCAGTCCTGCCAACATTCCATGCATCTTTACTTACCACTCCCATCATATACTTACCATAGTAATACATTTCAAACAATACACAGTACCATCACAACACATTTAAATATAGCAAGGCATCACAGGTGCCTTTCCAAAAAATAACATGAGGCATATATCATGTTTTTTTTTTAAAAGTACAAACCCTATATATGAAATTTTGAAAAATGTATACTTGTAACAAAAGCCATGATATATAAAGCCAAGTATTGTGGCACTTGAAGAGTCCGTTTTCTCGGATTAAAGTGCACCTCTTCAATCAATGCATGTATTTCATCTATCTTATTACAGCATAAAACGGTCTCGATCAGCAGCAGATTACCGTTGAAAAACACCTTTTTAGTTGAACTCAAGAGTATTAGACAGGGGCAGTGAAGTCAGTGACTGGATTCCTGTTGGTGTTTGTGTACATTTTGTCTCATTTGCCGAGGCTAATTGTAGTTAATTGACAGAGTGCTAGACAGCATGACAGTTGTGCAGTTGGGTTCATAAACAGACACGTTGTCAATTAGCTGCAACTAGCCATAGCAAATCACATAAATCTCCACGCACCCGGCAATTTTAATTTTATGTATAGTTAGTATATGAAGCCATGCTCCCCTCATGGATCTCACAGTGTGTGGAGAGATTAATAAATCAGAAAGCATTCTCACACAAATTGCCTGGGTCCAGTATAGGTCTTTAATGCTTGTTGTTGTTTAGTCGTTTAGTTGTGTCCGACTCTTTGTGACCCCATGGACCAGAGCACGCCAGGCCCTCCTGTCTTCCACTGCCTCCCGGAGTTGGGTTAAATTCATGTTGGTCACTTCGATGACACTGTCCAACCATCTCAACTTCTGTCGTCCCCTTCTCCTCCTGCCTTCACACTTTCCCAACATCAGTGACTTTTCCAGGGAGTCTTCTCTTCTCATGAGATGGCCAAAGTATTGGAGCCTCAGCTTCCTTTAGAATTGATAAGTTTGTTCTCCTTGCAGTCCAGGGGACTCTCAAGAGCCTTCTCCAACACCACAATTCAAAAGCATCAATTCTTCGGCAGTCAGCTCTCTTTACGGTCCAGCTCTCACTTCCGTACATCACTACAGGGAAAACCGTAGCTTTGAATATTCAGACTTTTATTGGCAAGGTGTTGTCTCTGCTTTTTAAGATGCTGTCAAGATTTGTCATCGCTTTCCTCCCAAGAAGCAGGCGCCTTTTAATTTTGTGGCTGCTGTCACCATCTGCAGTGATCCTGGAACCCAAAAAACTAAAATCTGTCACTGCCTCCATATCTTCCCCTTCTATTTGCCAGGAGGTGATGGGACCAGTGGCTATGATCTTAGTTTTTTGATGTGGAGCTTCAGACCGTTTTTTGCACTCTCTTTCACCCTCATTAAAAGTTTCAGTTCCTCCTCACTTTCTGCCATCAGAGTCTTTAATGCTACCTTCTGTTTAATTAGTTGCCCAGTATACTTAGGCAACCAGGGATTCCATGCTAATGAGTAACCAGCCTGATGGAAATGAAATAGATCACTCTGTTCCTCAACCAGCCAGCACTGTTTCCTTATCAGCGCTATTTCCATATCCACTGTAGTGAAATAAATGCCCTCTTCTCTGGAACCAACACAGAAATTCAAGCTTGCCAGCCTCTCAGTGAGCTAGCA
Source organism: Pogona vitticeps (assembly GCF_051106095.1). Taxonomy (NCBI): domain Eukaryota; kingdom Metazoa; phylum Chordata; class Lepidosauria; order Squamata; family Agamidae; genus Pogona; species Pogona vitticeps. The sequence continues at coordinate 224,305,550 of NC_135786.1, read as the reverse complement.
GTTTTTTGTGCAGTCTGCTAACTTCTTTTAGCTTAATTATAAATCTGATTTAAAGGTAATAATCAGCAGTTTGAAATGAGCCTAATAGGCTACAGGTGCAATTAAACCAAGATGACTGATGTACAGTATGTACCCTGTGAATAGAAATACAATAAGCTAGCAGGATCGGAAAAATCCTCAAATGCTATACAGAGAAATACTGTGTATCTCTGTGCATTTGTATGTATGTACTGTATATAGGTGTTAAATCTATGCAAAAGGCTGGTGCATAGACAAGTGTTGCTGTTGTTTTTAACTGCTGTGGGAAAAGAACTTCTGAAGTTCTGAATCTTTTATCTGCAACCTCAAATTCTGGCATGCAGAGTTTTCTTCTTTCCCTCATCATTTTCCTTGGAAATCATAGAGTCTGACTGTCTGGAGCCCTGTGTGGGCTGCCCAAGATATATCATTGTGAACAATTGAGCTATGAGGGGCTGTGGTTTATGACTGAGCTAGACAAATTGTAAACCAGTGCAAGAATGCAGCTCCCCCCCTTTGAATACAGACCTGTAGAATTTCAGAGAAGACAAGCAGAGAGTAGCCATGCTAATACCTTTCCTGTATAATATGACAAGAGTGAATTCAGACCTTCAGAATGCACTTCGCTTTTTTAGCAGACCTTCTGTGACACACCAACTGAAGTCTGGTGCGTAAGACATATGTTTAGAATTAAAGAATTCCAAATCCAGGAAGGAGTGAAGTGTATATGTATATGTGGATTCATGGATGTACGAGGGTTTTAAATGACTCGCTATGCAGAGATTTCTGAATCGTGTACACTATATTAAAATTATAAAATACAGTCCAAAAATGAAACGGTAGCTGAAATCCAGTGGTAAGTCGCAACTAGAGTAAGCCCATTGAATGAGTGGGGATTTGGTGAGTCAACTCCTATATAAATTACATTGTTTTTAAATGGGCCTACTGTTGTTGCAACTGGCTGCTGGATTTTAAGCAACTAGAATCAGCTGAACAGTTTAGTTCCTCCATGCAAAATGTAGAATAAACTTTCTTCCTAGATAATCCGAATGCGTTGTCATTTCTGTCATAAAATGTATGATAGAGAGAATGTCTGGGTTCAAATCCCCACTTAGTTATGAATGTTGGGAGGCCTTTGGCCAGTCCCAGTCTCACAGTCTACTTTACCTTGGACGGTTGCTATGATGATAAAGTAGGAGGGAGAAGACTCATGTACGCTGCCTTGAACTCATTGGAGAAAAGTAGGATATAAATGCAACATGGAAATAATAAGTAGTTTGGGGACATTGATGGCTGAAATATGAGGTGGGGTTTTTTGCCATAAATGTTCATGGAGAAATGGTAATTGGCCAACACTTTAGCACTGGACCAGATCAACAGTCTTTCTAATTATAGTGATGTGTTGGTGGGGAATTCGTAGTCGTTTAGTCGTGTCCGACTCTTCGTGACCCCATGGACCAGAGCACGCCAGGCCCTCCTATCTTCCATTGCCTCCCAGAGTTCTGTCAGTTTCCTGTTGTTTGCTTCGCAGACACTGTCCAGCCATCTCATCTTTGCTTTTTAAGATGCTGTCAAGGTTTGTCATCGCTTTCCTCCCCAGAAACAGGCGTCTTTTAATTTCGTGGCTGCTGTCTCCATCTGCAGTGATCATGGAGCCCAAGAAAGTAAAATCTGTCACTGCCTCCATATCTTCCCCTTCTATTTGCCAGGAGGTGATGGGACCAGTGGCCATGATCTTAGTTTTTTTGATGTTGAGTTTCAGGCCGTTTTTTGCACTCTCCTCTTTCACCCTCATTACAAGGTTCTTTAATTGCTCCTCACCTTCTGCCATCAGAGTGGCATCATCTGCATATCGGAGGTTGTTGATATTTCTTCCAGCAATCTTAATTCCGGCTTGGAATTCCTCCAGTCCAGCCTTCCGCATGATGTATTCTGCATATAAATTAAATAACCTGGGGGACAATATACAGCCTTGTCATACTCCTTTCCCAATTTTGAACCAATCAGTTGTTCCATATCCAGTTCTAACTGTTGCTTCCTGTCCCACATATAGGTTTCTCAGGAGATAGACAAGGTGGTCAGGCACTCCCATTTCTTTAAGGACTTGCCATAGTTTGCTGTGGTCCACACAGTCAAAGGCTTTTGCATAGTCAATGAAGCAGAAGTAGATATTTTTCTGGAACTCTCTGGCTTTCTCCATAATCCAGCGCATGTTAGCAATTTGGTCTCGAGTTCCTCTGCCCCTTTGGAATCCAGCTTGTACTTCTGGGAGTTCTTGGTCCACATACTGTACTGCTGAAGCCTACCTTGTAGGATTTTGAGCATAACCTTTCTGGTGGGGAATTACGGTCTGTCAAATGGATAGAGTCAATGACACTAGGCAGGTGATGAAGAAATTAGTGTGAAGCAGTGGTTAGAGTGCTGTATTGGGAGTGCAGAGACCCAGGTTTGTATCCCATTTGGCTGTGAAATTCACAGAGTAATTTTGGACTAGTTGTTATCTCTCAGATTGACTTGTATATTGGGCTATTCTGAGGATGAAAAATGGAGACATGGAATGAAGCACACGTGCCTTCCTTAAAGAAGGAAAATGAAATGTCCAAGCTTGGCAGCGGACAATATTGGCAATTATAGGCCCATTGCCAATGTTTTCTTCCTTAGCAAGGTTGTAGAGAGGGTGGTGGCTGATGAGCTTCAGGCTCTCTTGGGTGAAACCAGTGACCTGGATCCATTCCAGTTGGGCTTCAGGCCGTGTCACGGTACAGAAATGGCATTGGTCGCCCTGCTTGATGACCTATTAAAGGAGGCTGATAGGGGCAAAATGTCCTTATTGGTTCTTCTTGATCTCAACTGCCTTTGATACCATCGACCACAGTATCCTTCTGGGACAGCTTTCAGAGTTGGGAGTGGGTGGCATGGCTCTTTCCTGGCTCCGGTCCTTTTTGGAGGACTGTTCCCAGAGAGTTCAGCTTGGAGAGAGTGTATCAGCCCTGTGGCTCCTCAATTGCATGGTGCCGCAGTGCTCGATCATCTCTCCAGTGCTGTTTAAGATCTATATGAGGCCCCTGGGAGGGGTCATCTGGGGGTGTGGTGCTTTGTGTCATCAGTATGCCGATGACACGCAGCTCTACATCTCCTTTTTTTCAACAGCTGTGGATGCCTGGGAGCTGTACTGCAATGGATGCAGGAGAACGGACTGAGGCTGAATCCGGTTAAGATGGAGGTCTTGAGGGTAGGTGCCCCTCCTATCAGTGGTTTGGGAAGGTCCCTCTCTTTCGTGGGTGCGGCTCTCACCACAAAGAGTATGGTCCACAGCTTGGGGGTTCATCTTGACCCAGCATCTACCATGGAGTCCCAGGTAGCGTCCATGGTCCACACCGCCCATCTATATCTTTGGCGAATTGCCCAGCTGTGCTCCTATCTTGATGCTGGGGCACCCACTACTCTGGTCCTTGCACTCGTAGTCTCGAGATTCGACTACTGCAATGCCCTCTACATGGGGCTGCCCTTGAGATTGATGCAGAAACTCCAGATGGTACAGAATGTGGGGCCCAGATTATTAACTGGGGTGAAAAAATACCATTACATTTTCCCCTTACACTGGTTGCCCATTTGTTTCTGCATTGACTTCAAGGTATTTATTTATTTATTTATTTATTTATTTATTTATTTATTTATTTATTTATTTATTTATTTATTTTTATTGTATTGTATTGTATTGTATTGTATTGTATTGTATTGTATTGTATTTATACACCGCCTATCTAGTCATTTCGACCGCTCTAGGTGGCTTACAACAAATGATAACAAGTTCTAAAAAAATTTATAACAATTAATTAATTAGATGATTCTATAAGATGGGAAAAATAAAAATAAATCAAATAAAGAGAGAGAAAAAAGGAAAGAGGACAGGAATTAACTGGAAGGGAAGGCCTGCCTAAACATAATGCTTACATATAAAGCCCTAAATGGTTTGGGACCTTGATACATGACAGAGGGCCTGCTCCCACCTAGTTCTACTCGTATCACTTGATCTAGCCAGGCTGGGTGGTTGAGAGGCTTGACCCCAAGAGTGGCCTGGAAGGATAGAACTTGAAATCAGGTCTTCCCGGCGGTGACCCCTCACTTTTGGAAGATCTTGCCCCTTGAGATTCGCTTGGCACCCTTGCTGAGAGTTTTTAAGAACAAGCTGAAGACTTGGATCTTCAGGCAGGCCTTCCCCCCTTCCAATTATTTCTTCCCTATCTCTTACCATCATGGACGTTGCCTATCTCTATGAAGTTTAATATTTTTTTTGTTTGTTTTAATTTTGTTTTATATTCGGACTGTAAGCCGCCCAGAGTAAATTTGTTGAATCTAGATGGGCAGGGTAAAAGCCGGAAAATAAATAAATAAAATAAACAAACAACAATGAAATGAATGCATAAAATAATTGCAACAAAAGGTCCACGAGGTTTCAGTGGCAAAAGGGGAGCCGCACAAGAAGAGAATGAATAGACACTCCGTTATTTTGATGCAGAACTTCAAAATGCCGCACCCTCTTTTTACATTATAACTCCCCACATCTCCCACCAAGTCCATGACATTGTAGTCCAAAAAGTAATATTAGCAGGCTCTGTTTTAATCCAGTGGGATTTTGCAATGGAAACCTTGTCATCTGTTTTTCACATAGACTGATGCGGGTTTGGGGTTTTAACAAGGCAACACTCTTTCCCCATTGTTTTGGAAGCTGTTGAAGACTTGATCTTCTTTGCTGTGGAAAGAGGGGTAAAGTGTACTGCCTTAAGTGTCTTGGCATTTTAGAATTTTTTCCTCTTTGTTTTGTTTATTGAATTTTCCTTCTCAGTTAAGTCGTCAGCAGTGTACCTGTTTACAGCTCCTGGGCAATTTCTAGTGGTAGCATTTCAAAGTGTCAAGAGAGGTAAAGTCTGATCGTCATAAGTAGCAGAAACAGAATATTTTCATGCTTGGAATAATCATGGAGGAGTTTAAAAAAACTCCCCCCACCCTAAGTTGAAGCTTTTGGGGTTGCCAGTTTTTGCCTCAAAAGATTCCGCTGAACAAGGTAGAACATTTCATTGTCACTGCTGGAAAGCAAAGCAAAAAAACAAAGCGTGCTGCTTACCGGTATATACTGCCCCATAGTGCTTAAAGCACTCTCTCAGTGTTTTACAGTTAAACTGTGCAAGCTACATATTGCAATCTGGGTACTCAATTTACCGCCCTCTGAAGGCTGGAAGGCTGAGTGACCCTTGAACCAGCTACAGTGGTGCCTCACTTAACGGGTGCCTCGTTTAACAACGAATCCGCATAGCGATGAATTTTTTGCGATTATTTTTGCGATTGCATTGCGATGGTTTAGATAGGAAAATATCGCTTTGCAATGATCGGTACCCCGTTTTCACATACTGATCATCGCATAGCGATGATTTTCCAACAGCTGATCGGCGGTTCCAAAATGGCCGCCGGGTAAATAAAATGGCTGCCCACTGTGTTTTTGCCAGATTCTTCGCTTACCGGGCAGCAAAAATGGCCGCCGTATGGAGGATTTTCGCTTAAAGGTGATTTTTTTGCCCATAGGAATGCATTAAACGGGTTTTAATGCATTCCTATGTGCTTTTTATTTCCGCATAGCGATGAAATCGCTTTGCAGTGATTTTTGCTGCATGGATTATCGTCGCTATGTGGGGCCCCACTGTATTTGGAATTGAACAGGGGTTGTGATAGGACTTTTGGCTGCAGTACTGCAGTTTAACCACTGCACCACCAGGCTCCTTGTGGAAAGCCACAACAACCTTAATTTTTCTGTTGTACATGCTGTGGGGAGGAATTGCATGCATGTATGTATTTAAATTTTTATCCATGTAGTGACCTGGACACTACTCTGGGTAGCTTAGTATCATTCCTAGGAAAGGCCTAAAGTAGAGTTTGGCAACTTTTGCCCTCCCAGTGTTTTGGGCATAGACTTTTCATGAGCCTTAACCAGCATTGCATGCAATTGTGGCGTCAGTTATACAAGTCGCAGTCCGGAAAACTATGTGGGAGGGTCACAGTTTTCTAACCGCCCTTGTTCTGAAGCAGAATTCCACTGTGATCCATGACTATATTCTTGCTCCCAAACCAGTCAGTACATGTTTAGGAAGAAAAGAGTGGAGGATTTGGGAAACACAGTTTGACAAGGGCAAAAATAGTCCCAGGCCTACAGAAATAGCTTATTTCTGTTCTGAAGGATATCGGCTCTATTTGTGTCTGGTGAGTTTTGGACAAGTCTGTCACCATTGCTAGAGGTGGAATTTATAACCAATCCCCCTGGTTTGTTTTTACAGCTCCCACTTTGAAACTATCATTTTATAAGGAGGCCTGGCATAGACATCTAGACATGATTTTTGGAACACTTGTGGTTTTTTATTGCACCATCCACAGAGGTATCACCTACCTTTGCCTTTGGATTGTGTGCAAGGACCATACAGTTCTCTCATACACAGTGTTTTCCCCTTTTCGTTGCACGTCTGTGATCCAACCTCTGAGTTAATCTCAAAGAGTCCTTGTTGAGGAAGCTGCTGAGCCTTGAGGCAAGAAATGTGTGCAGTCATTGAGGATCGAGTTCATGGTAGTCCCTGCCCTGCAAAACCTGACCCATAGAACTGTCAGCTCCAGGAACCCACCCATTGGACTCTTGTGCCTTCCATGGGTTGTTCGACTGGAACACTCATGAGCCTTAGCCAGCAATACCACTGGTGAGGGGATGACGGGAGTTGTAGTTTGGCAACATCAAGAGAGCCACATGTTCTCCACCCAGGGTTCTTAAGATGCCATCCCTCTTGATTTTTAGGAAATTAGTAAAAACAGAATTATTTAAATCTTTCTTTTATTACTGCTTTTAACCATGGACCTGAGATGTTCAAATGTGTTTTAAAATCTGTTTAAACGCAGTGGGGTGGGTATTAGCTAGCAAATGTTTTTTATTTACTTTATTGTATTTGTTGTATGTTGTAATTTTGTATTGTTAAATTGCATGTGATTTGATATGTTGCAAACTATCCAACGTATTCATAATAATGGGGCAGTATGCAAGCTGAATGAATGAGTGAGTGAGTGAATAAATGAATGAGTGTGTGACTGAGTGAATGAATGAACGAAATGATGAAAAGATATGTCAGAGATGTCTGGTTAGACTCTGGCTCACTTGAGCATAACCCTTTAAGTATGAGTTTTAGGGGGCACCTTTTCCTTTTTAAAATGGGGACATCTGTGGGAGCTAGGGACCATACTCTAGTGCTCAGCTGAACTTGGATATTTTCTTTATTAACAGATTTTGTTCCAACAAAATATGCTTCCTCTTTTTGAAGATGTTTTCTGCACTCATTTAAACAAAGGTCTGAAACTTTGTGCAAGGGGTCAGGAGGTCAGTAGGAAGATAGAATGTGTCCCTGTTGGTGGAGGAGCCATCCATGCACTCTCTTGCCCCCAGATCAGTTGTGCTTACACTGGTGCCTCACTTGACGACATTAATTCGTTCCAGCGAAATCGCTGTAGAGCAAAAACGTCAAACGAAATAAAAAAACCCATTGAAACGCATTGAAAACTGTTCAGTGCGTTCCAGTGGGCTGAATGCCTGCTCGTCCAGCGAAGATCCTCCATACGGCAGCCATTTTCTGGTGCCTGTTAAGCAAAAAAGCCTTCCTAAAAACAGCGGGGGGGGGGCATTTTCTTCAGCTGGTGGCCATTTTGAAATCCGGCGATCAGCTATTCGCTGATCATCGTAAAGTGAAAATCGGTTCCCGAAGCAGGACACCGATCATCGTTAAATGAAAAATAACCTATTTAGACCATCGTTTTGCGATCGCAAAAACCTAATCGTACAGCGATTTCCTCATTAAGTGAGGCAATCGTTAAGCAAGGCACCACTGTACTTAGCTGGATGGGTAGACTGGAGATGGGACAGATGCTTCTTCCTGACTAGCCATGTATGCTAGCTAGTCAGGTAGAAGGTGTCAGATGTGCTTTACGTACAGTACATTAGTCTTGGCTAAGCAATTTCTGTTACTTTGCAGTTTTCCCGCTGCTGACTTGCAGAATTTTTTAGGCAGTATATTCATTGTGCGATCATCCATTTAGCAAGAAGCAGGATGCAGTACACTACAATTAAATGGCCCATCTCTGTGCGAAACAAAAACAAACTGAGCTCTCTACAGAATAAAAACAAACATCCTCCAGTGCACCAGTGGGATTTTATATCTTTTTAAATTTCTGTAAATGGTTATGTAAAACTTCCCAAACAGATGAGTTATTGGTTGAAGACTATTGTTAAAGCCACTGACATGGCACAGAACAGGAAGCTGTAGCTTTGGTAGCATCACTTGAAAATGCTTTAAATAGGAACTGAAGGACTTGCTTCAAGGCAGTAAAAAGCCGTTAATTTTCCAGCAATTGCTAGATACCAGGGTGGTGTGGGAGGTGCTGCCAAGGTTGGTTTCATTGCTGGATCTTATCCAGAGCTGGGGTAGTGGGAAGGCTGAGCCCCAAGACATAGGCAGATGCTAGCAAGGTGGTTTACCAGACCAGTCTGTTCAGGTTGAGATGTTGGTGAACAAGAAGGAGCAGATTCCAGAGGGAACCTGAAGTCAAGAATCCGGGAGCCAGTCCAAGGCCTAAGGAAATAAGGCAATAATAAGGGGGGAGAAAAGGATGAAGGGCTGAAGAGATAAGGGCATAATTTCACCTACATGCATTCTGAGGAGGGGGGAAGCACAATGTGAGAATACAAATCAGAGTGGAGGTGGTGTAAGCCAGTGGTCCCCAACCTTGGGCCTCCAGAAGTTCTTGAACTGCAACTCCCAGAAATCCTGGCCAGCAGAGATGGTGGTGAAGGCTTCTGGGAGTTGTAGTCCAAGAACATCTGGAGGCCCAAGGTTGGGGACTACTGGTGTAAGCCAAGGAGACAGCAAAGAACAGTGGTCAAGAGGCAGTGAGGCAAGAAGATGGAGACAGCATCAAGTAAGACAGGTAGCTAAGGGGAACAAAGGGTCAAATCCTGGGGGAAGGAAGGGTCCATGGATGTTTGTAAACAGCACGTATATTTTGGAGTTGGCGAACCCTCATCATCTTGAGTTTAAAAACAAAGACCCCAGTCTCCAAACTTTTAAGGCTGCTACTGTTTCCTTGCGAAGCAATTCTCAAACAAGGCTCCTGGAACAAAGCTGCTTTTTTTAAATACTGTACAGAGGAATTCTGTAGTGTGGTTTAAGAAAGTTGTCAGGGAGCATGATTTCAATAAAATAGTGGAGATGCCACAGAGCTCTGAGAATGGATTTAATTTAGGGCAGCTACTTTTGAATTGCCAATGAAAGAGGAAATTTCTCATCAAAAAGGACCGATTTTGAGTGGTTTTGATGACGTACATTTGCATGCACCCAGAATTTTTTAGAAATGATTTTACTAATTTAAGTAGAACTACAACAGATCTTCAATCATGGGAAGACTGTGACTGCTCAGGGGCTAAGTGCTGATAGTCAATCCACTTCTTTATTTTTAGACCATAGAACTAGACTTGGACTGCAGAAGCCTCTGAACAGAAGCTGCCATTACAAAAGGGACTAGTTTTTGTAATGTAGGACATAGGGTCACCCAGATTTCATTATATGATACTCTTATATGATACGTTCCCTTTCCTCCTAGCAGATTCCTATTCCCTGATATTTTAGACCCAACATTTGAGATGGGCTGTGTAGTGGGTGTTAATGATGTCAAACAGATTCCTGTGTAGTAATTGCAAATATGTGCGTGCATGTTAGAGAATGAGATAATGTGGATTCCCTGCACTGCCTCCTAAACAAATATTACATGAGGAACACACACATATGCTTTTGCACTGAGCCAGCCTGGCTGCTGCATTCTGGACCATCTGGAGTTTCCACGTCAGCCTCAAAGGCAGCCCCATGTAGAGTGCACTAGGTAGATGAAGTGGCTCCATTGAGCCTTTGCAAGTGGGGCAACATTGAGAAGGAATGATTTTTAGGCAGATACACAGATGAAGTCGTAACTCCCCGAAGCTGAAATTTCTGCCGTCCTTTGGATGAATCTCTGGCTTCCTCTCTGCTTTGCTCTGCCATGTTACTGTCAATTGCATGACAGTACTTTCGTTGTTGTGTGAAGCCCATTTGAATTCAAGCAATGGAAACTTAATCATCATTAGTTGGTGCAAACGTTCATAGTCTGTAGCAGTGTTCTTCAGATGCGGCGTACATTTAAAGTAGGGCTACTAGGAAAAAGAGGACGGGACTTCTGTACCTTGAATACTTGGGTGGAGGAGGACATTTCAACCAGTGTAGCTTGGAGGAGACTCTTGAGAGCCCCCTGGACTGCAAGGGGAACACACTTATCCATTCTAAAGGAAATCAACCCTAAGTGCTCACTAGAAGGACAGATCCTGAAGCTGAGGTTCCAATACTTTGGCCATCTCATGAGAAGAGAAGACTCCCTGGAAAAGACCTTGATGTTAGGAAAGAGTGAAGGCAAAAGGAGAAGGGGACGTCAGAGGATGAGATAGTTAGGCAGTGTCATTGAAGCGACCAACATGAATTTAACCCAACTCTGGGAGGCAGTGGAAGAGAGGAGGGTCTGGCGTGCTCTGGTCCATGGGGGTCACGAAAAGTTGGACGCGGCTAGATGACTAAACAACAACAAGCTTGCATTGAACATTACACCTACTGAAATGTCCTCTTCTAAGAAACTTAGAGGCACAGGGACTCTGCCATCCTTTTCTACTGGTCACCCTAGTTAAAAGAAGTGGAAGCAGTCCATGAAAACTAGGGGCAAATAACATACTGGTCTTCAAGGTGCCACAAGACTTTTCGTTATTGTTGCAACAGACTAATAAGACTATCTCCTTGGAATGTCATTCAGTTCAAGAATTCCAAATGTCTGTGGCTGCAGATGTGGATCTTGGATGGATCAAATTACTAAAGTTTGAGTAATGGAAAACTGAAGTTTAGTTGCAGATAAACTAGATTCAACCTATACAGTTTTTCTGCCTGTCAGGGTTTTTTTTTAATATATAAAGGCATTTGCAGTAATCAACGTGAGAGGTTGCTGTGCTATCAAACTGATCAAGCAATTTGTTTTCCTAAATAAAATCAAAGCGAATGACAAATTACTTTATGTTTGTCATATTCTCACCGTTCAGATAGTGAATCTGGTAGAACTAAACCTTTGCAGGAAGAATTATTATTACTTTTTCTGCCTAGAAAGGCTTGAATTTATCCACTGCCTGGTTGACTTTTTTTTAAAAAAAATAGCTTCGAATTCAATCTTTGGAAATGAAAGAAGAAAATGAACATATGAAGAGCCATGGTAGACGTAGCTTATCTAGTTCAGCATTCTGTTCATATAAGAGCCATCCACATGCCTATGAGAAGCCCATAAGCTGGAATTAAGTGTAATAGCTTCATTGTATTCACACTCCCCTTCACAGGGCATTTAATGGCATGGTGCCTTTGATCCTAGTGATGGGGAAGACATGTAGCCATTGACAACATTATCTTCCATGAGTTTTATCTAATATCCTTTGAAAGCTTTCTATGATGGAGTTGTGCATCATCACCACATCTTGTTAGATTGAATTCTGTTGTTGAAGTATGCCTTGTCTAAAGAAGCACTTCCGCCCCGAATCTTCTGCTCTTCATCTTCAGCAGGTACGCCCGGTTTCTGGTGTTATGGGAAAAAGAGAAACCTCTCCCTATGCTTCTACACCACATCATGCATAATTTTATGCATCACTGTAATGTCTCCTTTTTGTCACCTTGCTTAGAGATCAGCAGCTGATAGGCAGATGAGACTGATTAACGTGTATTAAGATGCAGTGACTGTCAGCCTGTGTTTGGTACAAAGTGTGGAAGCAGCCCTTAAAAATAGCTTCATTAAAATCTTAAAATGTTTTTAAGAGGTGTTAATGGAGTGAAAGTGAAATGTTAACAGAATCCCAGGATCACACCTCGGATGTTAATCTGGCCACTATGCAGAGTTCCCCCTGCCTTTTTACTGATGCCAGTTCTTGTCACATCAACAATGATCATATCTTGGAGATGCTATTTTTTCAAAAACATCTATTGATTTTTGGTTTCAGAAACCTTGAAAGAGCAATGTTTTCAAGATCATCTGCTTTCTTAACTGCAGGTCCCCCTTACTTTTCCGAAAGTGGTTGCTAAAAATCAATGTGGCATTCTTTATTTTATTTTATTTTAAATTCATTACTGGCCATTTCATAGAAAATGAACAGAAATCCTAATTTTTGCTCTCCTTGGTCTGACCTTTAAGTGTTCTCCACTGATCGACATTTTTTTGCTTTAATGATTCTTAGACGAAACCCTTTTATGGATCCAAGGTTTTTCTTCTGTGTGAGTTTAAACGGAGAGTGGAAATCAGAGTCATTTACTTTCTCCTTCTCATTTTTATCCATCAAAGGCAGAACCTGGAAACCATACTCACTTGGACATTCTAACCATGTTGGGTGTTGATTGTAGTACTTGTAGTTTAAAGGTAACTTTCAGCTCTACGGCTATTGTAGCATCTTGCAGAAGAAAGATAGTGGTACCTCGCTTAACGATTACCCCATTAAACGATGAATCCGCTTGATGGTTAGGTTTTTGCGATCGCCAAACAATGTTCTAATGGGAAAAAAACGCTTTACGATGATTGGTTCCCTGCTTTGGGAACCGATTTTTTGCTTTACGACAATCAAAACAGCTGATTGTCGGGTTTCCAAAATGGCTACCCGCTGTGCAAAATGGCTCCCTGTTGTTTTTAGGATGGATTTTTCGCTATACAGGGAGCAGAAAATGGCCGCCCTATGGAGGATCTTCACTGGACGAGCAGGTATTTCGCCCATTGGAACGCATTGAACGGTTTTCAATGCATTTCAATGGGCTTTTTTTATTTCGCTTGACGATTTCGCTCTACAGTGATTTCGCTGGAACGGATTAATTTCGTCAAGCGAGGCACCACTGTACTTTCTTTTGTCTGCTGATCAAACTCTCCTGTAACTCCTGTTTTGGGGGATCGGCTTTGAGGAGGTAAAAAAGACAAAATTAAACAAGCCCTGTTCATATGACATGCCTTGGAATTTACTGCCACAAAGATACGCTAACTGGTGGAGTACCTGTTAAAAGTCGCAGCGTGGAGAAGATATTATTTCTAGATAATAACTCTTGAGAATATTACTTGTTTTTATTACAACTCCCAGAGTCCTTCAGTCATCCTGGCCACTGAGCATAGTAGTCAAAAGACTGGTGGAGTTCTCACAAGTAATTTTAAATGTTTTTAGAAATGTTTTAAAAACTATTTTAATCTTGGTTTTAATATTCATAATATGAATTGTTTTTTAATATAGCATAAAATTTATAATATGTATAGAACTAGTGCAGAGAGAAGGCAAGTGCCCACCTGGTTGCCATTTATTTTCAGTTTTAAAAAAATTATTGCTGTGTGGTATAGCACTGTATCAAATAACAGACATTTAAAAAAAAATAAAAGTAAGATATCAGAGCCAACTGGCTGTGAGAGTCAGCCAGCGGGAGGGCTTATGAAAATTTAATGCATACAGAGGTGTTCACATAGGTGAATAATTTCAATTCCACACTCACATTAAAATAAATGGACCACTGATAGAGGAGTAAGAGAACTCAAAAATTCCCAATTCCACGTAAAAATTAATCCACACTTGCGCATGTGTTGTGTATTCACTCTTTTAAAAATCCATCTAAAACACGCAAAATCTGATTTAAGTAGGTTTTTTTCAGTAATGGAATCAGGTTCTCATAAGCACCTGGTTGCCTCATATTCACTGGACCACAGTTGTTTTTGTCTTTTGCCACAAAACACCTCTTAGTAGAATACCCAACTTTTATTTCTTGCTTTGGAGACACAGCTGGAAAAGGCCACACATTGATTCATCTAAACTCTTTGAAACTTTATTGTTGATGTTGCCTTTCCCAATACCTCCTGTGCCTGTCAAAATACATGTATTAGATATTGACATATATGAGGGACATGATGGCGCTGCGGGCTAAACCACAGAAGCCTTTGTGTGCTGCAGGATCAGAAGACCAGCAGTCGTAAGATCGAATCCATGCGACAGAGTGAGCTCCCGTCGCTTTGTCCCAGCTCCTCGCCAATCTAGCAGTTCGAAAGCATGTAAATGCAAGTAGATAAATAGGGACCGCCTCGGTGGGAAGGTAAACAGCGTTCCGTGTCTAGTTACGTTGGCCACGTTACAACGGAAACTGTCTTCGGACAAACGCTGGCTCTACGGCTTGGAAACGGGGATGAGCACCGCACCCTGGAGTCAAACACGACTGACTAAAATGTCAAGGGGAACCTTTACCTATATAGGAACAGTGAGAGTTTTATGCAGAGTTTCAAAAAGTTACTTTTTGAAAACATATCTCCCAGAATCCTCAAAACAGCATGGCCACCTGAGCTGTGGAATCTGTAATTTGCTGAAAGTGGTGTTTTTCAAGCTGTACTTAATTCATGTCCCTTGCTCTTCAAACTCCTTGGCTACAAAAGGCACCAAGCCTCCTTTGTGTTGTTTTATTATTTAAATGAAAGGGAAGTCATCCTGAACAGCAAAATCATGTCTTCATCTTTGTTCAGAGGAATAACAATACTTCTAAGCCTCACCTTTCTAAAAGTTTCAACAATCCTGGCTATGGATGTTAAAAATTCAGCCTTGTTTTCTTCCAAAACAAGCTGTAAACGATCCTTACCAAACTTTTGCTTGTTTACTCTTCTAGTCTGTTGCCTCTGGCAGCTGTCAACAAATTAGAAACCAGTTCTGAATCTTCTCCTATTAAATCTTAAAAGCTATACTGCCTGAGGGATGTCACACCTGAGGTGCATAGATATATTCATGCATTTAAATAAGATTTTGCCATGTCCTTTCTTTTCATTTGTCTCCCACATTATAATCAAATGCACTGATAAACAGATAATGATCCTGTTAGCTTGCTGGGGGGGCAATGTGTAGCCTGTATAATTAAAACTGTAAACCGCCCGGAGAGTGCTTGTAGCGCTACGGGGCGGTATATAAGTCCAATAAATAAATAAATTATAGCTTAGTGTATTTGTCCTGAATGTTATTTTTGAAGAGGATCTCAGACTAACAAGGCATATATTGCCATGTGTCTAGTAAAGGGCTGGCAGTAGATGCTGAATGGACCTCAAAAGATGGGAAAATTTGACATCTGAGCGTTCAGCCTGGTGGCAGGTGGTGCAGCATGGCCTCTCCCAGTTTGAAGAGACACTTGTCCAGCAGGCCGAGGCAAAGAGGCAGTCCCGAAACCAGCCAAATCAGGGAGCTGGACAGGGGACAGATTGTCTTCATTGTGGAAAGGATTGTCACTCTCGAATTGACCTTCTCTGTCACACTAGATGTTGTTCCAGGACCTCTATTCAGACCATATTACGTACCATAGTCTCTTGAGACTGGATGCCTGCAATAGATGCTGAATAGATGCATGGTGATGAGGGAGATTACAACATCCAGCCTGAACTACACTGTGTCAGCTAGCGTGCTGTCTTCAGTTACTGTAGGAGCTTCTGCCTCATTACCAGTGTTGAAGAAAATCCAGATCATTTTTATAGGTAAAATAGAAGGGCAGTCATCTTTGCTTCCAGTAGTAAAGTATTTTGGTCTGACCCTGGTGCGGAGCAGACTTTGGTCCAGTAGAAAATACACAGCTTTATTTGGTGAAGAGGTTTTTAGTGTGTCAGATAAGCTGAGACCGGTACCACTAGGATACTATATTCTGTCAAGAGTCTGGACTCTTACCAGGATAATTACAAAAAACCTTTACTCTGGAAATAACAAACTTAACTAAGTGTGGTAATAAGCAGTTAGGGGCTATAATGGAAAGGTGATCAAACTATATCATTCAGACTTGATGGAATGCCTATCAATACAACTATCACTCAAGTCCATGGTCTACCTATAGATGTTTTGGATGCATCATTAAAACGCACGTCTCACTGGCGAATATAAAAATGATGTCTTTATTGCCAATGATAGGAAAAACGGAGAGAGGAGGAAAAGATGAAGAGCAACGTGAGATGAATTAACTCAGCACAGGAAACCAAGAATGGGCAGGGCTATTGCTGACCGGTCCTTCTGGAGGCCATTCATTCTTGGGGTCATCATATTTTGGAAGCTACTTGATAGCACATAATAACAGCAGATCATGGGTGTTGGAGATGTACATGGATGAATCCTACATTGAGCATTGCCCCCTGGATATGTTGAAGCACACACAAGAAGTTAGCTGGAAGTTGCCCACTCTTGGCATACAAAATCAAATGCTATAGTTTGCAGTATTGTCAGTAGCAGAGCTGTTTCATACATATTGATTATGTTGGGTGGTGAAAAAACGAAAAATGTGAACAATCAAGATATATGAAGGACCAGTAGATCAAATTGTTACACTCTTTCATTGCATTAAAATACTTTTATTCTATATTTTCTTTATAGAATAATTTTCTGTATTATTCTTTAACCTTTACAGAACAGTTCATTTATTGATTGTTATCCATCTTGAAATCTATTGTTCTATCACATAGCTGTAAGCGTAGGAAGAATAAAGCCTTCAACTATTGACGGATGATTCTTAAGAGCATGAGATGTACACATAGTTAAACTGACAAATAGAATCAGAGTAAGAGAAGGAAGACAGTAGCATGTCTATTTATTGAAGTCATTATGTGATAGAACAATAGATTTCAAGATGTGGCAGAAACAGTAGTGATTATGTGGAACATGACTTGGCGGGGGGTTTTTAAGGCACACAAAAAGGGTGTCTAAAATTGCTTTATTTACTGCCTCTTTTCCTTTTAAAATGAATTGTCTGGAGGTATTGTTTCTGAAGTAAACAAAATATAGGCATTGATTGATAACATTATAGCACTAAATACTGAGGATGTGCATTGGATTTAGATAAAACCTGACTCCTGAGTCAGATCAAGCTACTTTGGTCTGATTCTGGTGGTTCCTGATATGAAGCAGTTTTCCCTCCAAAGTTGCCAGAACTTAAGCTGGGCATTAGGCAAAACTTCATACAGGATCTGAAGAAGGTGAGCTAAGCCATGGCAAACCTATGCACTCACCAAGAGCCCTCACCACCATGTTTGGAAAAATGGGGAAACAACAACAGATGATGTCTTGTAATGCCCAGGGTGCAGAGGAAAAGGTACTGGCAGATCTGTTTTTGGTGGGTGACGTTACTTCAAACCTGATAAAAGTGCTCCTACATACACCTCCAGGGCAGAAAGTTACTTTTAAAACCAAATTATTATTTTTAAATTAAAAACCGGTGGGAAAAGAGTGCTGGCGAGTTGCATTTGAGCTACTGGGAGATGCACATTGCCCACTTCAGCCTACACTTTCCATGTCGTTCTAACAAAGTAAAATCCGTCATTTCCCAAAGCAGCGATGTGGGATCCACAATAAATCTTGTGAGTGGTGCACACCTCTCTTAATTGTAGCATAAATGCTGCTGCAATATTTTATAAGACTATGATCATGTTTGGCTTGTTGTTGTTGGTATTCATTTATATTGACCAAAATCCTGTTGGAAGCTGGATGATATCATTATCCAGCACTTCTAATACTTAATTTAAATTAATTGGAAGCTTCCTATTTCGTCATTTCAGGTTCCAAACCTCCCTATGGATCCTTTGTGCTCTGAGAAAGCCATTGGGAGCCTCAGGGTAACGAGGTGGAAATCTTTAATAGATTAAGATCAACACTGCTGCCTCTATCATGACTGTTAGCAGTGATCTGTTGGCAATTTTTTTTACTATTAGACTGTCCTCCTTCAAGCCTCTCAAAGGCTCCCCTAGGGCAAAAGGGAGCTCTAGAGGGTCTTGGAACCCAAAACAGGGGAACAGGAAACATTGAATTCATTTAAATTAAGTATTCCCTTTGCAGGACGATGATATCATCTAGCTTCTATGCCAACAGGATTTTGGCCATTAAAATGTTTGCAAAGTTATATTATGCTAGATTATTTATTTATTGGTATAGGATTTCCCCTCCCCGCCCATCCACAGATGATATATTCCAAGATCTGCAACAGATACCTGAAATTGCAAATAGTCATAAACCCTGTATATATCTTTATATTTGATATACAGTGGTGCCTCGCTTAATGACATTAATTTGTTCCAGCGAAATCACTAGAGCAAAAACGTCGTAAAGCGAAAATAAAAAACTCATTGAAACGCATTAAAACGCGGCTAATGTGTTCCAATGGGCTAAAAACTCACCGTCCAGCGAAGATCCTCCATACGGCGGCCATTTTCAGTGCCTGTATAGCGAGGAATCCGTCCCTAAGCACAGCGGGGAGCCATTTTGAGCACATGGCGGCCATTTTGAAAACCCGACAATCAGCTTTTGATCGTTGTAATGTGAAGAATCGGTTCCCGAAGCAGGGAACCGATCTTCGCAAAGTGAAAAAAAAACCATTTAAAACATTGTTTTGCGATCGCAATTGTGATTGCAAAAACATCGTCGTGAAGCGGATTTGTCGTAATGCAGGGTAATAGTTAAGCGGGACACGACTGTACCGGGGGGGGCTGAGCAGAAGTCTCTTTCCTAGCAGGCAAAGATCTTTATGTGTGCTTATGAAATGGCTCCTCCAGAAACACCATTCATTATTGCACAATTCCTTCACATATTATTTTTCAGCATATGAATTTTTTTCTTGTAATATTTTTGGACTGTGGTAAACTGTGAATAGCTGAAACTGGAAACCTAATTCGTGGATATAGGGGTTCTGCTGTATATTATTTCTTACACTAAGAATTTGCCCCTTGTTGGATCAAAACATCTATTATACACAGGGTTTTTAATTAAAAGATTATAGTTATTGGGATTTGATTCATTACGATTGTAGAATATGTGGTATTCATGTCTGGTTTATTATATAATTAACTAGTTATAGAAATGTTTTAAAAATTTCACAGTAGCATATGTACCCAATAAGTTATTTTTGGCTGCACAGACTTCAAGGTAGAACTAGTCTTTGCATCATAGATTTTGTCCATATTTCTCATCTGCTCTTCGTTTTTCCTTCATTCACATTTAAAAACCACTTGGCAAGGGTTGTGTTTTTAAAAAGCCCATTTAATTATTTTTCTAATTTCATTACTTTTGACAGCCTGCCTTAAATTGTTTATACATAATATGGGATTAACAATGTGCAATTAAGAATATCGCAGAATACCCCTAAGGATACCTAACTGCCTTAGGATAGATTAACACTGCATCTATGAGCGGAGAATAAAAGAGGAAGCTATTTTGTTGATGCAGAGTTAAAATTTTGCAGAAGGCTTTGTAATTACAATTGTGAAAACTTAATAAGCTGTTTATATTTTTAATAAAATCACAGGCTGATTGAAGCCTATTTACCAGCTGTGGCTTGGCATCTTCCATATTTATGCAAATGAGCTATGAATATATGAGTTAGTTTCCATCCATGAAATTAGTAGGTACGGTTTTGTGTTCTTTTCCGTTGACTCGTGATAGGTTTGCGGCGGCACTTTGAACAATCTGCTTTCTGAGCTACAGCACTCATAACCCCCATGCTGCATGGTGTGTTGTGGGAGTTGTAGTCCAGACAAATAACTTTTCTCAACTCTGATCCTTGGTGTAAAAATGGGCTGCTCGTGCTCGTCCTCTTTCGGTTTCTGCAGGACCGAGAAACTATCAAGGACTTTTAGTTTTGTTGAGATAATAGCACTAAGGCATTTGACAGATTCTGCCGATGAGGAGGTTAAGGAACAATTTGATGGATGGAGAGAGCGGGATGGCTTGGGGGGGACTGTTCCTGATGTGCAGCAGCCTTGTGTACTGCGTAACCTATAGCAATCCTCCTTTTAATTTTCCATTTCTATTAACATCAATTATTTAACCTCATGAATATTAATGGACAACCTCAATTTAATATTCCTAATTCTATTTAGTAAATTAAAAAAGAGAGAAGAAAATGAAGGGCCTGTGAAGTTGGGAAGTAAATGCATTTTGAAGTTTTGTGCCTGCGCACAGGTTATTGCATCGGTTCAGAAGGGGGTGGGCAGAACGATGCCTTTTACGAGGGTTGCTTCCCAGCATTCACTCTTGAACCATGTTCGCTTGACTTCCTCTAGAGCAAGGTTCCACAACCCAAGGCTCTGGATACTTTAGGGTCCATAATTGCTCCTTGTTCATACAGTGGTGCCTTACTTAACGGCGATAATCTGTTCCAGGAAAATCGCCATTAAGCGAAAACATTGTAAAGTGAAAAAAAAACCCATTGTAACCCCTTCAATCAATTCCAGTGGGGTCAAAACTCACCGTCCAGTGAAGATCCTCCATAGGGCAGCTGTTTTTGCTGCCTGTCTTGTGAGGAATCCATCCCAGAAAACAGTGGGGAGCCATTTTGTTTACCCAGTGGCCATTTTGAAACCACCGATCAGCTGTTTTAAAATCGTTGTTTTGCGAAGAATCTGTTCCTGAAGCAGGGAACCGATCATCACAAAGCGAAAAAACCCCATTTAGACCATCGTTTTGCGATCACAAAAGCGAGGCACAACTATACTCCAAAGTCAGAGAGAAACCAAGTGGTGTTGGGAAGCTTACTGTGTGGGTTCTGAAACCATTGCCCCCCCCACCCCACCCCACTCATTGCAGTGGGAAAAAGTGATCTTAGTGTACGAGGCTGGTGAAAAGGAACATATTGAGATGTCTGTCTGGTCTAGAGGTGGGAATGATTACATGCACATATATGGCCTGAGAGGTATGTGGGAAAGGAGGGTGGAGGTGGGAATTCCTTTATTACAGCATCTCAGTGGTAAACACACACACAAACACACACACACAATGAGGGAGTCAGGCTGTCTCCATCCCTGTTGAGCTTCCATTGGGCAGCCAAAAAATTAATTGTTCTGAAGGACCTTCGTTCTCTACCGTTGATTTTAAAATTGACTTTTAGACAGTGTTTTCAATCAGCTTTTATAAAATGCTTTTAATCTGTTTCTTTATATTTTTTAACCCATTTTAAATAATTTTAGCCAAAATCCTCTTGCTTTTTTTCCCCATGTGTATAAGTGAAATGTTTCCTTGTTACATGGTCTGCCAGGCATACACCCAGGCACACAATCAGTTGTGTATAGATATGGGGAGATCAGATGTGTGCAATGGGCAACAAGTCAGATTAACTTGTGAAGTTGACACGATTGTATAGGGCAATAGGATTTTGGCATTAATCTGTCCATTCTAAGTTGCTTTGGGAGCCATGGTAAGCAGAAAAACAGTAAAAGAGGAAGGAAGGAAGGAAGGAAGGAAGGAAGGAAGGAAGGAAGGAAGGAAGGAAGGAAGGAAGGAAGGAAGGAAGGAAGGAAGGAAGGAAGGAAGGAAGGAAGGAAGGAAGGAAGGAAGGAAGGAAGGAAGGAAGGAAGGAAGGAAGGAAGGAAGGAAGGAAGGAAGGAAGGAAGGAAGGAAGGAAGGAAGGAATGGTGCTTCTGGCAGTTGTTGAATAACTTGGAAAAGAAATTTTGATCTTCTGCCCATCCCTGATTTGTGTTCCGCATGTGGATTATTTTCTGTGCAACATAAAATTAACATGGACAGTGTGCCCAGCTGCTGCTAAATACAATCTAATATGTTGATAGACGCACTTTTAATCTTCTCAAGCAGAAGAAACTTTGCAGCCTGTTTGTGTGACACAGATCTCATAAATCTGCCAGGTCTGTCCAGTTGAACTGTGTAGAAGACTTCGCCTTGCATGGGAAAAGGGAAGGGAAGTAGAACTAAGCAATAGAAGCTAGTCCTCAATTGGTGCATTTCTTTAGTGATCACATACCTGTTTATATAGCATATGTTATATGGATATACTGTATGCTTGTTGAACAGTTAGCACATCCAGGAAATAGGTCTGTAGATGAACATGGGACAAGTAATGTAGATTTATGGCTCTGTCTCTTAAAGATTTAGATTTGTGCTTAATTTGCTTCGTAGGTCTGCTTGGTCCTTCCTGAGAGCTCTAAAAATGGCTGTCTTACATTTTACAGTACATTTGCAAAGCAGCCTAATATGATTTGTGCTTGAATTTATACTTCAGTTGGGAATTCAAGCTATGATTATTTCCTCCCATTGAAATAATCAGGTCCTCCCAAATATGTTCAGCTGAAAAACAGAACTGTCTTAACAGTCTTTTATATCCAAGACTTGTAAAGGATCGATGCAGTTCCCATCAGAACAGTAAATTACCTACTGAACCACTTCCAGTAATCATGATTTTCATATTAACTCTTTCCTTTCTCCATTCAGCAGTTTCTTGACAGTGTTGGATGACTTTGTGTTTTCTTCTCATCAGAAAAATAATGGACTGAAAATTAGTTTTTAGCTCGTTACATTCAGGGGTTGGGCTTAGGGTTGTACTAAGTGGAGCCCTAGCCCAATTTGACCCCTTCTCGTGATAACTGAAGGGATGCATGTGGAGGCTGCAAAGGTCAGAGGTTCTGGTTCCTGTTGAGGGTCAAATCGAGATTGTCCCCATTAAGCCAGAGCTGTCAGCACTGCTCTTTGTTCTTACAAGCTTTTTGTCAAATATCAGTCTGCAGCTGTTTCTATGTGTTTTTTTCAAAGTTTGTTTTAGTACTTTTTATTATTTTTGTTTTTGTGTTGCTTTACTGTTTTTCTGTTTAAGTTAGATAGATGGATGGACAGATAGATACTTTATTGAATATGTCCTCAGATCGTTTCAAATTCAAATACAATAAACACAGAAAGTTCAAGTTTGTAGATTACCACGGACGGGCAGATTAGTTGTCCAAAGGTGGGGTGTATCAGTGAATGCATGTTTGCATGCATGTATTTTGAATATTTTTACAATCTAAGATTCCGTCTGAGTACATCCACCATCCACCTATATAGATGACTGTTGTTTTATCCAGTTCTACGTAATCACATAGCTGCTGTGGCCAGTTCATCACTTGTTAGCAGACTTTCTGGTGCAGAGCCTTTCTGTCTTCGGCTAGACCCGTCCTTGGATGGCAGACATGCAGCTTGCTATTAGTACAGGATCCAGAGCCCTGTAGAACATGTAGAGTTTTCACGAAGCTGAGTAGCCTTCAAAGGCCCAAATTCACCTCTGCATCACAATGATGCAATAGAGTATGAGTTGTTGGAGTGTGTGTATGGTTTGGTCCAGACTTAGTCATGCTCAGAACAGACCCACTGAAATAAATGAGATTAAGTTAATCATAACTTACTTTTTCAAGTGATTTCATTGAGCATCATCTGGAGATCACTTAGTTTGCCTTCAATCTACTGTTATGAGTCTTATAATGAATCAGAGTGTTGGTCCATCCAGTCCAGTGTTGCCTGCTTGGACAAGCACTGATTCTTGAAGATCTCCCTCAGACATCTCTTCCATCACCTTCTACCTCTGCATTTTAACTTGGAGTAGACAATTTACTTAATCTTGGGAGCCACATTCCCTAGGGAATAATCTGTCATGTCACACATGCTGGTGGTAGGCAGGCCTAAAGCCTGTGCCTGGATGAAACCAAAACCAGTAGAAACCAAGTTTTGTCTCAGCTACCCATTTTGCTCTTCTCTCTTCCTCCCACCTAAACTGCTGCTGGGAAGGGAGGATGATAGATCACTAAACTGTTCTCTCTCTGGTTGTTGTGAGTTTTTCGGGCTCTTTGGCCATGTTCTGAAGGTTCCCTCTCTCTCTCTTCCTTCCTAAAAGCCTTTGATAGTAGGGCAAGGCCACCTGAAATGAGATTAAGGACAGTGTTTTCCCTCCCCTGGTTTAATACTGGAGAAATCAGGGTGTAGGCCTGGGGCCTTCTGTATAAAGCATGTGTTTTACTCTAGTGGCCAATTCTATGGCCAGAACATGGAAGTAATTATAATTACATATAATGTGATACTTTTTAAATAATACAGCTTCTAGTCACAAAAAACTTTTCAAGTTTGACGAGTAACCCCCAATTACATAGGTATAACACCTACATACTTTCACAGGTTGCTTATAAAGTTAATTGTGAGGCATTTTTACAGCCATTTTGGGAGGATCTTCCCGTGCCCGATATTATAATGTTCTCTCACGAAGCGGCAAGGGAAATGTTATTTTGTTTCATCTTCTGTGTTCTTATAAAACATTTCCAAAGATACAATATCAAAATTGGTCACTGGGGGGAAATATAGAGTATTTCCCTGTATTTTTTCTGGCCTGTCAGTAATGGTAACCCAACACATTAGTAGTGCTCAGTGCAACAAATTACTTACACAAGTAGAGGAATGCTAACAATAACAGCAAGCTGGTTGCAAAGAGGTAATAGTAACTCAACAAAATCCTTTTAAAATATAGTACCCGGAGCTCTGGTTATGGCAGCGGAGTTCCCCACAAGTCCCCTTTTACCGGAACATGGAAGCTGGCATGTCTCATTTTGTACCATATTTAGGTTCAGTGAAGCCCACACAAGCTCTTTTCTCTCCCTCCCTTCTGATGACATTATTACTTGGATCAGAACCTTGATCTCCTGAGTGGAAGCTAATTAACTCACTGAACCGACGTATGCTTTAAGCTTTCCCCCTCCCTCTATCCCATTGTGATTCGAATTGTTTCACAGGGGATAATATTAGTGAGGCAGGCAGGTTTTATCTGCTGGAATAAGGACATTTACAGCATGTAGAAGTTTTATTCATTAAATAGAAATCCGTGGGTAATTTCTCTCTCTCTCTCTTTGGATCCAGGCCGTGCATTGTTGAGGCTCACAGACAAAAAGCTCGAGCGGATGGGGATTGCGCAGGAGAGCTTACGGCAGCACATTCTGCAGCAGGTCCTTCAGCTGAAAGTGAGGGAGGAGGTCCGAAACCTCCAGTTACTCACGCAAGGTAGGAGACCTTCTGAAAAGGAGCCACGTGGGAGGTGGGGAGAGGGTTGCATTCAAGCATACAAAAATGGCTTTGATGTTCTTTAGCATGAGCTGTTGCACAAAGAGGCCTGGTGAGGCCAGAGCACCTTCTCCAGTGGAGAAGAAAAGGAAAAAATAACAAGGGGAAATCAATATGTGTATTACGAGCTGCCTGTCTGTTGTGATAAGAGCAATTTTTTAAAGTCTACTGCTTCTCAAACACATACTCACCTCTGTTATCCTTGCTAAGATGGATGACAGAAATTCAACATTGTCTTATGAACAGGTAGTGCAGTGATTTTTATTTCACTGATCTAGTTGAAGGTGGAACCCATTGACATTTGCAAAATATAAGGCTTGTTTTGTCGTTTCTTCTGAAATTTTCAGTAGGAAGAGTATGTTCTTGCTCGCCTGTAACCAGTTTGGGCTGCTGATGCACCAGGGTATGTGCCATTTCCTTTTTGCCCCCTCATTTTATTCTAACTTTATAGGCCTGATTGGCTCCGTGGACCTGTGTCAGGCATAGGTAATGGCCAAATATGCAAGTGAAGAGAAAGGGATTCTCTTCACCCAAT